>NC_134804.1:24963536-24966036 GCF_046742065.1 Oratosquilla oratoria | reverse complement strand
CATGCAGAAAGGGAGAAGATGGGGAGAAATCCCTTCGGGCTGCGTCAATTTATTTTTCACACATACTCCCTCACACCCCATCCCCCACTAACTCCCTCTCATGCATCACAGCATCATCCAAATACAACCATTCTCCATTCACCCCTATCTTCTGTCCTCTCCCGCCCTTCCTCAACAGACATTCCCCTCTTTCCCAATGCCCCTTTTACCTCATCCATCCATCTCATCCTTGGTCGCCCCCTCATGTTCACTCTTTCTACCTCTGCCTTCCACACCTCTTTTAATAATCTTTTTTCACTCATTCTTTCCATATGTCCAAACTATACAAATACTCTTTCTTTTTGTAAATACCAAATCATACTAAACATGGGATGTAATTAGTTTCAGTTATAGATACATAAGACAATAAGTTCTAAAAGTGACGTAATTGACGCACTAGAAGTCAGTTCCCACAAGTTGGATGTGTGTTTATGAAGCATAATAAATCTAAAACTTCAGTGGCGTTTAATTTTTAGCAGCATTGTTGTAGTGTCTCGCAAATGGTCTTGCAACAATGTGGTGTACAGTAGTGGTTGTTGGAGATTTCGCTGTTCGGGTACGAACTTACAACTGTCGCCATTTATATTCGTTTCCAACGGTACGAGCCTACTCGGAGAGTTCTTCCACCTTCTAGTCTTGCTGCAAATCCAAGTTATTCTCCGTACGCAGCTTCGTAACCAGACCACCTACCACTGCATCCTACGTCTCCACATACGTAGCTGACCACGCTCATCTGCTTTCTTTTACGCACCATCCCACCTCAGTGATGGTTTACACACATGTTTCGAGCTAAGCCATCTTCACGATACTTTTCGTCTGCCGCAACCGAATTCTTATCGACACCATACGTCGTTCAGCGTCATCCTACGCAGCAACTGCTAATTCTCCATGACGCTGCACGGCTATTTTATATTTACACCGGGCGTTCCCATATGATCTATCCACGCTAGCACTAAGCATCACGGTTCGTAGCTGCCACCTCTACCGGCGAGCACCTCGCACTTCGCAACCCCCTCCTCCTCCCGACTGCTACCAGCTAGCCTCGAGACTGTATACTCCTTTTGCTTTCATCTTCCTCCACCTCCCAACCACCACCAGCTTTGTTGGTCCGTCGTGAGTGTCACCACTCCTGCCTCCCCCGCCTAGGACTACCAACGACTCCAGGAGTAGCCTCCTCTTATTCCACACCCTACTTCGTCTTCTGGGTACTCCCTGCAGCCGTGCTTACCACGATATCCACCCCTCCGCCTTCGTCGTCTCGCAAGCCCCACGATATCCACCCCTCCGACTTCATCGTCTCGCAAGCCTTGCTGCGCCCACTCCAACCACCTCCTACCGCTCCTTCGTACCTCGCTGTCACTACGGACTTAGCTAACATACGAACACTTTCATTTACCTTCATTGTTCTTGTGAATATAATCCTATGCTTCGGTTCATTACTTTCTGCTTGTGTGTGTGTGTGTGTGTGTGTGTGTGTGTGTGTGTGTGTGTGTGTGTGTGTGTGTGTGTGTGTGTGTGTGTGTGTGTGTGTGTGTGTGTGTGCGTGCGTGTGTGTGTGTGTGTGTGTGTGTGTGTGTGTGTGTGTGTGTGCGTGCGTGTGTGTGTGTATGTGTGTGTTTTACATGTGTTTAGTGATTATTTCCCGTTTTCGTGTGTTCCCATTCAATGTAATGTTCTGTGTTATGCTTAGTCTGTAGTGAATAGTGTTCCCTTAGCGTACGTCTCACAGCACTCATCGTACCTCTTGCAACCAATGTCATACTTCGCAACTGTATCCATGACAACCCACTGTTGATTGGTTCCCAAACCAAAACGAAACCAGTGCTCTGACTCGTGTTTTTCGTTACTTATATATTTTCTATTGCGTTACCTATTAATATTCAATACTACACTATTTTATACATGTACGTAGTGATATAGTGAAATTACCCATACTTTTAAGTTATTCTTTTGTACACAATTTAGGTTCTTTGTAGCTGCCCTCGTATGTACTTATCATCCACATTCGCTACAGCCTGTCGTGTTTACTTTTATTACTTCATTATTCCTCTCCTCGCTTGTAAGGGTAAGTAGACTTTACTTTTGACATCTCTAGGTAGAATGCTTCCTTTTGAGTCACTTAATGACACGTAAGGGGAAACATAACAAGTCTCAGTCTTATGCAACAAAGCCTTCGACTCTTCCTTCCACTGACTCACTCCAATCCTCTGTTATGGTTTCCTCTTCATTTACTCAGTCTTCTACTCCAAATATGAACACAACTGTGACATTAGTGACGATACTTCTTTATTGCCTTTGTTCAACGGACATAACATTATTGTACACAACTTCTTTTCGGGAGTTGATGCCGAATTCTCACGACGTCAGGTGACTGATAACTTGCAGAAGATTACTATACTTAAGAGCCGGAGACATCCTTCAGTCTGATAACTTCGATGAGGCACAGACACACTTTACTTTC
>NC_134804.1:24951036-24953536 GCF_046742065.1 Oratosquilla oratoria | reverse complement strand
TGTGTGTGTGTGTGTGTGTGTGTGTGTGTGTGTGAATGGGTCCCAATGACCAGATTTAATTTATCAACCACAATTCACTTTAATTCTAAGCTATCAACGTCGAGGAACTCAAGGAGGTATACATGTAGAAATTGGTACATGGTCAAGCTAAGAACTCGAACTTCCGCTAGCATGTAACAAGTGACAGTGACTTAGCCTATTGCGCTACAAGCTACTGCCACTTGTTACGTGCTAGCGGGGGTTCGAGTCCTATGCTTGAATGCGTTTCAATTTCTGCATGTATGCCTCCTCGAGTTCCTTGACGTTGATGGCTTAAAGTTAAAGCAAGTTCTGGTTTATATATATATATATATATATATATATATATGTATATATGAATGTATATATCTATATATATATATATATATATGTATATGTATATATATATGGTAAATGAATACAGCTATGTAGCGTTAAGTGTTCTAAATTTGTTTATTTGTTTTGAATACCAAGTAGTAGCAGCATTGGAAAATATGGATTATTGTCGTACGTAAAATGATCATCTACTTTATATGTATGTACTGAAACCTTCTTCATTGTTACTCTCCCTAAGCAGATATCTTATGTAATTTATCTGTTTGTATGCTCGATTGTCCTTTTTCTATTCATTGCTCTATGTTGATGTAATAGATAGTTTTCTGTTAAGGATATTAGATTTTTTTTTCGGAAATAAACGAATAAATATAAAATAGATTAAAAGGCGCTTAGCTTCCAAAAGTGACGCAGGAGGACTCGAACCTTAGCCTGTTCTCGAACCGCATCTCATTAAGTTGTACTCGAACTATATTTCATTATCATCACCAACCTTATGATTATCACCATCATCGTTATTACCGTTGACGTCATCATATCTATTGCTACAATCGTCATAATTACCATTGTCATCATCACCATCGTCCTTCATCGACCTCACCATTACCATCACTTCCAGTCATAGTGACATCAACAACACTCTCGGATCCACTGTATCATAGTCATCATTATCACCATCAGCATCACCTTCACTACCACTGTTATTCTTGTATAATAAGTAGACGCTTTCCCTGGGATTCACTTCATTAGCCACCATAATGTGAATAAACAGTGACTTTGTATTCCGCTAATCTTAGCAGGAATTATCCCTATCAATACGGCAAGACTCCCCTGTCTCTATTTTTGCTAATTACAGACGATTCTATTCATCTGAAGTGCGGTACACAAGCTTGGAATCGGTATTGACTGACCGTGACCCAAATTCTCGTCAAAGGTTGTCTCACCCCATCTAAATGGTGTCACCTGACATCTTGCTCCCAAACGTGCCCGCGATGTGGGGAGTTAAGGTGCCCCCCCCCCAAGCCGGGCAAGCACTTACGGTCCTTCAAGGGCGTAAGTCGCAGTTACGAGAGACGTAAGTTACGATGAGAAGGGGCGTAAGTAATGATTACATGGAGGGTAACGGTTATTCCGAGGACGATTTTGTTGTTTCTCTCGAAAGTAATTTTCTCTGACAAGTTCAGCTCGGGGGTTGCACCTCCGCTTTGCTAAATGCAATAAACTTAGTCATGGGTACTGCTAATTTTAACAAAATCGATCAAGTAAATCCTATGATTCAAAGGTTAGAATAAATTTTACAAATCACACAAACGAGGTTGTTGGGCGCTAAGGCCTAGCGCTTTACTTCTATATATATATAAAGGATTGTAAAAGGCAATAGATATAAGATTATCTATTAATACAGGACTACCCCGAAAAGAATAAGACGAAGTAGTTGATCGTCTCTAAATTAATAGAAAACTTAATAGATTTCACTGGGTAGGTTGTCAACTCACCCCCACCTTGGCAATGCGGCGACAGCCTCGGGCGGAGCAGTGTCGGCCCATGCAGCACCTCGTTGGCTAAGGGAGTGTCTGACTCGAGGGTTCGAGTGCCCAGCCGAATGTATCTCCGAACCAAACAACAAACCATCCCGGTCTGAAGAAGGAGCCAGTTAAATGTGATTCTAGTCCCGCAGGGGCAAATACCAACAGTGGCAAAAAGCGTGGCAAACACCAGATGCTGGAAAAAGTGACTGGTAAACATTGGTTGCGGCAAACACGGACCACAATAAACACCGACTGCACCAAACACTGTGGATACTGCGGCAAACGCTGTCCACCGCAGTTATCAACTGCGGTAGTCAAGCACTGTTTGCCTGAAAAAAAACTCACATGTAAATGGCTCTGTAAATTATCTCAAGGTTGTGTGTCGCTGTGACGAGCTAGCCATCGATCCAGCTTCGTGAGAACGAATGCTCAAACTCCGTCCTCAGCGAATACTGGCGACTGCCAGCTAACCTTTGCTATCTGGGCACAAAATGTAAAATCGGTGGCTTCTGCTGCACCCACTAGCTTTTCAGGTTTCTTCGGTGCATAGAAAGAAGAAGAAGAAGAAAAAAATATGTGATATTTGCAAATAACTTCCTGCATATTTTGCTCACTATACC
>NC_134804.1:24938536-24943536 GCF_046742065.1 Oratosquilla oratoria | reverse complement strand
CTTAATTTTGTCTCTTCCCCGAGGTCATTCATATCATATCTATTTACTAATTAAATCTCTCTCTCTCTCTTTCTCTCTCTCTCTCTGTCTCTCTCTCTCTCTCTCTCTCTCTCTCTCTCTCTCTCTCTCTCTCTCTCTCTCTCTCTCTCTCTCTCTCTCTCTCTCTCTCTCTCTCTCTCTCTCTCTCTCTCTCTCTCTCTCTCTCTCTCTCTCTCTCTCTCTCTCTCTCTCTCTCTCTCTCTCTCATTCACTCCCTTTTTCACTCGGAAAATGATCATCTCGTTGATCTTTATGATTGGAGACTGATCTCTACTAACAGAAGAATGCTGATTACTTTTAACTCCTTCAATTGTTCCTTTCTGCTGCCCTCTTCTAAATTATCCTTTGTCCCCTTTATGACCCTAACTCTTGAACGAGATATTGTTCTCAAGGATTGAGGCGTTGATACTCAACGACAAATTACATATATTTCGATGATCATTTCTCTATTCTCATTTTCTTATGTCTCGTGTAAAATGAACTTTGCTTCGAAATCTTTATTTGATTTTACACGTTCTCATGATTCCATTTTACTTCGTCTGCTCTGGTCTGGGATACATTTTGTACCTTGTCAAAACCCACGACAAACATGCATCTCATACTGAAGGAAAATTCATTGTTGAAAAATTATTTTCATATTGCATTAAGACCTACTTTGTTGAATACGTATTTGATGCTTTTGCATAAACTGCAGTATATCCACATTTTAGAAATTACCCATTTCAGTGTTTTATAAGGAAACTTGTCCAGCTATTTCATAAATCTTGATATAGAGTTTACTTTGTGCAAAGGCATTCACACGAAGCTGCAAGTGTTGTTTTCATATTCTTTTCGAAATACATTTTGGACATTTTGGTCTTTTGCTGTTTTTATAAAATCATCTCTATAGTACATATTCATATTACTATTAGGATTATTTGCAAAAATAATTCAATGCGTGTGTAGTGAACAAGCACGTGTTATCAAAAGTTCTTATAAAATTGGGTTTGTTCCAACCCGTAAACTTAAGAACCATAATAGATTGCTAGGTACAACTTATGGCTATTCTTGCAGACATATTAATGTTTCATGGCCAGATTCAACAGTTTGAATGATGATATACCCGTTTAATTGTTTATTTCCAAAACACCGGTGACTAAAATTGCGCAGTAGGGGACCTCTATCCGTTGATACTGTTTACGACTGCGATCCATAAATCAAAAGACAGACAAGTAATGAAATACTATCACTCCATTATGGGAAAAGCAAGAAACACTCCCAGCCGATCAAAGCGGACAGAACGCCATCAATCAACACCCAGTCACCATGGAGACGAGATATCTAGCTTCTCTTTTTTATTATTATTATTATTATTAATATTATTATTATTATTATTATTATTATTATTATTATTATTATTATTATTATTATTATTATTATTATTATTATTATTATTATTATTATTGTTATTATTATTATTATTTTATTATTTTTTTATTATTATTATTTATTATTATTATTATTATTATTATTATCATTATTATTATTATTATCAATATTATTTTATTATTATTGTTATCATTTTATTATTATTTTAAATCATTATTATTATTTTTATTTTCATTTTTATTGTTATTTTGATTATTATTATTATTATTATTTTGATTATTATTATTATTATTATTATTATTATTATTATTATTATCATTATTATTATTATTATTATTACTACTATCATTATTATTATTATTATTATTATTATTATTATTATTATTTATTATTATTATTATATTATTATTATTATTATTATTATTATTATTATTATTATTATTATTATTATTATTATTATTATTATTATTATTATATTATTATTATTATTATTATTATATTATTATTATTATTATTATTATTATTATTATTATCATTATTATTATTATTATTATTATTATTATTATTATTATTATTATTATTATTTATTATTATTATTATTATTATTATTATTATTATTATTATTATTATTATTATTATTACTACTATCATTATTATTATTATTATTATTATTATTATTATTATTATTATTATTATTATTATTATTATTATTATTATTATTATTATTATTATTATTATTATTATTATTATTATTATTATTATTATTATTATTTTTATTACTATTATTATTATTATTATTATTATCATTACTACTATCATTATTATTATTATTATTATTATTATTATTATTATTATTATATTATTATTATTATTATTATTATTATTATTATTATTATTATTATTATTATTATTATATTATTATTATTATTATTATTATTATTATTATTATTATTATTATTATTATTATTATTATTATTATTATTATTATTATTATTATTATTATTATTATTATTATTATTATTATTATTATCATTATTATTATTATTATTATTATTATTATCATTATTATTATTATCATTATTATTATCACTATTATTATTATTACACTGTTCAGGTGGAAGGCCGTCCCTCTAGCTCAGTCATCCCCAAACTAATAGGCGTGCCCGCACATGGTGGCGTGAGAAGGAAGCAAGTGGGCGTGAATTCATCTGCTCAAAAATATTTGTTTAATAACAATAATGAAATAATCCCAAGAACAAATACCTGACGTTATATACGTACAAAATATAACTCTGTCAGTCATGTATGAGTGTTTGGGAAACATAAGAACATAGAAATAAAGGAGACTGCAAGAAACCATAAGGCCTATCCTAGGCAGTTCCACGTCTCTCATCACCCATCATCGCCATCCATAAAATTTTCTAACTTTCTCTTAAAGCAGCCACTGTTCCTCCTGAATAAAATCTCCTGACGTTGAACATAAAAGAAACTGTAAACAGCGTATTGGTGAAGGTGTGCAATATATTTATATAATCTGATTCTTAGACTTAAGGGTTCAATGAAGTGTTGTGAACAAAGAAAATCATCCCCTAGAACATGAATAGCTGCGATCGAGAGTTGTCACCATTGCCCTAAGAACTTGGATAGCCGTACAAATAGGAGTCATTAGTTGCTGTTGGGAATCGATCCGAGAAGTCCTTGGTCCCTCCGTACCAAAATTTGCCATCGTTAACGACGAGGGGTGGGAGATTAATGTCATAATATGTCATTTGTACATTTGTACGCAGAACTAAATAACTTTTCAGACAACTAGAAAACAAATACGTTGTATAAGACTTTGTGCTGCTGTGACAATGTCGGTCTTGAAATCAGTACATAATCAAATATACTCAGCTGTCGTCATCGTCGTTTTCTTGTCGTTAGCGATGCCAAAGTCATTTTGTTTGTACTGTACTACTACACCTTCAGATACAACGCTCTTTCTCTCTCTCTCTCTCTCTCTCTCTCTCTCTCTCTCTCTCTCTCTCTCTCTCTCTCTCTCTCTCTCTCTCTCTCTCTCTCTCTCTCTCTCTCTCTCTCTCTCTCTCTCTCTCTACCTCTCTCTCTCTCTCTATCACTCTTTCTCTCTCTATTTCTCACTATCAGTCAGTACACAGCGAAAGAATAAAACAAGGGGCGTTTTCTTAGCGCTATCCAAATATATAGAGTTCATTGACAGTGAATATGAATACATCATCGAAGCATTTAGGAAATTGAAATACCCATAGGGATTACTAAACGAATTACAAAAGAAAGCTATTGAAATTTCCACAAGGGACAAAGCTGAGGATATGTCCATGAATGAATAGAATCCTAGTTCCACACTTAAGGAAAGCCAAATATATCGAAACTATTTTGCATATAGCCAGAGTTATGGTAGCGTATACCGCCACCTCCCAGACCGGTATAATACGGTAAGGAAAAATAAGGGAATTGAAAAGAAAACAAGGAAAACAGTACAAGCACCGCTCGTCAGAACAGAAGACACAACCAATCATGGAGAAGGATTTGTAAACGTAGCCAAAACAACCAGTGTTGGCTGTCAGAGACAACCAGCGAGGCAAAATCCCTAAGGCATATGAGTATATAAGATTAGATGTGTGTCTGTCTGCCATTCTTTCTCAAGAAGGCGTGTAGCCGAAACGTGAAGGAATAAAGTACCTCTGCCATTACGCTGAGTTTTCCTACGCCAAGTACATTCATATATATATTATATATATATATATATATATATATATATATATATATATATATATATATATATATAATATATATACATATACATATATATATATGAATATATATATATGTTATATATACATATATATGTCTATATATATATATATGTATATATATATATATATATGTATATATATGTATATATTTATACATGTATATATATATATTTATATATAGATATGTATATATATATATATATATATGTATATATACATATATATATATATATATATATGTATATATATATATGTCTATATATTCATATATATACATATATAAATATATATAAATATATATATGTATACACACACACACACACACACACATATATATATATATATATATATATATATATATATATATATATATATATATATATATATACATTTATATGTATTTATATATATACATATATATATATACATACATATATATATATATATATATATAATATATATATATATATATATATATATATATATAATATATACATACATATTAGGAGGGTATAATGTAGTAGCACATTTGTTGAATGAGACTTTTTGGCCCACTGTCGGAGAATGAGATAAGGTGGAGAGAAAGTCTGTATATTTCGACCACTATCTGTGATCCTCGTCAGCAGAATGATACCTATGACAATATATATAGCTAAGAGAGGTACATTTGGGGGCAGGTAAAACGAGGGACTCAGGTTATGTGTCCTTAATGAGGTCGGGGCAAAGTTTGACTGATGGTGATGACAGGTTGGGCGGCTTTTGAGATGGATTTCTTTGCAGCCATCCATGTTATCCAGTCTGCGGACCACTGACCTTTGG
>NC_134804.1:24923536-24928536 GCF_046742065.1 Oratosquilla oratoria | reverse complement strand
ATCATCATTCAAGATTTGCTCTCTTTATGAACTCTTGGTCTTTGTCTTCTCTATCGACTCTCAGTCTTTTTCCCTCTTTAGCAATTCAGCCATTGTCTTCGTTATCATGTCTCAGCCTTTATCCTCTTTATCAGTTTACAACATTCGTCTTATCTATTGATCATCAGCCTTCTTGGTCTTTGTCCTATCAATCGATTCCTAGTCTTTTCCCTTTTTAGCAAATCAGCCATTGTCTTCGTTATCATGTCTCAGCCTTTATCCTCTTTATCAGTTCTCGACATTCGTCTTATTATTGATCATCAGCCTTCTTGCTCTTTGTCCTATCTATCGATCCTCAGTCTTTTTCCTCTTTTGCAATTCAGTCATTGTCTTCGTTATCATGTCTCAGCCTTTATCCTCTTTATCAGTTCTCAACATTCGTCTTATCTATTGATCATCAGCCTTCTTGCTCTTTGTCCTATCTATCGACTCTCAGTCATTTCCCTCTTTAGCAATTCAGCCATTGTCTTCGTTATCATGTCTCAGCCTTTATCCTCTTTATCAGTTCTCAACATTCGTCTTATCTATTGATCATCAGCATTATCCCTCTCCTTTGTTCTGTTTCATTGACCTTCCCTTTCGTCTTTCATCCACTCTCCTTTCTCTCTTTTACCTGCCTCTTTTGATCTCTTTCCTCCTCTTTTTCCCCTAACCCTTCCCTCTTCCCTCTCCCTTTGATCATTCCATTTGTTTTCTTTTATCACTTTTACTTCAAGTTACGTAACCTCTTCGATATGGGGTTCTGCTTTTAGCTAAAGAAATCACCTGGTGATAGTCATAAAAATATATAAAAACTATTCCTGGGCAGGGCTTGCAGTAATGGTTATACACTGGACAAATTTAGATTTAAAAAGGAAATGGGCAAGAATTGGTTTACTAATAGGGTGGTCGACGAATGGAATAAACTTAGTTACCATTTAGTAAGCGCTGAAACTATCAGTTGTTTTAAGAAACGATTAGACAACTTTATGGATGAGGATGACAGGTGGTGATGGATACGGAGCTCCCTAGCGTAGGCCTTATGGTCTCTTGCAGTCTCCTTCATTCTTATATTCTTATGTTCTTATGTTTATTGGTTAATCCCTGCTATGATCGTAGACTCCTTAACCAACATCCACAATGGAAATAAGTCTACATGCTTTTTGTGTTATCCTCGGCAATTTGCTTTTATTTATTCTGATCTATGTGTTCTTGTCATTATTTGTACTTCATGTACATTGATTCATTGCCAAATAAAGTCTATTTATCTATCTATCTATCTATAATCTCGCGCATGCGCAGTGGTTGTCGTACGCCAATGTCCCGCCGCCATCTTTTCTGCCTTCATAGATAAACAGGTTTCCCGTCCATCATAATAATCAGGATCTCACTCCCTCTGCTGCCATTTACTTCTTTTCCAACCGATCTTTTTGTTCTTTCCCTTTCCTTTCTCTTCCCTTTCTTTTCATTCCCACTTCCCTTCCTTCCTCTCATTTCTTTTTCTTCATTTTTCGTTCCCTTGCCTTCCCCTCTTTCCTTCGCTTTTTCATCCTTTTCTGTACCTGTCCTCGAATTCCGTCCCTTTAGTTTTCTGTCCTTCTTATTTCTCTGTTCTTTCCTCTACACTTCTCTTTTTTCCATTGAATTTGATCTATTTCCTTTTCATTACTCTTTTTATTTTCTTTCTTCTTCTCTTTCTCCTTCCCTTATCACCTTCCCCACTCTCCATCTCCCTCCCTCCCATCCTCCCTTCCCTCCTTCCCTTCTTCCCTTTCCTTCCCTTTCTTCCTTCCCTTCCCATCCCTTTCTTTCTCTTCCTTCCCCTTCCCTTCCCTTCCCGTCCCGTCCCTTCCTTCCCCGCTCATTCCCCTTCCCCCCATTCCCTTCCCTTCCTTCCCCCTTACCTTCCCTCCCCTTCCCCCCCTTCCCTTCCCTTCCCTCCCCTTCCCTTCCCATTTCCTTTTCTCCCCTTCCCTTCCCTTCCCTTCCCTTCCCCCCCTTCCCTTTCTATCCCCATCCCTTCCCATCCCCATCCCTTCCCTTCCCTTCCCTTCATTTCCCTTCCCTTCATTTCCCTTCCCTTCCCTTTCCCTTCCCTTTCCTTCCCTTCCCTTCCCTTCCCTTCCCTTTCCCTTCCCTTCCCTTCTATTCCCTTCCCTTCCCTTCCCTTTACTTCCCTTTCCTTCCCTTCCCTTCCCTTCCCTTCCCTTCCCTTCCCTTCTATTCCTTTTCCTTCCCTTTCCTTCCCTTCCCTTCCCTTTCCTTCCCTTTCCTTTCCTTTCCTTCCCTTCCCTTCCCTTCCCTTTCCTTCCCTTCCCTTCCCTTTCCTTCTTTCCTTTCCTTCCCTTCCCTTCCCTTCCCTTTCCATCCCTTCCCTTCCCATTCCTTCCCTTCCCTTCTCATTCCTTCCATTCTTTCCCTTTCCCACCTCATTCCTTCCTCTTCCCTTTCCTTTCATCCCTTTTCTTCCCTTTATGTCCCTTTTCCTTTCCCTCGTTGTCTCATTCCTCCTCTCTCCTTTTCTTTATCTTATTCGCCACTCCTTTCATTCTATTTTCTTCTATTTCCATTCTATCCCTTCCATTCTCTCCTCTTTCCTTCCCTTCCTTTCCCTCTTCCCTCCATTTCATTTGCTTTCTCTTGTTTTCCTCCTCATCCTCTCCCTTATTTCCCTTTCCTCTCCCTTCCCTACTCTGCCCTCCTCTCCCCTCACCCTTCTACCTCACCCCTCACCATCGCTTTCACTTTTCTACTCTCCCCCTAATCTCCCCCTCTCTTCCCCCCTCCTTTCCCTCCTCCATACCTCTCATTTCCCCTCTCCTCGTCCCTCCCCCCCCAACCCACTTTTGTTTTCTTCTGCACCATCCTTCCCCCTCATCTCTTTTATCCTCTTCCGTTCTTTTGCCTCCTCTCCGTATTCTCATTTAATGCTTTTTCCCCCTTTCCCCCCTGTTTGTGTCTTCCCCTTGTTCCTCTCCTCCTCTCCTCCTCTCCTCCCTTCCTCCTCTATCCTTCCTTCCATTTCGTCTCACCATTCATCGCCTTTTCCTTAATCTTCATCCTCTCTCCTGTCATATTCTCTTCTCTATTTCTAACCTCCACCTCACCCACCTCCTGTTAGATATCCTCCTAGCTCTCCTCTTAATATGCCCCTCATATTCTTTTCTAAATGTTTCTCGTCGTTCTCCTCTTAATCCAGTCTATATTCTACGTTTGTTCCTCTTCTTTGTCCTTCCCTTCCTTTTCCTTTTATTTTTTTTCTTGTTCATTGTTTTGTTCTTCCTCTGGTTCATCTTCTCAGTCCTTCTCTTACATCTCTCCTTGTTCTTTTTTATTTTCCTCTTAGTCCTGTTCTAAACCATCCTCTTGATTTCCCTCCAATTTTTCCTCTTAGTATTTCCTCCTCAAAAACCTTCTCTTCATCTTCCTCTTAGTTCTGTTCTAAACCATTCTCTTGACCTCCCTCCAATTTTTCCTCATAGTATTTCTTCCTCAAAAACCTCTTCATCCTCCTCTTAGTCCTGTTCTAAACCATTCTCTTAATCTCCCTCCAATTTTTTCTCTTAGTATTTCTTCCTCAAAAACCTTCTCTTTATCCTCCTCTTAATCCTGTTCTAACCATCCTCCTGATCTCCCTCCAATTTTTGCTCTTAGTATTTCTTCCTCAAAAACCTTCTCTTCATCCTCCTCTTAGTCCTGTTCTAAACCATCCTCCTGATCTCCCTCCAATTTTTCTTCTTAGTATTTCTTCCTCAAACTCCTCTTCATCCTCCTCTTAGTCCTGTTCTAAACCATTCTCTTGATCTCAGTCCAATTTTTCCTCTTAGTATTTCTTCCTCAAAAACCTTCTCTCCATCATCCTCTTAGTCCTGTTCTAAACCATCCTCTTGATTTCCCTCCAACTTTTCCTCTTAGTATTTCTTCCTCAAAAACCTTCTCTTCATCCTCCTCTTAGTCCACTTCTTATTCCATATTCTGGTCGTTCCCTTGGTTCTTTTCCTCCTCCTGATATTTGTTATGTCTTCTCATTCTGTTCCAATTCTCCTCAATGTCCCCCCGGTTCCTTGATTTTCCTCCTTAGTCTCGACCTGATCATCTTCATACTTATGGTCCTCCTCCACCTCCTCATCTTCCACTTCCTTTCCCTTCTAATCCTCCTGATCTTGTTCTCTTATATCTTTTTCTCCTCCTACTCCTCTTCTTCTTCCTCCTCTTCCTCCTTCTCCTCCTCCTCCACCTCCTCATCTTCCACTTCCTTTCCCTTCTAATCCTCCTGATCTTGTTCTCTTATAGCTTTTTCTCCTCCTACTCCTCTTCCTCTTCCTCCTCCTCCTCCTCCTCCTCCTCCTCCTCCTCCTCCTCCTATGCTCCTCTTCCTCCTCTAGCCTCTCTTCCATCTCAGCCTGCTCCCATTCTTTCTAACCTCTCTTCTCCCCTCCTCTCCTATTCCTCCTCCTCCTCCTCCTCCTCACCTCCTCCTCCTCCTCTTCCTCCTCCTCCTCCTTCTCCTTTGCTCCTCTTCCTCCTCCTTCCTTGTTTCTCTATCCCCCTTCTTTCTACCTTCTACTCCCCCCTCTTCTCCTCCTCCTCCTTGTACTCCTCCTTCTCTTCCTCCTGCCCCTGCTCCTCCTGTTCCTCATCCTGTTCCTCCTCGTCCTCCTCCTCCTCCTCCTCCTCCTCCTCTTTCTTCTACTATATTGCTTCCCTACCAAGTTCTGTTGTTCCTCCTTCTCCTCTTCCTCTTCCTTCTCTTTCTCCTCTTTCTCCTCTTCCTCTTTCTCCTCTTTCTACTCCTTCTCCTCTTTCTCTTCCTTCTCTTTCTCCTCTTTCTTCTCTTCCTCCTCTTTCTCCTCTTTCTCCTCCTTCTCCTCTTCCTCTTCCTTCTCTTTCTTCTCTTTTTCCTCTTCCTCCTCCTTCTCCTCTTTCTCCTCCTTCTCCTCTTCCTCCTCCTTCTCCTCTTCCTCCTCTTTCTCCTCCTTCTC
>NC_134804.1:24911036-24918536 GCF_046742065.1 Oratosquilla oratoria | reverse complement strand
TATTTTTCCACATTTGTCTTGGCTTATTTATCACCTTTTATCAAACTTCGTACAGTTTCTATTGGCCTATCTCCCTATTTCCCATAGTTGCTTTTGGTCTATTTATTTTCAAGTTACCTAACTTTTTTCACCATATTTATAACGTTTTCTTAGCTTCTCTTATCCACCTTTCCAGTTTGTCTGCTTATCTTCCGCATTTTTTTTTTTTTTTGCTCACGGCACTCTTGCACTATTTACCACAGATTTTCTTGACCTATTTAATGTTCATAGTTTCTCATACATACATATACCAACGGTTTTCCCCCCTTACAAGGAGGGTAGCCAAACTCAAAGGCAATAAATCCACTCCCACCCATTTCATACTCCCAACATACTCCACTCCCAACCACCACCCCTCACTCCGTTCCTCTTTTCGTGGCTCCTCCTGGTTGCCGGGTCATACCTGTATCTCACCCACTGCCCTGGGTCAGAAGCAATGCAGCAAGACACAGTTTCTCAAGTATTATCATTTAGCTTCTCTCATCCTGTTTCCTCACCCTCTGCCCTGGGTCAGAAGCAATGCAGCAAGACACAGTTTCTCAAGTATTATCATTTAGCTTCTCTCATCCTGTTTCCTCACCCTCTGCCCTGGGTCAGAAGCAATGCAGCAAGACACAGTTTCTCAAGTATTATCATTTAGCTTCTCTCATCCTGTTTCCCTCATTTTCTATCAGTCTATTTCCCATAGTTTATCTTACTTTTTTCTCTCATTTGGACTTTGTCTCTTTCCTTCAATTTTTCCAGATTTTTATGCTAAACATTCATTTGGCTAGTCATCCGCATATTCTCTTGGAAAATTTTGCCCTATTTTATTGCAAATTTTTTCTTACATTCGTTCTGCCTGTTTCCCCCAAGTTTCTGCTTATTTCGCTTTTTCCCCACAAAATTCTCTCATTTTCTATATATTTTTGTTTTCGTTTAATTTCAGACGCTATTAGAATAATGCCTATTACCCGGTTCCTCCTGATGATTTTTTTTTTATTATTATTATTTTTTTTTTTTTGTGGAGCAGATGATTTTTATTTAGTTAAATAATGGAGTTTGAAACACCTCGGGGGCAATTGACCAAATTACCTATGGACAAGCATGACAATGATCAGTTGGTATCCTAATGACAGGAATGTAGAGGTTTAATTGATCATTTTATTCAGGTTAAAGAGACTCGGCATAGTACAAGGTCTTGATAGATCGAAGTCTCGTCTCGTCCAGAGTTCATCCCACAGCTAAATAAGATAGGCTGGCATTGGTGGGGAGGAAAAGTTCTATCAATTACGTCATACGTCATAACATTACGTCATACGTCATAACATTACGTCATACGTCATAACATTACGTCATACGTCATAACATTACGTCATACGTCATAACATTACGTCATAACATTACGTCATACGTCATAACATTACGTCATACGTCATAAAATTACGTCATAACATTACGTCATACGTCATAACATTACGTCATGTGTCATAACATTACGTCATACGTCATAACATTACGTTATACGTCATAACATTACGTCATACGTCATAACATTACGTTATACGTCATAATATTACGTCATACATCATAATTTTACGTCACAACATTACGCCATACGTCATAAAATTACGTCATACGTCATAACATTACGTTATACGTCACATTTTCATATTGAGACAGGTTTTGCGTGTGTAGGTTATTAGTGTTATGTACACATGTTCTGCTGTTTGTGTTTGTTGTCCATGTCCCTGAGCCAGTACTTGCCAAAGAGGCCCCATAACTTGCTACGACCTCCCTTTTGTTGACTTTTACGACTTTTCCTTACCTTTACATCTTACCTTCTCTTTACTCCCCTTCACCTATTACCTCCTTATGCTTCTCAATTTCTTTTACATTTCGTCTCCTGTTCACTCTTACCTTCATTTATTTCCCTTAATTTCCCCCCTCCTTACCTTCATTTATTTCCCTTAATTCCCCCCCCCTCCTTTTACCTCCTTTTGGCCCCTGCGCACCTATGACGGACGTCCCCTACCGGCCACTCTTTCCCGGTTTTCCACAACAGACGTTCTTTTACAAATACATTTCTCTTCAGCTGTAGCTGCGGGGGGGCTTCTCGAGCCAACGCAACTGCTGTCACTCCAATGGTAGTAGGAGCGGCAACAGCACCACACCTGTGCAGGACGACCAGAGTTTGAGAAAGGAGGCACGTGTTTGTAAGAGAAACATACACGTCCTCCTACATCATAATGTTGTTTATGATTGGGGAAAACAGCACATATGAATACATGCTACCGTAAGAATTTTTATCTACCTCTTTTGAAGAGCTACAAATCGGCCAAAAGTATGTATATATATATATATATATATATATATATATATATATATATATATATATATATATATATATATATATATATATATATATATATAAAAGACTGGCCCTTCCGACAAGAAAAGAACTAAAAGTACTTTAGTTCGAAGTCAGGTGCTAGTGTAGATGATATGTCTTGACATTTCCTTTTTGGAAAGAGATATAGATTCATTTCGAAAATAAATAAATAAATAAATAACAACAGAAGGCTTCTCTGAAGATGACATACGTCTCGTGTATCATAAATATGTATGGTTTTCTTTCAGTAAAAGCAAATGAACAAACTTGTTTGATTGTTGATTTATTTATTTATCTATTTATTTATTTGTCTATTTATTTATTTATTTATTTATTTATTTATTTATTCATTTATTTATTGACTCATTTATTTGTTTATTTATCTATTTATATACTAACTATTTATTCATTCGTTTATTTATTTTTTACCTACCTATTTATTTATTTGTTTGTTTATTTATGTATGTGTACGTGTGTGTGTGCGTGCGTGTGTGTATGTGTGTGTGTATGTGTGTGTGTGTGTGTGTGTGTGTGTGTGTGTGTGTGTGTGTGTGTGTGTGTGTGTGTGTGTGTGTGTGTGTGTGTGTGTGTGTGTGTGTGTGTGTGTGTGTGTGTGTGTGTGTGTGTGTGTGTGTGTGTGTGTGTGTGTGTGTGCGTGTGTGTGCGTGTGTGCGCGCGCGCCTGTGTGTGTTGGTGTGCCTGTGTGTGTGTGTCTGTATGTGTGTGTGTGTGTGTGTGTATTCACTTGGTCTTTGGATCACGTGTTGGACTCGTGATCGACAGCTATTTCCCTCCTGGAAGAGAGCTCAGAGCTCGTAGGTCCGATCTATGGGTAATGCTATGACCTTGCACACACACACCCCAACTCCCCGCCCACGAGAGTTGGAGTAACACCCCTCAGCGCTGCGATACTGATATTATTTCAGCCCCGGGCGAGAGTCGAACCCGGACCTCCGTAGTGGCAGGCCAGAGCTCTAACCACAGCGCCATGTGTGTGTGTGTGTGTGTGTGTGTGTGTGTGTGTGTGTGTGTGTGTGTGTGTGTGTGTGTGTGTGTGTGTGTGTGTGTGTGTGTGTGTGTGTGTGTGTGTGTGTGTGTGTGTGTGTGTGTGTGCGTGTGTGTGTGCGTAAATGTGTATATTTGTGTAGGGATTTGCACACCTGCACCTGTAGAAAATATACAAATGTTGTGATTAACTACTTGGTTAGAAAATATACTAAAAAATCTGCGCATTTTCACATTGAGACATGTGGCTGAGTTCACCTACATCTGCAGACAACTTACTTGAAGCTTTGTGGTCCCTCGCACTCGGAAAATACGCTAAAGGCTCTAAGCACCTGTAACTCGTGTGCATTTACACAAAACACGGTTTTCTACCGTTGACACCACGACAGGATAAAATATGAATATGGTGGGTTGATCCAGGGTTTCACGTTTACTTCACTTCTGTATCACACACACACTCCTTTGTGAGATTTTCTCTCTTAATTCTTTCTTGAATTCTCGTCCACCGTCCTTTAACTCATTACACTCACTCCCCTCCGTCTTTCGCTTTTTCCCTCTCATTTCTCTCTTTCAGTTCATGTTAGCACACATGCACTCACAAACACACACACACACACACACACACACACACACACACACACACACACACACACACACACACACACACACACACACACACACACACACACACACACACACACACACACACACACACACACACACACACACATACACACACACACACACACACACACACACACACACACACACACACACACACACACACACACACACACACACACACATACACACACACATACACACACACACACACACACACACACACACACACATACACACACACATACACACACACACACACACACACACACACACACACACACACGCAAACGCACAAGGGCACATACGACAACTCATATACGGTCGTAACAGAGAGAACTGCATGTGTCATCTCAGCTTGGATGTGTCCCGTATCATGTTTATGGCACAAGCGAAGCACGACCCAAGGGCCTGGTGAGTGTTTCCTTATGATCAGACGAGTGCTGTGGGCGTGGGCCCGCCTATTACCGCAGTCAACACTTTGGCCAAATTTATCTTTCGAGACTGGCCCTCTTCTTTCTTATTTTGTGTTGGTTTCATTTTTTTTTTTCCTACGTTTAAAATCAACATCGTTTACATTATTATTATCACCAATTCCGGTAATTCTTTCGTATTTTGTGTTGGTTTCACTTGTTTTTTTTTTCTACGTTTAAAATCAATATCGTTTATATTATTGTTATCACCAATTCCGGTAATTCTTTCTTATTTTGTGTAGGTTTCACTTGTTTTTTTGTTTTTTTCTACGTTTAAAATCAAAATCGTTTACATTATTGTTATCACAAATTCCAGTAATTCTTTTTCATTTTGTGTTGGTTTCATTTGTTTTCTTTTTTTCCTACGTTTAAAACCAATATCCATTACGCTATTGTTATCAACAATTCCGGTAATTCTTTCATATTTTGTGTAGGTTTCACTTGTTTTCTTTTTACGTTTAAAATCAATAATTCTTTCTTATTTTGTGTTGTTTTGGTTTTGTATTGCATTTGTGTTGTATTTGTATTTGTTTTGTATTTGTATTTGTGTTGTATTTGTATTTGTATTTCTTTTCTTTTTTCCTACGTTTAAAATCAATATCGTTTACAATATTGTTATCACCAATTCCGATAACCTTCAATATCATAATTGTCACTATCTCACCCTTTTCCTCCTCCACTGACGCAGTCTCCTATTCCACATTTTATCTTTCTCCTTTTCCTCCTTATTCGTCTTCTCTTATTTGTTCAGTTTTCTCTTCTTCACTTTCATCATGTTCCTGCTCACTATCAGTCATCTCATTTTCCTTCTCATTACTTTTCTTTTTTTCATTGTCTCGTTGTCTTTCTCTTCCTAATTCTCCTTCATCTTTCATTTTACTTCCACTTCTTTCCTTTCCTTCTTCCCCTCCACTTCACCTTCCTCCTACTCCTTTCTTTTCGTTCCAGTCCTCCTCCTCCTCCTCCTCCTCCTCCTCTTCCGCCTCCTCCTCCTCCTCCTCTTCCTCCTCCTCCTCCTCTTCTTCTTCTTTTCCCTATTGCTCCTCCCCGTCCTCCACTCTTTCTTCCTCTCCTGTGCTTCTCCCTTCTCCTCCTCCTCCTCCTCCTCCTCCTCCTCTTCCTCCTCTTCCCTTTCCCCTCTATTCTCCTTTTCCTCCTCTTTAAATTGTCTCTTTACCTTTTCATCATTACAAGTTGCATTTGAATATTCACACTTCATCTTCACTAGCGTGTATAAAACGATGAAATCCACCTCTCCACTATTATTGTAGGGAAAATTGATACTAGGTTTGTATATTCATAATCATTAATTCCATTAAAATTCAGTCGTGGTGAGACTGCATAACTACTAAACATAAACTCTTGTAAACTTTAAAATCGAATCCCCAAACAATGGAACGAAGAAGTTGTTCTTTCCATGGTCAGTTCTATGATCCTCTTCAGAAAGCCTTCATAACATTGAAAGTAAACGCTTCACTTTATAAACTTAAATCTCTTCAATCATATGACATATTCAGTATATTATATTTTGAATGCCGATTCGGAATGAAATGTGAGCCTCGCGCTATTGAGACCCTATTTTTCCCTCACTTTACCATTTGGCAGATTAAACTTATCTAGTTTTCAACACTCCCTACCCCGCAAAAAAAAAAAAAAAAAAAAGTATAAGTAATTAAATAGATGAATGAAAAATCTGATGTCATCAGGTTGTGGGTTTTAATGCAGTTCTGTCCAAATTCGAGAATGTGATCAATTGGTGATATTGACAACCTCAATTCCTTTTACGAGCAATTCCAACCATCAGTTCGATCGACTGTTGAAAGTAGAACTCCAATATTCCCATTATGTTATCCCTGGACAGTGTTCATACTAGACGAAAATAAAAGAAAAAAGTTGCAATGTTATCATTGAGTTACACGAACAGACGGGACAGTACCATTCATCCATAACCATTGAAAACGAGAGATTGTGCTATTCCCTTCTCTATTCAAATCAACTTGATGTACAAGCCCCGCCTCCATTACCCTTCCAGTAACTCACTGCAAGGCTATTGGGGTTGTGGGGAACTCACGACCAATCCTCGCGCTCTCCACCTCACGTCAACCAATCACATTCGGAAATTACACAACAACCAAGACATGGATTAAGGCAATTATATTGTCTTTTGTTACTCTTTCCTTCCATTTTGTTCTTACCCTAGCCAAACGATTTTCTTAATCTGATGTGCGGCCTTTCAACGAAAAGGAAATTCTTGATTAACCTTGTCAACCCAGTGGCAGGATTTCTGTAAACTTCGGGAAAGGATAGGAAGACTTTTTTCGGGCTAGGGAAGGTCTCCTCTGAATGAGTGATGGATCCGAGGAGGCGCTTCCTCGGAGAGTAGAGGAACTCCCAAGACACTCGATCTGTTGACGTCAACGCGGCCTCCGGTGGGAGAAATCACTGTCGCGCGGCTTAAGGCACTCACACTTATTCCGCATACTTTGGAGCCTCCGAAAATCTTACACGAGAGCCACTAAGCAAACAGCAGGGAGTGGCGAGTGAGGAAGCACACGGCTTAACACATCCGTGTTTCTTATGCACGTGTAGGTGTATTTCTGGGTTTTCATGTGTTTTCAAAAAAGTTTTTAAATGTATACATGTATATTTAGTGTCATGTTTATGTACGTTTCTATATATATATATATATATATATATATATATACGCACAAATACACACCCACATACATATATGTGCTTATTGTTGTGTGGTTGTGTGTGTGTGTGTGTGTGTGTGTGTGTGTGTGTGTGTGTGTGTGTGTGGGTGTGTGTGTGTTGTGTATGTGTTGTGTGTGCATGTGTATGTTGTGTGTGTTGTATATATATATATAAATATATATATATGCGTGTGTGTGTGTGTGTGTGTGTGTGTTGTGTGTGTGTGTGTGTGTGTGTGTGTGTGTGTGTGTGTGTGTGTGTGTGTGTGTGTGTGTGTGCGTGCGTGCGTGCGTG
>NC_134804.1:24901036-24906036 GCF_046742065.1 Oratosquilla oratoria | reverse complement strand
TGAATTACATTATGGCATCCAAGCGTCATAGATTCCCGAGATGGCCATTCGGAGCGTATATAATGTTCTGATCTGGCCCTACTGTCCCACTTGCAAAGAAAGCACATAAATTTGGTGTATCCAGTTTGTAGCCCATTAAGTATGGCTACTACTTTCAAGTCTGCACAAATTAACCACTCATGCTCTTTGTAACTTATGCGGTCTAGAATAAAAGCAAGGTTCTCATATGTCTCTCTTAAAATGACTGAGTAAGCAACTGGAACTGAAGGCATGGTGTTCCCAATGTGCAACAGAACTGCTTTTATGCTGTAAAGGGATCCATCTATGAATAGCCTCCACTCATTGGGTTCATAGGACAGCTCAAGGGCACTGAATAGGCCTCTGATATCATTACAATAAGTCAAGTTGTTTTCCAAAGTGAAGAAATCCTGTAGATTTGCAGAACGCTTCCTAAATACTGTAATTCGAGCTTCTTCATCCAACAGGTGCCATTGTTGCAAACGTGAGGCCAGGAGTTCACTCTGTTGCTTAGTAAGTGTTAGATCACGAACTAGATCATTGAGTTCTGGTTGGGTGATGAGGTGTGGTTTCTTATCAGATTCAAGTTGTGTCGTATACGTTGCATCTTGAGATTCTGAATCGTCTGAGTTGCTCGTGTCATCGCTTGGTAGTTCAGAGGGCGGCTGTGGTACAGGAATATCACTTGAATGTAGAACTGGGCGAATAGCAGACTGAAGATCTGGATACACGATAGATTTCTTGCCTTTTCTGTTGCGACCTGCAGGAAAATAAAATAAAATCAGACTAAAAATGGATACTATTGGTTGTGATCACGTGCAAAAATAGTGGAAGTGCAACTTATTATGTATTTCGATCTTTTTTATTGATACATCTCTTGAAAATATATATAAAAACAGTAAAAAATAAACACTGAACACCCACCTTTAATATCCGTTAAGCAGAAGTAGCAATCTGTTGAGTGGTCCTTTGGCTCCCTCCAGACCATTGGTACGCCAAACATGAGGCCAGTCCCTTTGCCTTTCACCCAGGCAGAAAGGGAACTTGTACACCTGACACAACATATGTGAGGTGCCCAGCTTTTGTCCTGGTCACCCACTTTACATCCAAAGTAAAGTTTATAAGGGTTCTTTACATGTTGAGTCAACTGTCTCTTGTATTGCCTTAATGTAACTGATCCACATATATAACAAAACTTGTCTGGCGAATTCTTGCATTCTCTAGGCATCTTAACTCTGTATCCTGTTAAGAAAAAAAAATACATAGCTATGTGAAAAATTATATAAATGGTAAAAGCAACAAAAAATACCGTTCAGATAGACATTGCGGGCACTGCTATTTACGAAGAACTGGAGGGTCACAGAAAGAAACGGATGTTATATTCGTGATCTACGCAAAAAATAACTCTAGAAAAGGATAGTCTCATTTCCGTTTTTTTTTTCATTGTTATACAGTGTAATTATTCATAAACCTCGACAAAACAAATATTAGCAACATCTCACTCATAACATTAATGGAACAAAATGAATTGATAAAACAGCAGTCCAATTAACTTTTGCAACTACACTACACTGTAGTCCTACCTGAAAAATATTATATCACCATGTCTATTGTATATATATACCTATATATATATATATATATATATATATATATATATATATATATATATATATATATATACATATACTGTATATATATATATTTTTTTTTTCAGAAACCCCTTGGAAAATAAAAGAAGCTAATACCAAACGTTTTCGTCTATTCGAGACATCATCAGGGTACAAAGAATACAGAAAATTACCAAAGGTCGTAATATATATATATATATATATATATATATATATATATATATATATATATATATATATATATATTGGTAGAGGAACTGGGAAAGGTCCAATGTTACCCGACTCCAGAAGAATTATTTACAATCTTTTTGATAATAAAGTTATTAATTTTCTGGAGTTATTAAAATGATTGTAAATAATTCTCTATATTTTTTGGCCGGTAGTCTGGTCCATGTTCGGTAGTCAGGTGTTAGGCTGGTTGAAGGCAAACTCTGATGGAGAGTTGGTTTTATTTAGCAATAAAAGTTGGGCGCTAGTTGGGGAGGGGTGAGGACGAGACGGCGAGGGAGGTAACGACTGTGTTTCAAATCGTGACCCCGGGCAATTTGCTTGCGAAGGAGCAAGTTGAAGAAGGGGGGGATGACCAGGAGCAGCAAGCCAGGCTCACATGTGATGCTTCGAGGCGATCTGAATCTTCGGCGTTGGTCCATCTTTTATACACACGTGGAGGTCATGACCTATGCTTCTTATTGACGTCAGGTCAAATGTGATGCGAGGGAAGGCGGTCGCAAATAAGTTCTCAGGCCGCTAACTCACGTAGATAGAAGGTACGAGGCGGGTATCGCACTTGTGTTCCTTCAAATGGGCTTTGTGGTGCCACACATGGCAGAGCCTGGCATTCGTTAGTCATCCGGTTGATCCCATGAGCGATTCCCTTGGAGGTCAAACGTCGTGGGCAGAGAAGAGGTGAGAACCAGGAGTGAGGACTACTAACAGATAACATCTCTGATGATAATTTCCATAATTTTTACCACGTTTGAAATCAAACTTATATATATATATATATATTGAGGAATGGACGACAAAATGAGTGGCAGGGTGGTGAGATAAACACCGAGAACCGTTGAAGTTTTATTAACTGACGTTTCGCTCTGTTAAGAGCGAAACGTCAGTTAAAACTTCAACGGTTCTCGGTGTTTATCTCACCACCCTGCCACTCATATATCTATAGATATATATATATATATATATATATATATTTATATATATATATATATATATATATATCCTATAATTTTTTGACAGTCGAATGCAGGATTCGAACCCACTACTATCGGCCTCACGTAAGATCACCGTCACAGAGCCTTAGCTCACTAAATATATATATATATATATATATGTATATATATATATATATATATATATATATATATGTATATATATATATATATATATATATATATATATATATGCTGAGACATTCTGACAGGTTGACGTAAGCGGAGTAGGAAACACAGGAATCTTAGTCTTGAGTTTATTCCTGACTAGTTTCGCAGGTATGTTTTTTTTTTTTTTTTTTTTTAAGCATACATGCACACCTGCGAAACTAGTCAGGAAGAAACTCAAGACTAAGACTCCTGTGTTTCCTACTCCACTTACGTCATATATATATATATATATATATATATATATATATATATATATACACACACAAATTCACCATCAGGTTTTTTTTTTTTTTTTTTTTTTTTTTTTAAAGGAGGTAGTCGAGTCAAAGGCACTTACCTACTCCCAACCATTCCACTCCCATCCACCACCCTTTCCCCCCTTCTCATCTTAGCTACTCATGGATGACGAGTCATCCCTTTATCCCGCCTACAGCCGTGCGTCAGAAGCAATGTATCAAGAGACACTACATCCATAGCAAGACAGCTTCACTTAATCGGCGACTCTAAAAAAGCGTAGACTCAGAGGTGACTTGATACAGGTCTTTAGAATTCTAAAGGGAATTGACAACATCAAAAGTGACCAAATTTTTACATTGAATGAGAATCAGACAAGAAACAATGGTCTCAAACTGTCCGGAAATAGATTCAATTTGGAAGTAGGTAGAAACAACTTTGCCAACCGTGTAGTTAATGAATGGAATAAACTTCCTACACAGGTAGTGCAATGTAGTTCAGTTCGAAGCTTTAAGAATCATTTAGATAAATACCTAAGTAAGATGCTGTAATGATTATAATTTATCTTATATTATTTGTTTTTGTTTTGTTATCATTTGTCTGTCTGATTTTCATTTATTATTAGTTATATGTCAATTCATTATTATTTACTATTTACCTGTTTGTTTATTATTTAAATATACCTATGCATTTATTTATGTATTTTATTTGTTATTTACATTATCATAGTTTTTATTTATTGTTTTATTATTAATATGATTTTTTTTCGCATCCGACCTAGATATGGATCAAAAGGTCTCCTGTCGGCATACTCCGCCTTTGTAATCCTTTGTAATCCTTTGACTCCCCCTCTCCATCCCCTCTTGCAGAAAAAATTCCATTCGGGCTGCGTCAAAATATCATTCATTCATAAGCACTCACTATCCCTCTTTTCCCAACCCTCCCTTCCTTGCATAATAGTATCAGCTTTACACGGTCACTCCTACTTACTCCCTTCCTTGCATAATAGTATCAGGTTTACCCGGTCACTCCTGCCCTCTCTCTTCCTTGCTCAACAGACATTCCCCTCTTGCTCAACGATCCCTTCATCCCATCTACCCACCTCATCCTCGGTCGTCCTTACCCTTCATAAAATCTCCTTTTTGCATCCATTCCAAGATGTCTCTTTCTCATAACACTTTAATCCCTGAAGGCATTTGCATGCTTCTCTCAACGTACACTCTATCTCTACTTTCACTACTCCCTTTCCTGCCACATTCGCACCCAAGTTCCTAAAGCTATCCATTTTCTCTAGTCTTTCTCCTTTTAGACTTGTTTCCAATTCGTAACCGCACTCTCCCCTTATACATCCCATCACCTTACTTTTACCCACATTTACCTTCAACTTTCTCCTATCGCATACCTTCCCGAACTCCATCATCAACTTCCTTAGTTTCCCTATGACCTTGTCACAAACGCAGTGTCGTCAGCAAACAACAACTGGTCACTTTCCTTCATTTTCTTTAACCATTTTCAATCCCCTGTTCATTACCCTCACCTTTACATCCCGCATCACCCCATACATATACTCATTGAATAACCAAGGCAACATGGCCACAGGCGTGCCGCAGTCCCACCTTTACCTCAAACCACTCTCTCTCCTTCCCATTATAACATAGGCTCTACTACTCTCGTATGAAACTCCTAACCTTCCTTAACAGCTTCCCGCCCCCCAATCCAGTATATCTGC
>NC_134804.1:24893536-24896036 GCF_046742065.1 Oratosquilla oratoria | reverse complement strand
TGTGTGTGCGTGCGTGTGTGTGTGCGCGTGTGTATGTGCATGTGTATGTGTGTGTGTTTGTCTATGTGTGTGTGTGTGTGTGTGTATGTGCGTGAGTGTGTGTGTGTGTGTGTAAATGTGTGTGTGTGTGTGTATGTGTGTGTGTGTGTGTGTGTGTGTGTGTGTGTGTGTGTGTGTGTGTGTGTGTGTGTGTGTGTGTGTGTGTGTGTGTGTGTGATCTATTAAAAACGACAGCAAACAATTTGATAAAAAAAATTCTTTCGCAAGATTTCTACCTTGCAGAAGGTGAATTTCTATTGAAAAGAGAGAGGAAGAATTAGATTTCAAAAGATCATCGAAAACTTATATTGACAAGAAAAAATTAAGATACTGTACAGAAAAAAACATAATGAAATTATCCAAGACGTTCCGCAGAGCCTTCTGCATCTTCAGCTTGGGACGATGTGAAAACGAGTAATACGTCAGCAGGAGAGGTCACGCTTGGGCTTCTCCGCCGTGACTGGCGCCATTCTGTCGTTTCCTCAACGTAATGGATCGTCAAAGGCATGACTTCTGTGCCTCCGTGTGGTGCCTGTATATGTTCTTTACCTGCATCTCTCTTCGTGTGGGCAATTTCGCTTGTCTCCTAAGAGCAAGTCTCATGATCAGACGCAGGACGAAATCATTAACTTAGACATTAATTACAGGTTGCATGTTTTCATATTTAACATTCTTTTCCTATTGAGATGATGTCTATGGTGAGCTCAGAAGCGGTGCTTAAGTCCCCCTTGTTAAAGGTGAAGGGTGAACCGTCTGGAGAAAGTGGTAGTCGTCCTTTACGTGTAGGTAAATAGGGGCGTGCAGTCCTCCTACGTGTAAGCGAATATGTACACAACATGGGACTGACGAATTCCATGTGGTTTCGGTGCGGTAGTCTTCCTTCTCCTGCAGTAAATTGGAAGCAATAATTTGTCGCTTTCTTTGAAGGGGATCTCATTTCTTTTAATATATATATTTCTTATTATTACCTTCTCATCGTCCTTGTACTTGCTGGACATGTGGCATTTATAAAATATGCCGTTAGTAATTCCTTCTTGTTCTGTGGTGGTGTGGTCTGGTTCTTGGTACCAAGTGTTACTCTTCGAAGTGTAGCTTGGACTTGGCCTTTGGAGCATCCGTTACTGATGAGCAGTTGGTGAGCTCAGTCGATCTCCTTCTAGGTATCTGACCAAGTAAACAGTGGGTAAGGTCCATGTCCATGAAACTAGGGTGTTTTGGTACAAAATTTTCTCACTTATTTGTACATATGTCAAGCTTCACACCTTCAGTAGCCTTCCCTCTTTATACAATATGCAACTCCGCTCTTTTATTCAACCCCGAAATTCGTTGTAGTCATTAAGTCATTCAACTTATCTTTTCCATTTCTTCTTACTCATTCCCAGACTTTGTATTTATTTCTCTCTTCACCCACTTCTTGCTTGTCAGCTGTCGTTTCGTTTCGTAGTCATCCCTCCACACGGTAGCGGTTCCAATCGCGGTTCATTTGTTTCACTTGCCACTGACTGATTCCTCTTGTAAACGAATGGTGTCATTCACTCTCGTTCTGTTGCAACAACATGGAACCAACCTTTTCTGTTACTTGTTTTCTCCTGTCAGGGAATTTCCCGTTTTTACCCCTGCCGTCATGACGCACGAACTTATGTCGTTAAATAATACCAAATTGCATCCACCTAAAGCATTCCATACATAATAATCTTCTATCATTGTCCAAGGTATTCTTCTAATTGCATAAGTTCGTCGTTCGTTACCAAGAATTAGGTTGTTAGATACCCCAATCTTAATCCGTCTCCTTAATAATCATGAGGATAATTCAGAGATGATTTCGGAAGACATTAAGGCCCAAAAGATGTCCTTCCAGACATACCATGATTCCACATTTTAGGCTTAGACATACTTAGAGAAAAAATATATGGAAAAAGGAGAGATTTGTATATAAAATTTTACTTTACACGGCAGTATGGTCTGAGGTCTTTCCACGTCATTTTTCCTTAATTGATCATGTCTGGCTCATATTTACTATGATTTTTTTCTTTAAGATAATTTCTTTTGTCCTGAATATATTTTCCTTTATTCGTTTCTCCTTTGTTCCAACTCTCTGCACCTTTTTTACTTCTTGTTATAGCTTCTTAAAAAATATAATTTCTCTAATTATTTTCTGCACCACAAACCTACTACTTATTTATTTTTACATTCCTTGTATCGGTTTAAATGAGCTATCATCCCTGCACGTGTCTCCATTTTTATTATTATTTATTTATTTATTGTTTTTACATTCTGTTGTGCTTCCAAGACTCATAAGCCTTATTCTGTTGGAATAATTCTTTTATTTCGACTTGTACCAATAATATGAGCGTTCACGTTGTTTTCTATATATGTTACCTTCCTTTACATGATTGTCTCCATATCACCAATATCACTATCACTATCATCACCATAAACACCACTAATCATCATCATAACC
>NC_134804.1:24856036-24863536 GCF_046742065.1 Oratosquilla oratoria | reverse complement strand
ATGAATGGAATAAACTTCCTGCACAGGTAGTGCAATGTAGTTCAGTTCGAAGCTTTAAGAATCGTTTAGATAAACACCTAAGCAAGATGCTGTAATGATTATAATTTATTTTGTATTATTTGTTTTTGTTTTGTTATCATTTGTCTGTCTGATTTTCAGTTATCATTAGTTATATGTCAATTTATTATTATTTACTATTTACCTGTTTGTTTATTATTTAACTATACCTATGCATTTATTTACGTAATCCTTTGTAATAGGTCTAAATAAAAATATTCTTCTATAAAAACACTGTGGAAGTCGGGGACAGGTGGTATTACAGTGACACTTTGTCCTAAAAATATTCTTGAAAAAGCGCTTGGGTAAGTCGGGGTCAGGTGGTATTCTTCTTCTTCTTCTTCTTCTTCTTCTTCTTCTTCTTCTTCTTCTTCTTCTTCTTCTTCTTCTTCTTCTTCTTCTTCTTCTTCGCGTTCCTTTTCTTCTTCTTCTTCTTCTTTTTTTTCTTCTTCTTCTTCTTCTTCTTCTTCTTCTTCTTCTTCTTCTTCTTCTTCTTCTTCTTCTTCTTCTTCTTCTTCTTCTTCTTCGCGTTCTTCTTCTTCTTCTTCTTCTTCTTCTTCTTCTTCTTCTTCTTCTTCTTCTTCTTCTTCTTCTTCTTCTTCGCGTTCTTCTTCTTCGCGTTCTTCTTCTTCTTCTTCTTCTTCTTCTTCTTCTTCTTCTTCTTCTTCGCGTTCTTCTTCTTCTTCTTCTTTCACGCGTTCTTCTTCGCGTTTTTCTTCGCGCTCTTCTTCGCGTTCTTCTTCGCATTCTTCTTCGCGTTCTTGTTCGTGTTCTTCTTCGCCTTCTTGTTTGTGTTCTTCTTCGCGTTCTTCTTCGCGTTCTTCTTCCTCGCGTTCTTCTTCCTCGCGTTCTTCTTCCTCGCGTTCTTCTTCGCGTTCTTCTTCGCGTTCTTCTTCGCATTCTACTTCGTGTTCTTCTTCGCGTTCTTGTTCGCGTTCTTGTTCGCGTTCTTCTTCCTCGCGTTCTTCTTCGCGTTCTTCTTCGCGTTATTCTTCGCGTTCTTCTTCGCGTTCTTCTTCGTGCTAGGGATGCCGTGTTGGGGTTCCGCCCCGAGGCCGAGGCCGAGGCCGAAGGGGAAAACGAGGGATTAGAATGCGGAAAGCTGCGCTGTTAGTGCAGCCAAGCCCCCGGCGAAGCCCACGGTTTGTATGTATATACTGTATATATATATATATATATATATATATATATATATATATATATATGTATATATACATATATATATGTAGAAACACACACACACATACACACACACACACACACGCACACACGCACACACACACACACACACACACACACTCACACACACACACACACAAACACACTCACACACACACACACACACAGACACACACACACACACACACACACACACACACACACACACATATATACACACACACACGCACGCACACACACACACACACACACACACACACACACACACACACACACACACACACACACACACACACACACACACACACACACACACACTCACACAAGGTGTCCAGTCAACTAAGCTGCTGGAGATAGCCATGGACAACCGCATGCAGGGTTCGAACCCTCTGCTTTCGGTCACCCGTATGATCACCTTCACAGAGCTTTGACCCACTACACCAACAGAGACTGTAAAAGCCTTGAAACCTGGAATCGAACTGATTCCCGAGGATAGGAAAGATCACTAATCTGCGACCCCAATTTCTGTTTTACACAAGGCCCAACCCCACCAGTTGGCAAGGGGTAAGGATCGAAACAAATCCTTTTCAGGCTTTTTGCCATATAACTATGAGAGAAATTCGCTAGTAACAGTGACATCTATCTGATCATTTTTATGACAGTCGCATGCAGGATTCGAACCCTCTGCTTTCGGCCACCCGTAAGATCACCTTCGCAGAGCCTTAACCCACTACACCAACAGAGACTGTAAAAGCCTTGAAACCTGGAATCGAACTGATTCCCGAGGATAGGAAAGATCACTAATCTGCGACCCCAATTTCTGTTTTACACAAGGCCCAAGCCCACCAGTTGGCAAGGGGTAAGGATCGAAACAATTCCTTTTCACGCTTTTCGCCATTGTAACTATGAGAGAAATTCGCTAGTAACAGCGACATCAATCTGATCATTTTTATGACAGTCGCATGCAGAATTCGAACCCACTGCTTTCGGCCACCCTTAAGATCACCTTCACAGAGCCTTAACCCACTACACCAACAGAGACTGTAAAAGCCTTGAAACTTGGAATCGAACTGATTCCCGAGGATAGGAAAGGTCCCTAATCTGCGACCCCAATTCCTGTTTTACACAAGGCCCAAGTCCACAAGTTGGCAAGGGGTAAGGATCGGAACAAATCCTTTTCACGCTTTTCGCCATTGTAACTGGTGGGCTTGGGCCTTGTGTAAAACAGGAATTGGGGTCGCAGATTAGTGATCTTTCCTATCCTCGGGATTCAGTTCGATTCCAGGTTTCAAGGCTTTTACAGTCTCTGTTGATAGCGTAGTTCATAAGTTACTACGGCACTTGCCATGTGATTATTGGGTTCGAGTCCTTGGCAGTACCGCATTTCAATTTCTGCATGTAGCCTCCATTGGGTTTCCCGATGTTGATGACTTAGAATTAAAGTGCATCGTGGTTGTTAATATATATATATATATGTGTTGAGGAATGGACGACAAAATGAGTGGCGGGGTGGTGAGATAAACACCGAGAACCGTTGAAGTTTTATTAACTGACGTTTCGCTCTTAACAGAGCTTCTTCAGAGTTAAGAGCTAAACGTCTGTTAATAAAACTACAACGGTTCTCGGTGTTTATCTCACGACACTGCCACTCATATATATCTATATATATATATATATATATATACATATATAGATATATATATATATATATATGTGTGTGTGTGTGTGTGTGTGTGTGTGTGTGTGTGTGTGTGTGTGTGTGTGTGTGTGTGTGTGTGTGTGCATGTGTGTGTAAATATATATATATGTATATATATATATATATATATATATATATATACATGTATATATATATATATATATATATATATATGTGTGTGTGTGTGTGTGTGTGTGTGTGTGTGTGTGTGTGTGTGTGTGTGTGTGTGTAATCGTGTATATATATATATATATATATACATATATATATATATATATATATGTATAAGATCTCCTTTGCAATTTTGCCAATTGATCTATTTAGAGAAGAATTTCAATTGAGAGACAATAAATTGCACTTTTGCGTTGTTTACAAAAGAAAACTTTTCGAAATTGATATAATTTGTAATAATGAAAAGCTCGATATACTTCCTCTTCCTTCTCATTTGCTAGCCCAGCACAAGTACTCTTTGATTCTTCATAAAAGCGTCGGTTTATAAGCAATATATGTTAGTAAGATTTCATACATTGATATATATTTTCATTCGTGCTATCCACATGAAAATAAAATAGAAATTGTCGGAAAAGAAAGATACAATGGAAAAAGTGACAATTGTTTAATTGAGACATAGGGTAAACCTATGCGATGAAGAAAAATATATGAGAAGAAAATAAAAAACAGTAGTGGAGCACGTGCAAAAGACAAAATGGTGATATACAAATGCAAAAATATTTTCAAGTAAAAAGGAGAAGGTCTGGGGCCTCACGTCGAAAGAGTCTCACGTCGAAAGAGTCTCACGTCGAAAGAGCCTCAAATCGAAAGAAACGCACAAATCACTTCAGAATTACGATATTCGAGACAAACGTCTGTCCTCCTGCAAAGGCTTTTGAAGACATCATGCCACTGCAGGAAGCAGTTGAGTGTATCAGCTGTCAGTCATGCTCAAGTTGATAACATGGCTTGTCACATTTACCTGAATGAGTCAAAGGTGCAACATTTGTAAAATAGAAAAAATATATAGAAAAACATTTTACCGGAAACTATATAGATAGCACTCTACCCATATTGCAAGAAAACTATGTAGATAAGTTAGTATGGAGTAAAAGGATACCTCAGATATGCAAATGATCGTGAACTTTAAGTTACATTAGATGAACAAAGATGCAAGTGTGGTGTATTTTGATCTGATTCTCCTGTCATTACTGGTAATAAATAATGGCAAGTAAACGTATTCGTATTATTGATGTTAGATTCAAATGTGTACTTTCAGTAAACAATTTTTCCATCTCCATATGGTCATTACAGATCTTTTTAAGTTAAAATTGCCTTTTTTTATGAACAGTTGTTATCACCTCCACAACTACTACTACCACTACCATCACAACTACCATTACCACATTCACCATTTTCACCTCCAGCTCTCCACAACTACTGCTTCCCACTACTGCCTCCACCACCTCCACTTTCGCCCTCTCTCACTCCATTCCACCTCCTTCCTTATCTCTCACTCCTCCTTCCCTGAGGGTGGCGGTCTAGGTCGGAGGTTTGACCTCGCCGCCGAGGCATGGAGTGATTGACGTTATGATCAAATCAACCAATGAGGGAAATCACGTCTTCTTACATGGAAGAAAAGGGTTGTTATTTAGTCTTAGAAAATGCAGTCTTCCCCCCAATTCAATTAGATTAGATTGATTTATCATTTCGAAATTTATTTACTCAAATGATCTATTCTTGTATTTGATTTAAGCTAACATAAAAACTAATTCAACACAGCAAAGAAGAGTTGTGACAAAGGAATAGAAAAAATAGGGCTAAAAAAGAATATAAAGACCTTGAGATGATCACGAGCTTATCATATACTCATAGGTCGTTTGAAACTCATAAAAGAAGAAATATGAATGTTAAGAAAACTATCTAAAAGGGTATAAAAGATGATAAAAACAGATGAAAATATATTTGTATATATATTCAGAATACTTTGCACACAGATATCTGAAAACACCTACAGACAAAAGAGTGAATTTTTTGAGCTGTAAAATAAAATATATATATACATAGAAAATAAAAATAGGTTAGGAATAAAGACTGTTTTTGAAAAGTGTAATAATTCAGTAATATCAACGTGAATGCTCGGGTGAAGGCATAGATAGTATTAAAAAAAAGATCCATTTCTTTTATGCATGAACATTCTCAATGTAAATTTTTATAAAGAAAATTGTATGGATTGTGAGATGGACTTTTATTCATGTTTGGAGATATGATTAATAAAAACTTTGGTAAATATTTTGGTAATCTAATTATACGAAATGAGATCTAAAGAGCTAAAGAAAATAACTTCAAAAGAGATTAATGATAACAATATTAATACAAAACGAAAATGTAAGAAATTCTTATGACACCAACTATTAATGAATTGTAAGATATATTACTCCTACTGATTTATTATGGAAAAAAGTTCTATATATCTTCAACGGTAAACTGAAGAATTTTTTTTATAAGATATCATTGAATACTACCACGAGTGTCTATGTAATGCATAGCGGCATGATTCTAAATATGATTGGTTTTTCACATGTAATCTAGTACGGTGTGATTTTTATATATCTATGAATTTAAAAAGAAACCCTTGTATTTTACGTCATAAGAAACAAAAGTCGTATCACATCAAGTAAGTAAATTAGTTCAGTTTGATCAGAAATAGATAACGATAAATAACTCTTTGTTCTTAACAGGGAACTTTCAGTTGAAGCATGCTACGACTGAAGTACCTTGGATTCTTTATGTATATATATATATATATATATATATATATATATATAGATATATATATATATATATATATTTATGTGTGTATATATTTATATATATATATGTATATTCATATGTATATATATATATATACATATATATATATATATATATATATACATACATACATACATACATACATACATATACCAAGGCTTTTTCCCCCTTACTAGGGAGGTAGCCAAAAAGGAAAAGGCATAAAATCATTCCCACTCTTTACATCCCTGAAAACACTCCACACCCCTCCACCCTCCCTCCCATCTTAGCACCTCCTAGATGACGGGTCATCCCTGCACCCTGTCCACTGCCCTGGGTCAGATTATCTGTATGCCTCATCCAAAATAAGTTCCTTAGGGGGCTGTTATGTGATCAGTTTTCTTCGTGCTATATATATATAAAACGTTTCATTCCATTCATAACAGGGAACCTTATATACATATTCTTAAATATATGCAGATGATCTGTAGTGATTATACAATTTGAGTGTAAAAAGATATTGAATTGTATACGTATCTGGTCATACATACTACTATTCATAACAGTTTTAACCATCTAGATGAGGGGTCTGAAATGTTGTCGGTGAGGTGGCCATCACCTAGAATAACAATGCATGTACAAAGGTATTGAATTGTATATGATCATACATACTACCACGAAATAAACAAGTGGATTTGTTCATTCCATAGAATTTCCCTGAAAGTTGAAAGGTTTGACAATGTATACAAGCTGAGTTCACGGGTTAATTCTGGGGAATGCGGGGTGATCTAATAGAGGTGTTCAAGTGAATCAAAGGCTTTAACAAGGGTTATACAAACAAGGTCATCATATTAAGACAACAGGGGAGGACTCGCAGTAATGGACAAATTTAGATTTAAAAAGGAAATAGGCAAGAATTGGTTTACTAATAGGATGGTCGACGAATGGAATAAGCTTAGTTACCGTGTAGTAAGCGCTGAAACTATCAGTTCTTTTAAGAAATTATTAGACAACTTTATGGATGGGGATGACAGATGTTGATGGATACGGAGCTGCCTGGTGTAGGCCTTATGTTCTTTTCCAGTCTCCTTCATTCTTATGTTCTTATTTTCTTAATACACTTTAAATCTGATAATGTGGAGGATATTCACAAATTTATCATAATCAACTTTAAACCAACTAAGCACAGAATTTGTCGTTTTACAGACAAAAAATATATTGTAGAGTTAAAATTTTAATCTTTTTCTTCAAAATTCCAACTGCTGGAGACCAAACAAAAAACAGATATATTTATTTCATCAGTTACTCCAAATTTAATATACATTGTATCACTCTCAACATATACCTGCATATACTGTGTTTGTGTGTGGACGTTCGTGGATGGTTGTGTACGTGTGTGTGCGTGTTTGTGAGAGAAAGAGGGCGTTTCCATGTGCATGCGTGTATGCGTATTTATGTGGTTGTATTTACCTAGTTTTAGTATGTGGGATTAGATCTGTGCTTATGGTGTCCTGTCTCTTACCCTCCCACTTTGCCTATAATTTGTTTATGATGTTACCCTCAAATATATTTTCATCCAACTTGTGATGTATGCAGTAAACTCTATTTCCTGGCATCTATCAAGCAAGTTGAGTTTATTTTGTAATTTTCTACTGTGTGGTTGTATTTGCCTAGTTTTAGTATGTGGGATTAGATCTGTGCTTATGGTGTCCTGTCTCTTACCCTCTCACTTTGCCTTAAATTTGTTTATGATGTTCCCCTCAATATATTTTCATCCAACT
>NC_134804.1:24836036-24838536 GCF_046742065.1 Oratosquilla oratoria | reverse complement strand
TTGGGAAAGAAAGAAAGAGAAAAGGATTTAACAAGGATGAAGTAGGAAGGGATTGAGAGGAGTAAGAATTGGAATGAGGTAAAGAGGCAAGTAGGGAAAGAGGGAAGGTAAGGAAAGTGAACGAGAGAGAGAAGAAAGCAAGATCTTCCTTTCGACTGAAGGAAATAAGAACATTCTCTCCTTCAGGAATCTATTGTCAGGTGGAAAATGTGGAATCTAGGGTCAGGTGGAAAAGGTGGAATCTAGGGTCAGGTGGAAAAGATATAATCTAGGGTCAGGTGGAAAAGGTGGAATCTAGGGTCAGGTGGAAAATATATAATCTAGGGTCAGGTGGAGAAGGTGGAATCTATGGTTAAGAGGAAAAGGTGGAATCTAGGGTCAAGTGGAAAAGGTGGAATCTAGGGTCAGGTGGAAAAGGTGTAATCTAGGATCAGGTGGAAAAAGGTGGGGTAATTCTATTTAAGATTAGAGCGATGGGAGATGAAAGAGGATAAAAAGATGAAAAATAGGAATTGCTTATTCGAAAAAAAAAAAACCGGGGCACACTAGAAATAAAAGAAATGATAAAATACTTGGAGGTGCTGTTAACCAGAAAGAGAGGAATTTAGTCGTCAATGATAAAGACAAAAAGAAGAGGTGAAGAGAGGGAGAGAGGGATTGAGAAAGAGAAAGGAAGACTGTGGGATTCGGACAATCGTAAAAAGCATAAAGAAGAATTAATTGCACGCAAAGTTGATCAAATGTCAGAATATGTAAAGATCAAACAATCTGAGGATCAGAGATCAAATATTCAGAACATCTAAAGGTTTAACCCCTCATCTCAGAGGAGCGCAACTGCGGTAAATGTAAACGCGGGGTTTTAGCCACAGTAGAATATATAATGGACTTGATCAATATTCTTCTTCTACTATCTTTAGTGCGGTCTCTCCAGGCCTTAGCCTTCTGAAGGATTGTAAGCTTTGGGATGAGGTAAAATTAATGAAACATACCACATAAGTGTACGTTTACGAACTTGGATGTGTTTTGTATGTTTGTATGTTTCATTCATCGTATTCCTAGACTACGTGCTAGAATCGTGAACGACAAATAATAATCTCAGACATAAGAGCTGCTCACATGGTTCAAACTACCAGTATTGTTGTAACCTGACATACTTAGTCTTTAACTCTAAGGGAAATGGTTTCTAGTTTTGTGATGCTTTTCAAATCTTGGGAAAGTATCGACTTCATGGCAGCCAATTAGAAAGTTCAAGACACTATCACTACAACAGCAACTCGTGTATGAATATGTGTGTGTGCAACAGTAACAAGCAGAGAGATATGGAGTGTGTGTGTGTGTGTGTGTGTGTGTGTGTGTGTGTGTGTGTGTGTGTGTGTGTGTGTTTGTGTGTGTGTGTGTTTGTGTGTGTGTGTGTGTTTGTGTGTGTGTGTGTGTGTGTGTGTGTGTGTGTGTGTGTGTGTGTGTGTGTGTGTGTGTGTGTGTGTGTTTGTGTGTGTGTGTGTGTGTGTGTGTGTGTGTGTGTGTGTGTGTGTGTGTGTGTGTGTGTGTGTGAATGTGTTTGTGTGAATTTGTCTAATTGAAGTTTAGAGGAAAGGAGCAAACCTTGTGGTAGCTTTCTCTTCCTCTGCAATAGTGGGCTATATTTCCATCTTTTCCAGTTATCATTCATAAGCTTGAATTCGTCTAATGATGCAGGTTGTGCTACATGGTCTTCGCCATTCCAAGTATTTATGCATTTGTATAAAACCTTGTATTCGTTCACATCCTTCAATGTTTTTTCCATCCCTGATCAAGATTTTTTTTCAAGTAATAAAAAAATGTTTTGAAAAAAAAAATTAAGAGAGGAAGAGGAGGTGAATCAAGTAGAGAAGAAAAGGTAAAAGGTGTAGATGGAGAGATTATAATGGAAGAGAAGGCAGTAAGGGGAAGATGTGCAAAGTATTTTAGGGAGTTGCTAAATGTGAAGGAGGATAGGGAGGGAAAGGTAGTTGCAGTGGGAAGTGCTAAGAAAATGACAGCGACGAATGAGGAAAATGGAGGAGAAATAAAGAAGGATGAAGTGAAGGCAGTTGTTAAGATGATGACAGCAGATAAGGCACCTGGTCTGGATGGATGTCATGCAGAAAGTCAGAAAAAAAAGAGGAAAAGTAATGGTGGACGGGCTGGTAAGGTTATTTAATGTTTCTTTAAGAGAAGGTAGAGTGCCGGAGGACTGGAGGAGTGCCTGTATAGTTCCACTTTACAAGGGAAGAGGGGACAAGTGTGAGTGTAGATGATGCTGTGATCCATGAGGTGGAATGGATGGGGGTAGCGGGAAGGAGAAATAAATTGACGAAGCCCAAAGGGATTTCTCCCCGTCTTCTCCTTTTCTACATGAGGGGACGAAGAGGGGGTTCGCCGGATTAATGAAGCGGCCTTGCTGTGGATGTGCTATGTCTTACGACACTGCTTCTGACCCAGGGCAGTGGACAAGATGCAGGGATGACTCATCATCCAGGAG
>NC_134804.1:24821036-24826036 GCF_046742065.1 Oratosquilla oratoria | reverse complement strand
GACGAGTTGGTAGCCCTGATTCGAAATATGTGGGCCTAAATGCTGGTAGAGATTGGTATCCATACACTTCCCTTTTTGTGATTGCGAAAGCTGAAGGTAGTCAGGATTACACACCTCACAGGACGAGTTGGTTGCCCTGATTCGAAAGGTTTGTGGGCCTGAATGCTGGTAGAGATTGGTATCCATACACTTCCCTTGTTGTGATTGCGAAAGCTGAAGGTAGTCAGGATTACACGCCTTACAGGACGAGTTGGTAGCCCTGATTCGAAAGGTTTGTGGGCCTGAATGCTGGTAGAGATTGGTATCCATACAATTCCCTTGTTGTGCTTACCTAAATGTTATATATAAGAAAGAAGTTATCCTCTTAGGTTCTTGTGTCCCATTCTCTGTTTGCCATTTGTGTCCAGTATACGAGGTGTTGGTACGCTTAAGTAAATCCTAATACGTCACAGAAATGCTTATAAGGAATGTTTTACTCGCCATCAAATATGGAACAAAAAGGAGAATAAGCAAAATCTGGGCAAAGAATAATGAAAGAATGGAAGAAGTAAAGAAGAACGGAAATACAAATAGAAAATAAAACTAAAACTAAAAAGAAATGGAGATTAAGTGGAACCCAGAAGCAATGAACAAGAGAAAAAAAAGTATTAGGAAGAAAGAGAAGGGAGTGAACTTTGGTTGTCTATGGAAAACAGGGTGAGGAATAGAAAATGGGAAGCAGTGCATGAGAAGGAGAATAAAGGAAAACGGGGAAGTTGTAATAAATGAGGCGGAAGTATGTGGACCTGAACAAAGGGAAAGAGATGAGGAGAGAAAAATGGGAGTTTTGAACTGGATATGAAAAGAATGACCACAGAACCATAGTCTCATTATCACACTCCCTTCCTTGCATAATTGATTTTGTTTTAAGTAACGCCAGACGCCAATATTCAACTGAGGTATATATGTAATGGTGCTCATAAGAACACGGGTACGTGTGTTCACTTATGCAAAGTAGATCACTTGGAAAAAGAAACTAACGAAGCAGAGCGCTTTCGTATATTACATTTTCAGTGTGAAAAGTGCACTGAAGATGTAATATACGAAAGCGCTCTGCTTCGTTAGTTTCTTTTTCCAAGTGGTCTACTTTGCATATGTAATGGTGTACAATGGGTTCTTTTTTCAATTGATTAAAATCACATGAAGGCAGTCCTATCAAACAATTGAAATACAAACGTCTGTAGAATGGTTTATGGGCTCATAATGTGTATGGCATTTTCGCTCCAGAAGTTGATGTCCGTCAGGTGAATTAAATCCATACACGTGGCAGCTGCAAAAACCGAGTAAAGGCGTAAATTGCAAAGAAAAGAGCTAAAAGGCCTGGCCTTACCGCAAGATAATCTATGTATATCATCACCAAGGACACTGGATGCGGGAAATGGAGGCCATGTGTGTCTAGTAACATAACCTTTTGGCTGCTACAGTCGACTTCTAAAATTCACTCGAGCGGTTTTATTCAGCCGAAAGAAAATCGGCAATCAAAACGGGAATCAAGACCAGAATGAGAGCGTTTTCACCTTCAGAACCATTATCGAGTAGAATGAAGCTCATTCGTTTTTCTAACTGTGGAAAAAACATTTTATTCTGTGTTAATATTTAAAGAAATAAACGATAGGGGGTTTCCTCAGCTGAATAAAGTCACTCAGTTGTTCGGGAAGGTACGTCTATTGGCAGCATGGGTTAAGTCATACGCTTAACACAGAATAGGAGTGTTAGAAATAGTATTGGAATCATCTTTTTGCTAACAAATGGTTCATGGAAATGAAAGGATAGCCTGGTGGGAGCCAGCTTAAAATGAGAATTCCCACACAGTACGGAAGGTGGTCATCGTAGGTCAGTTGTTGAAGGTACGCTTATTGGCAGCATAGGTGAAGTCATACGCTTAACACAGAATAGAAGTGTTGGAAATAGTGTTGGTGACGTGGGATCACCTTTTCGCTAACAAATGGTTCATGGAAATGAAAGAATAGGCTGGTGGGAGCCAGCTTAAAATGAAAATTCCCACACAGTACGGAAGGTGGTCAAGGTAGGTCAGTTGTTGAAGGTACGCTTATTGGCAGCATAGGTGAAGTCATACGCTTAACACAGAATAGAAGTGTTGGAAATAGTGTTGGTGACGTGGGATCACCTTTTCACTAACAAATGGTTCATGGAAATGAAAGAATAGGCTGGTGGGAGCCAGCTTAAATGAAAATTGCCAGACAGTACGGAAGGGGGTCATCGTGGGAGGCGCCAACCCCCCACGGCACCGTGAAAGAATGAAAGGCGAGGATAAGGAAGGAAAACACACAAAAATGAAAAGAAAAAGTAAAGAAAAGGAAAGAAAAAACACGCAAGAGACGAGAAAACCAGACAGAAATATGCGCAAAAGAAAAACAAAAGCTGGAAATAAAAAACAATGTGGAAAGTGGAAGAAAAAACAAGATAGATGAAAAGATTTGGAAGATACGGGAAAATATTGCGCGGAAGGAGACGAATGTGTTTTGGAAAATTAAAATAGGTATTGTGTGAAGAGAAAAAGTTGTCTTGGAGGACAATAAAGATGAGAAATAAATTGAAGTATCACAATAAAGTAATAGATAAGTAGATATAAATGAATAGATGAATAAATGAATAACCAAAATTAATAGATAAATGAAAAAACAAATGAATAATTGAATAAAGGAATGAATAAGTGAATGAATAGATATATGAATAAATAGATGAATAAATGAATAAATAAATACATAGATAAATCAATAAAAGGATAAACAAGTAAATTAAGCACGCACCCTCTCTCAACTATCTACCTTACATTTGCTTCCTTCTCATCTTTCTTCCTCGTGGTTGAAATCAAAGACAAGGGTATAGATAGATAAATAGATTTTAGATAAATAGATTACAGAAAAATAAATATATTATAGATAAATAAATACGTGAATGAATAAATATTAGCTGATGAATGAATAGATAAATGAACAAGTACATAATATAAAATATATAGATTAGTTAATATATAAATTAACAGATTAATAGATAAACAGATAAATGAATTAAGTCTTCGGCTGAGAGAAGCGGATGGAATCTTCACAAACCTGAGAAATAGGGGAAAAAAAAAAAAAAAAAAAAAAAAAAAACGACCATGACTGGAGTGCAGGGTAATTGACGAACTTAGCAATTACTACTGGGAGTAATTAATGAACAGAAATAAGTAACTGAATTCGAAAACTTTGCAAATTGATGCGCGTTCGCATGTGTGTGTATGTACTCTCCCAAGCGAATTTCGCAGTAACGAGCCTATCTCACAACATTCCACCTCTTTTATTTTCATCAGCTCAAAACCTAAGCTTTGGTTGCTTGAAATGTCTTTCTCTCTCTCTCTGTGTCTCCCTCTTTGTGTGTGTGTGTGTGTGTGTGTGTGTGTGTGTGTGTGTGTGTGTGTGTGTGTGTGTGTGTGTGTGTGTGTGTGTGTGTGTGTGTGTGTGTGTGTGTGTGTGTGTGTGTGTGTGTGTGTGTGTGTGTGTGTGTGTATTACAAATATATATGTATGTATATAATGCCTATCTATATATAACTCATCTTAACTTTATTCAATTAGATGTCTTAACTGGTGGCAATCAAACCCTATCAGATATATATTCTCATTCTGTTTTTTATATTTCAGGTAAGTGCACAGGAAGAAGGAATACTTAATTCGCTGAGCATTGGTGAATCCTGTCTTCCCATGTAAGGTAAAGTTAAAACATTATACAGAATCTTTAACCGTCTCTCATATAACATTAATTTGTTAGGAATTACTATGTTATTTATGGATTTTACTGACAATCGTTTGTGATTGTGTTTGCGTATGAATATGTGCTATGTATATGTGAGAGAAAGAAGAGCGAGTTATGTGTGGCTGAAGGAATGGTGAAAAAGGGGAGATGGAATGGATGAGAAAAGGAAGAGGGAAACTGTGTGGCCACGAATAAGGACGAAGGTGACGGAAGGGGAAGATACAGTATTGGAAATAGAGACAGACAGACAGACAGTCAGAAGGATAGGGAAAGAGAGATAGACAGGTAGATTGATAAATAGATTGATAGATTGATAGATTGATAGATAGATAGATAGATAGATAGATAGATAGATAGATAGATAGATAGATAGATAGATAGATAGATATATAGATAGATAGACAGTTATATATATATATAATATATATATACATATATATACATATATACATATATACATATGTATATATATATATATATACATATATATATATATATATTATATATATATATATATAGAAAGAGAGAGAGAGAGAGAGAGAGAGAGAGAGAGAGAGAGAGAGAGAGAGAGAGAGAGAGAGAGAGAGAGAGAGAGAGAGAGAGAGAGAGAGAGAGAGAGAGAGAGAGAGAGAGAGAGAGAGAGAGAGAGAGAGAGAGAGAGAGAGAGAGAGAGAGAGAGAGAGAGAGAGAGAGAGAGAGAGAGAGGAGAGAGAGAGAGAGAGAGAGAGAGAGAGAGAGAGAGAGAGAGAGAGAGAGAGAGAGAGAGAGAGAGAGAGAGAGAGAGAGAGAGAGAGAGAGAGAGAGAGAGAGAAAGAGAAAGAAAGAATGCGCGTAGGAAAGTAAGCCGGGAGAGGAGGCTGAAGGAACTCATTTACGATAAGAGGTATTTCGAACTTGTATAAAAAATGTATAAATAATGCAATAGTGTAGTGAAATTTAACAAAGCACATTTCCAGTCTTTGCTTCATCACATGGAGGTGGGAAGAAGGCAGGGAGTTTGTAAAGGCTTCAACGAAGGGAGAGAAGGAATAAAAGGAAGATAAATATGGCCGTTATAAGAAAAAATATATATATATGAATATATATGTATATATAGACACACACACACACACACACACACACACACACACACACACACACACACACACACACACACACACACACACACACACACACACACACACACACACACAAACACACACACAC
>NC_134804.1:24794379-24796879 GCF_046742065.1 Oratosquilla oratoria | reverse complement strand
TGTGTGTGTGTGTGTGTGTGTGTGTGTGTGTGTGTGTGTGTGTGTGCGTGCGTGCCTGTCTGTATGTGTGTGTGTGTGTGTGTGTGTGTGTGTGTGTGTGTGTATGTGTATGTGTGTGTGTGTGTGCGTGTGTGTGTGCATTTGTGTATGAGTGTATATATAAATATATATATATATATATATATACATATTATATATATATACATGTATATGTATATATATATATATATATTTATATATATACATACATGCATACATACATACATACATACATACATACATACATACATACATACATACATACATACATACATACATACATACATACATACATACATATTACAAAGGATTGCAAAGGTGGAGCATGCCGACAGGAGACATTATGGTCCATATCTAGGTCGGATGCGAAAAAAATAATAATAATAATAAGATAATAAATAAAAACTATAATAATGTAAGTAACAAATAAAATACATAAACAAATGCATAGGTAGAGTTAAATAATAAACAAACAGGTAAATAATAAATAATAATAAATTGACATATAGCTAATAATAAATGAAAATCAGACAGACAAATGATAACAAAACAAAAACAAATAATATAAAATGAATTATAATCATTACAGCATCTTGCTTAGGTGTTTATCTAAATGATTCTTAAATCTTCGAACTGAACTACATTGCACTACCTGTGCAGGAAGTTTATTCCATTCATTAACTACACGGTGGGCAAAGTTGTTTCTACCTACTTCCAAATTGAATCTATTTCCGGACAGTTTGAAACCATTGTTTCTTGTCTGATTCTCATTCAGTGTGAAAATTTTGTCACTTTTGATGTTGTCAATTCCCTTTAAAATCTTAAATACCTGTATCAAGTCACCTCTGAGTCTATGCTTTTTTAGGGAAAACAGATTCATGTGTTTTAGTCGATTTTTGTATGATTTATTTTTGATATTTGGAATCAGTTTTGTGGCTCGCCGTTGTACTTTTTCCAGTCTGTCAATGTCTTTAATGAGATTCGGTGACCATACAGAAACAGCATATTCCAAATGCGGACGAACTAACGATTTATATAGATTGTTAATGAGTGATGGACTTTTGAAATCAAAAGATCGCGCAATTAGTCCTAGAATCTTATTTGCTTTCTCAGAGGCTGAAATACACTGCTTGGATGATTTGAGGTCGTTATTGATAATTACGCCGAGATCTTTTTCACTTTCCACTTTTGTTAACGAATTTCCAAATAACTTGTAATCGTACTTACTGTTATTTTTACCTATGTGCATTACCTTGCATTTACTTGTGTTAAATTTCATTAGCCACTTTTCAGACCATTGCTGTAATTTATCTAAATCTTCTTGAATATCTTATTGGTTTGAGTGATCATTTGCCACTCCGCACAGTTTTGTATCATCAGCAAATTTGGAAACAGTAGATTTTAGTCCATAGTCTATATCATTTATATATACTATGAATAGAAGTGGTCTAAGAACGGAACCCTGAGGAACTCCACTTGTAACATTTTTCCATCTAGAAGTTTTTCCATTTAAAACAACTCTCTGTTTTCGATCATTCAACCAACTACTAGTCCAACCTAATAGGCTACCACTTATTCCGTGTAAAGCTAATTTAGTAAGTAGTCTTTCGTGTGGGACGGTATCAAAAGCTTTTGCAAAGTCTAGATATATTAAATCTATATTGTTTCTTTTGTCATAATTCGAGATAACCGTGTTGTAGAATTCGAGTAAGTTAGTCACGCAAGAACGTTTCCATCTGAAACCATGCTGGCTATCAGTTATCAAACGGTTACTTTCTAAATGATGTTCGGTAGCATTTCTGATGATATTTTCCATTATTTTTCCTACGATTGAAGTCAAACTTATAGGCCTATAGTTATTTGGCTTCTTTTTGTCACCTTTTTTGAATATGGGAGTAACGTTAGCTAGCTTCCATTCTCTTTGGACATCTCCGGATATGATGGATTTCTTGAAAATAATCTCTAATGGAACAACAATCTCATTTTTCATTTCCTTTAAGATTCTTGGATGCCAACCATCAGGCCCTGGTTTCTCTATACACTTTTTAATTTTTTCTTTTATTATATTTACCGTAGTGAGTATGTTTACCCTAAACTTTTCACAGGTTTCAGTTTGGAATTCACTTTGAGGTGTTTCGTTTACGAATACCGAGCTAAAATAATTGTTTAAGATATTACACATTCCTTCATTTGAATATTCAAGTTGACCAACAACAGATAATAGTGGACCAATGTGATTCCTAACAACCTTTTCATCTCTAATTTAACTATAGAATTCTTTGGGATTCTCTTTGGATCTATCAGCGATGTTCATTTCGTATTGTCGTATTCTTTTTCTTATTGTCTTTTTTAAATCTCTCTGTATTGATACATATACATATATACATATATTCATCAACCACAATTTACTTTAATTCTGAGCTATTAATATCGAGAAACTCGATGGAGGCATACATGCAGA
>NC_134804.1:24776879-24791879 GCF_046742065.1 Oratosquilla oratoria | reverse complement strand
AAGTGGCAAGGTCGACCTTAATGCCCCGAAGTAAGAAGAGGAGAAGGAGTAGGAGAAGCGAGAGATTGAGAGGAAATTGGAATAAGATGATGCATAGGAATGGGAAAAGTTGGGGGAAAGAGGAAAGGCAAATGGAAATATAAAGATGTTAAAGTAAAGGATAAGCGTAACAAAAGAAAATATATAGAAATAGAAAAGCAAGAGAGGAAGATGATGAAATATGTAGTGGAAAATAAATGAAAGGGAGAGAGGGGAAGAATAAAGAGGGAAGGGAAGAATTAGCAAGAAAGGAGATATCAGATCGGAAGAAGGACTAGGAAAGAAATAGATTCATCACAAAGACACCTGCTCAGCTGAATATCCTCAGCTGATAGTCACAATACAACACATTAAAAATGATGATTAGTTAATGGTTTTACTTTGCCTTACCCGTGACAAATTTATTTGATTATGAAAAATCGTCTCGGCCTCAGAAATTGAGTGGAGAGGCACTTCTTCAGAACTCAAACGTGCCTCAATTGAATAAGCTCATGTGGCATTTGTCACAACAGAAACAATCAAATCACGTCTGTATAGTACAGAGCTCAATTTTATATGGGCAAGTGAATACATTCAGTCATATAAAAACCTCGTTTTGGTTAAAGACCAATAGATTTGGTGTCAAGATTTTACGAGCAGGCTTTTCCAATACACTGTTTACCCCAAGTCAAACCCAAGGCATAGAGCAATTATCAGAACGATAATTCTCGGACTCTACACAGACTCTACAAATAATCTACTCAGGCTAACGCCATAGGATTTGATTCAGTTTAAAGGATTTTACAAAGGATTACAAAGGCTGAGCATGCCAACAGGAGACCTTTTGGTCCATATCTAGGTCGGATGTGAAAAAAATCATAATAGTGATAAGTAAATGAATGAATGAAACTATGATAATGTAAATAATGAATAAAATACATAAATGCATAGGTATAGTTAAATAATAAACAAACAGGTAAATAGTAAATAATAATAAATTGACATAAAACTAATAATAAATGAGCCTCTGTTCAGCAGAGAGTTAAAACATGTTATGTATTGCTTATCCTCGTTCGAAATCAACGCACACCTCTGTCTACAGTGTCCGAAGAATGCCCAGACACTCTGCAGACTCTCCCAAGAGCTTTTCTCCCAGTAGGGCCGAAACCTCGGCGTTTCCGAGGTCGTCCGCTCTTCCGCTCGCAATGCCGCCCACGGGAAGGAAGGGCTCGGGGGCCAAAGGAGTGGGCTCAGACTTGGTATTTATTGAAAATAGGACAGAAACTCTTGGAATGCGCTCTCCATAAGAAGGCAGTCGAGATAGAGGAGTCGAGATTATAATCATTATAGCAATTTAAGGCCATCCAGGAATCGAATAAAATATCTTTTCGAAATTCTCGAAGAACTCGGGCTCTTCGGAATCGACTGTGGTATACGAGAAGGACGAGTAGGAGAAGGGGAAGAGGAGGAGGAGGAGGAGGCAAAAAGGGCAGCATGAAAATCAAGAGGGGAGAAAGAAAGGAGAGGAGAAAAGAACGAGGGATACGGAATATGGTAAGGAGTAAGAGAGGGAAGGGGAGAAAGAAGGGAGAAAAGGGGGTGAAGAGAGAGATGAGGAATTGAAAGATAGAAGAGGAGGGACAAGAGGCTAAAAGAAGGAAGGGGAGTAAGAAAGTAAAGAAAATGTAAGGAGAGAAGATGAGAATGAAGGGAGGGTGAGGATAGGATGATGAAAAGAGTGAGAAGAGTAGTTTGGAGTGAAAGAAGGAGGAAAGAATAGAAAAGGAAAGTGATGAGATAGGAGGAAAAGAAAGAGGGAGAGGGGGAGAAGAGAGGAAATAAAGGGGAGGAAAGGAGAGGAAGGGAGAGAAGAGGGAGGAGGATGAGGATGAGGACTCCTGGAAAACAAAGAATAGAAAAGGAAAGTGATGAGGTAGGAGGAAAAGAAAGAGGGAGAGGGGGAGAAGAGAAAATAAAGGGGAGGAAAGGAGAGGAAGGGAGAGAAGAGGGAGGAGGAGGAGGAGGAGGAGGAGGAGGAGGAGGAGGAGGAGGAGGAGGAGGAGGAGGAGGAGAAGGAACAGGAGGAGGAGGAGGAGGAGGAGGAGGAGGAGGAGGAGGAGGAGGAGGAGGAGGAGGACTGGAAAACATAATCACAGGGGGCAAAGAATAAACGAATACTGCAAAGCGAACCCCCGGAAAAATGCGTTTCTGAATTTTGCGTACCTAATCGCTTATACAAGGGGAGTGGATGCGGGGAAGATTGGAGAAGTGAGATAAAGATGAGATGGAGGAAGAGAGAGAAGAATAACGAAAAGGAGAAAGAGAATGTGGATGTGTAAATGGAATTTAGTGAAGAAGAGGGGATGAGGACGAGAGGACGAATATGAAATTGGGAAAGAAAAGAAACAAGAAGAGAATAGGAGGACGAAGGAAAAATGAAAAGAATATTGTTGATAATTAGAGTTAGAAAGCAAATATTAATGAAGAGGATTACGAATAGAGGAGAAACAGGAAGAGGGATAGAGTAAAAGTGCGAAGAGGTGAGGGGAACAAGGAAGATGAGAATTTAGAGAAAATGGCATCAGATCTGATATCCAACGAAAACTTCAGCCCATTGTCTGTGGAGTGTTTCTCGCAGTTCAAATAAAGACATTTGACGACTGTGAGAGTGACAAATGTAAAAAGAGACAGGTAAACATAGGCAGACAGGGACAGACGGGTAGAAAAGCAGGAAGACAGACAGACAGCAGGATGGCAGACAAACAGGGGCATGTAGACAGAGACAGAGACAAACATACATAGGCAGACAGAAAAAAAATAGGGAGTGCAGGGTCATATAGACAGAGATAGAGACAAACATACAGACAGACAGAAAAAAATAGGGAGTGCAGGGTCATATAGACAGAGACAGAGACAAACATACATAGGCAGACAGAAAAAAAAATAGAGAGGGAAAATATAATATTAAAGAGAAAAATATAAGAGAGGAAGAGATTTACCAGATAGAGAAGGTGGTGGAGAAAAGACGGAACCGATGGGAGGCAATAAAATATTAAGAATAAAACAATGAAATTTCTAACAAGATTGCTTAGTAGGGGGAAGAAGGGGGAAAGGGAGATGAAGGGAAAAGAGAACCTAGGGAAGAGAAAGAAAGAATGGAAAAGGAGAAAGAGAGAAGGGAATGGGAGAAAGAGAGAAGGGAAAAGGAGAAAGAGAGAAGGAAAAGGGAGAAAAGGAGAAGGGTAAGGGAGAAAGAGAGAAGGGAAAGGGAGAAAGAGAGAAGGGAAAGGGAGAAAGAGAGAAGGAAAAGGGAAGAAGAGAGAAGGGTAAGGGAGAAAGAGAGAAGGGAAAGGGAGAAAGAGAGAAGGGAAAGGGAGAAAGAGAGAAGGGAAAGGGAGAAAGAGAGAAGGGAAAGGGAGAAAGAGAGAAGGGAAAGGGAGAAAGAGAGAAGGGAAAGGGAGAAAGAGAGAAGGGAAAGGGAGAAAGAGAGAAGGGAAAGGGAGAAAGAGAGAAGGAAAAGGGAGAAAGAGAGAAGGAAAAGTGAGAAAGAGAGAAGGGAAAGAAAGAAAGAGAGAAGGGAATGGGAAAAGTAATAAAGGAGGGAGAGGTGAACAGACGAAGAGAGGGAAGAAGAAAGAGAAAAGAGATAGAGTTAGGGCTACGAAGAGGAGGAGAAGGAAGAGGAGGAGTAGGAGGAGGAGGAGATGGTGGAAGAAAAGGTGAAGGTGGAATTTGTGGAGAAAGAGATGGTGGAAAAGGAAAAAATGTAAGAAAATCTGGAGATGGTGATAATGGCTGTGAAAGTGCTTCAGGATATAGAGGAAGATGCAGCGGTAGAAGGCAGTGGAGAATGTGGTGGATGAGGAAGAAGAAGAAGAGCAAGAAGAGGAGGAGGAGGAGGAGGAGAGGGTTGAGGAGGAGGAGAAAAAAAGTGAAGAAATACGAGAGGGAGGAGAAGAAGGAGAAGTAGTAGTAGGAGAAGGAGGAGGAGGAGGAGGAGGAGGAGGAGGAGGAGGAGGAGTAGAGGGTTGAGGAGGAGGAGAAAAAAGTGAAGAAATACGAGAGGGAGGAGAAGAAGGAGAAGTAGTAGTAGGAGAAGAAGAAGAAGGAGGAGAAAGGGTTAGGAGGAAGAGGAAGGAAAAGTGAAGAAATACGAGAGGAGGAGAAGAAGGAATAGTAGAAAGAAGAAAGTAGAGAGGAGGAAAGAGAAAAGAGAGAGTTGGAGGAGAGAAAAAAAAGTACGAGAGGAGAGAAGAAGGAGAAGTAGTATAGGAGAAAGAAAAGGAGGGAGGAGATGGAGGAGGAGGAGAGAGGAGTAGAGTTGAGGAGGAGAAAAAAAGAATATAACGAGGAAAAAAGGGAGAGAAGAGGAAATAGTAGGAGAAGAGAAAAAGAAGGAGGAGGAGAAGGTAAGGAGAATGAGAGGACGAGAAAGGAAAAGGACGAGAAGAAGGAAAGCACGTGAGCAATCAATTAGTTGGCTCCTCCTTGGCGTGGCCCTCTGTCGCACTCAAGCTGTGGGCGTGGTTGGTCTCATTACCCTTCTCCTCCTCCTCTTCCTCTTCCTCCTCCTCCTCCTCCTTCTCCTCCTCCTCCTCCTTCTCCTACTCCTCGTTCTCCTCCTCCTCCTTCTCCTCCTCCTCCTCCTCCTTCTCCTCCTCCTTCTCCTACTCCTCCTACTCCTCCTCCTCCTCCTCCTCCTCCTCCTCCTCCTCCTCCTCCTCCTCCTCCTTCTCCTCGTCCTCCTCCTCCTTCTTCTCCTCGTCCTCCTCCTCGTCCTCCTCCTCGTCCTCCTCCTCGTCCTCCTCCTCCTCCTCCTCCTCCTCCTCCTCCTCCTCCTCTTCCTCCTCCTCCTCCTCCTCCTTTTCCATCTTTCTCCTTTCTCCTGATCCTCCCCTTTCTCTCGTGTCCTCTCTATGTTCTCTCTTCTCTCTTCCTCGCACTCCTCCTAATGCCCTTCGTCATTTCTTGTAGTTTTCGTTCTTTCCCTCCTCTTTCCTCTTTCTTCTTCTTCCTCTTTATTCCTTCCTCTCTCTTCCCTCCTTTAACCCAGCTTATCCTTTCTCCCGTTTGCGTTCTCTCACTCCACACAATCCTCTTCTCGCCTTTCTCCTCCTCCTCTTCTTCTTCTTCCTTATTCTCTTCTCGTCTTTCTCCTCCTCCTCCTTTTCTTCTTCTTCCTTATTCTGCTTCTCATCACCTGTTTACTTTCTCCATCTTCTACTTCTTCTCTTCTTACTTGTCCTCTTCATCATCTTCCTTTTTCTTCTCCTCCTTCTCCTCTCCCTCCTCCACCTCCCCTTCTTCGTCCCTCTGTCGCTTCTCTTCTTTCTCCTCCTCCTCCTCCTCCTCCTCCCTTCATATCCTTCTCTTCCTCTTCTTCCTCCTCCTCTTCTCGTCTTTCTCCTCCTCCTCTTCTTCTTGTTCTTTCTTATTTTGCTTCTCATCACCTGTTTACCTTTTCCATCTTCTTCTTCTCTTCTTACCTGTCCTCTTCATCATCTTCCTTTTTCTTCTCTTCCTTCTCCTTCTCTCCCTCCTCCACCTCCCCTTCTTCGTCCCTCTATCGCTTCTCTTCTTTCTCCTCCTCTTCTTCCATTCGTATCCTTCTCCTCCTCTTCTTCCTCCTCCTATCGCTTTTTCTCTTCCTTTCCTTCTTTTCCTTCTCCTATTCCTTCTCATTCTCCTTCATCTACTCACTCTTCTCCTCATCTTATTCTTTTATTGTTTCTTCTTCTTCTTCTTCCTCTTCCTCATTCTCCTCTTGTTCTTCCTTTTGTTTTTTACTCTCTTACCTCCACTCGACCTCTTTCTCTTCTTTTTCCTCCTCCTCCTCTCTCTTTACCTCTTTATCTTTTACTTCCATCTCCTCTTCCGCTTTCCTCTTCCTCTTCCTCATCCTCTTCTGCTCTCTCTCCCTCTTCTTCTTCCTCTTCCTCTACATCTTCCTCTTCCTCTTCCTCTTCCTCTTCCTCTTCCTCTTCCTCTCCCTCTTCCTCTTCCTATACCTTTTCCTCTTCCTCTTCCCCTTCCTCTTCCTCTTCCTCTCCCTCTTCCTCTCCCTCTTCCTCTTCCAATTCCTTTTCCTCTTTCTCTTCCTTTTCCACTTCTTCCTCTCCTCCTTTTCCTCCTCTTGCACTTTCTCTTTTTCTCTCTCGTCATTCTCATCCTCTTCTTCCTCTCTTCCACCTGTTTTTCTCCTTAATCCCTATCCCTACCTCAGAATCTTCTTCCTCCTCCTCCTCCTCCTCCTCCTCCTCCTCCTCCTCCTCCTTCTTCAGTTTCTCCTCCTCCACCTCCTCCACTTCCTCTTCCTCCTTCAGTTTCTCCTCCTCCTCCTCCTCCTCTTCCTCTTCCTCCTTCACCTCCTCCTCCTCCTCCTCCTCCTCCTACTCCTCTTTCTCCTCCTCCTCCTCCTCCTCCTCCTCTTCCTCCTCCTCCTCCTCTTCCTCCTCCTCCTCCTCCTCCTCCTCCTCCTCCTCCTTCTTCTGTTTCTTTCCCGTCTCCTCCTCAAGACATTTCTCCTCCTCCTTCTCCTCCTCTATTTTCTATTTATCTTTCTTAGCTTACTTCTCCTCTTCTCCTTCCTTCTATTTCCCTCATACTTTTGCTCCTTCTCTTCTTCCTCTTCATTCTCCTTCCCCTCGTACTCTTGCCCTTTCTCCTCCTCCTGCTTCTTCTCCACTTCTCCCTCTTCCACACTACTCCCCATCCTTCGCCTATTTGTCTTCCTTTCCCTCCTCCACTATCTCATCCTCCTCTTCTTTCTTCGACATTTTGCTCTTCCTACTTCTCTTCCTCCTCCTCCTCCTCTTTCTCCTTCCCTCCTTCTCCCGCCCTTTCTCCTCTTCCTCTTTCTTCTCTTCTTCCCCGTCCTTCACTCTACTTTTCCTTCTTCACCTATTCTTTTTATTTTACCTCCTCCACTTTCTCCTCCGCCTCCTCCTCCTCCTCTTCTTCCTTTTTTCTTCGACTTTTACTCTACATCCTCCTCTTCCTCCTATTCCCCCTCCGCCATTTCCTCTTATTCCTCCTCCTCCTCCTCCTCCTCCTCCTCCTCCTCCTCCTCCTCCTCTGCCGACTCTTCATCCTCTTCTGCCTTCTCCTCTTTCCTTCTTTTCTTTTTTCTTTTTTTTCTTCTTCTTCATTATCATCCCTCAGTTTTCCATAAATGTTAACTTTGCATCTCTTTTTTGTAGTTCCTCCTCATCTCCATTTTCTCCTTTATACTTATTCTCTCTCCTTCCCTCTTCCTGCTTTATTCTTCCTTTGATTAAATACTTCGTCTTCTGTCCATTTCTTTCAACATTTTCGTTTTCTTTTCTTATTTACATGCTAATTTTTTTGCACATTTTCATACCGTTTTCTCTCTGTGGATAGGGGGCAAGAATACCGCTACCATGTTTCCGTGAGTGTCGTCAGGGGACTAATTTAAACGGTGAGTCTTCCTTTAACAAAGAGTCATGCTTTAAGACTGCGTTGAGGCTTTTAGGAAGATTCCAGCTTTTCTTCTTTCCTTCATATAGTCTTATTTCTCAAATTCCCTTTTCTCCTCTTCTTTCTTTTATTTTTGTTTGTCTCTTTTCTATTTTTAATATTTTTATTAGTTATTGATTCTCTGTTACTTTATTTGGTTCTAGTTAAAAAAAAATCTATATTTATCTTCTTTTTTCAATTCTCTTTTCCTTTGAATCTCACCTTTCATTTTCACAATCTCTCTCTTTTTCCTTTCATGCTCCTCTTTCTCCCTGTCGTTTCCGTCACAGTCTCTCTCTCTCTCTCTCTCTCTCTCTCTCTCTCTCTCTCTCTCTCTCTCTCTCTCTCTCTCTCTCTCTCTCTCTCTCTCTCTACACACACACACACACACACACACACACACACACACACACACACACACACACACACACACACACACACACACACACACACACACACACACACACACACACACACACACACACACACACACACACACACACACACACATATGCGCGCTCGACCTTTCTCTCTAACCTGTGCTCGTTCAGATTTGACATGACCTATGCATTCGCTGCTCACTCCGGTTCCAGAATTATTCCTCCCACTTTCCCCGTTGATACCCGCTATTTTTCGTACCTATCTACCCCAACACCTTCAAGTACTTCTTTAATTCTTTGCTGTGATAACGCTGTGAAAAGATCTTGCTCTGACTAACGAACGCCAGACGATTATGTTGATGTGAGGCAGGACATCCCTCAGCTAATTACGAGTAAAATTATTTGTCGTTAGCCAGAACAAAATTAGTAAAGAACGTCACCGTATCGATGGGTTTATTCCCACAGAAGGGCAACGCTCAATCCCTCTCCAATCTCCACTAATCCCATATAAGATCAGAAGCTTCCCCCTCCCCACATGAATATCGACCGTATTGTCCACTCTCGTCTTTCTTGGATGTAAGGGGGATGGTGGGAGGCCGTGCATTGATTATTCTCCAACCCTCAACCCTCCACCCACCTCCACCCCACCCCTCTCCACTTCTCTTTCTTACCTCCTCTTTATTCTCTCTTCTCCACTCATGACCTTTTACTCTCTTCATCGCTCTTCACTCCACACATGTTTCTATCTTTTCCTATTATCATTAACCCTCCACCCCACTCCATTCACACCTCCATATATACTCCTCATTTTCTACTCCTCCATATTCCTCCCCCTCCAACCCACCTCCAACCCTCCTCCAGCCCTCCCCTTCCCCTATCACATTATGTTCTCTCACCCCTCTATCCCCCATCCTTTCACCCCTCCCTTCCCCCTTTACCCTCTGAAGGCCCTCCCCTTATCCCTTACCTTCTTCGGGAAGTGGGGACGGGGGTGGCGGCGGTGTGCCTATCGACCTCACCTACGTCCCTCTTCGCATGTCCAGAGGCAGTCGGGACTTCAGACTCTTGTGCATCTCTCATATGTCCCCATGAGGAACGGAAGAAGAGGGGACTGTACGGGGGTGGAGCTGCATATCGGACTTCCCTTCACATCCTCCATATCCTCAACCTCATTTACACTTGTCCCTCAATGCATACTAGCTTCTAGGGGAGAGGTGTGTTTGATTCTTTGTTCGTTAATGTGTGTGTGTGTGTGTGAGTGTAATGTGTGTTTGAGTGTAATGTTGTGTGTGTGTGTGTGTGTGTGTGTGTGTGTGTGTGTGTGTGTGTGTGTGTGTGTGTGTGTGTGTGTGTGTGTGTGTGTGTGTGTGTGTGTGTGTGAGTGTAATGTGTGTTTGAGTATAATGTTGTGTGTGTGTGTGTGTGTGTGTGTGTGTGTGTGTGTGTGTGTGTGTGTGTGTGTGTGTGTGTGTGTGTGTGTGTGTGTGTGTGTGTGTGTGTGTGTGTGTGTGTGTGTGTGTGTGTGTGTGTGTTCGCGCCTGTGTCAGTCTGTCTGAATCTCTCTCTCTGTTTATCTATCTACCTGTCCATCTATCTCATTCCCTCCCTCCCACCCTCCCTCTATCCCTTCCTCTCTCCCTCCTTTTCCTCCACTCCCCCTATCCCTTGTATTCACATGAATTATCTTTCTTTAGCAATTCCCTCATGCCACCTTTCATCCATCAAACCTTACTCAATCCCCCACCCCCGTCACCTCATTCTCTTTCCCCTTGTCACTTCCCTTTTTCTTGCGGCCGTTTTTTTCATTCCCCTTCACCCTCGCCCTTCCTCTCTCCCCAATTTTTATTTTCCTCTATCTCCCTCCCCTTCTCACTTCCCTCTTCTTTCCCTTGTCGTTCACGTAATTACCCTGGGGAATATGAGCTTCTGTCTTTTTATTGCTGTGCCCAACCCATATTTGCTTCTCGCTCTTTCTCCCCTTTCTTTGTCCCTTCTACTCCCCTTTTCCTTTCTCCCCTTTTTCTCCTCCTTAATTCTCTTCCTTGTATCCCTCATTTGTTACCTCCGTTATTCGTTATATCCTTCCGCCTTACCTCCTGCATTCCCTTCCCCCTCTCTCTGTTCCTCTTTTCTTCTTTCTCTTCTTCTTCTCTTTCCCTCCCTCTTCATCATCTTTGTCCTTGTTCTTCACTTCATCACATATCCTTCTTCTCTCTTCCCGATCTTCCTCCTTACCTCCTGCATTCTCTTCCCCCCTCTCTCTGTTCCTCTTTTCTTCTTCTTCTTCTTCTCTTTCCCTCCCTCTTCATCATCTCCGTCCTTGTTCTTCACTTCATTAAATAGCCTTCTTCTCTCTTCCCGATCTTCCTCCTTACCTCCTACATTCTCTCGCCCCCTCTCTCTGTTTCTCTTTTCTTCTTCTTCTCTTTCCCTCCCTCTTCATCATCTTTGTCCTTGTTCTTCACTTCATCACATATCCTTCCTCTCTCTTCCCGATCTTCCCTCCGCACCTTTTCTCCAATCTCATCACCCTCTCTCTTTTCCGCTTTTCTTCTTTTTCTTCTTCTTCTTCTTCTTCTTCTTCTTCTTCTTCTTCTTCTTCTTCTTCTTCTTCTTCTTCTTCTTCTTCTTCTTCTTCTTCTTCTTCTTCTTCTTTTCTTTCCCTCCCTCTTCATCATCTTTGTCCTTGTCTTCACTTCATCACATATCCTTCCTCTCTCTTCCCGATATTCCCTCCGCACCCTTTCTCCAATCTCATCACCATCTCTCTGTTCCTCTTTTCTTCTTCTTCTTCTTCTTCTTCTTTTTCTTCTTCTTCTTCTTCTTCTTCTTCTTCTTCTTCTTCTTCTTCTTCTTCTTCTTCTTCTTCTTCTTCTTCTTCTTCTTCTTCTTCTTCTTCTTCTCTTTCCCTCCCTCTTCATCATCTTTGTCCTTGTTCTTCACTTCATCACATATCCTTCCTCTCTCTTCCCGATCTTCCCTCCGCACCTTTTCTCCAATCTCATCGCCCTCAATCTCGCATCATTTCTCCATTACTTAGCTTTTTCTTCGATGTTTACGTGCACCAGTATTGGAAAAGGGCATATCAATAGAATAAGCTCCTCTCCCACCCCACACCCACTCGATACTCGGGCTTAATACGACTAATTTCTTACATATAAATCGAACAACTTCATTTTCCTCTCAATTTTCTTTGCTCGTTCTATTCTCTCCACCTGGTCTATCTTATCCCATTTCTCATATCAATCTCATACATCTCAGTCTCTCCCATCCCAGCCTACTCTACCTAGTTCTCTCCCATTCCAGTCTGTTCCAACTCACTTCCCCGACCTGAACTGTAGCCTATATATTTTGCCCTGACAGAGAATTTCTCGAAATAATTTGTCTGAACAATTGGTTTGGAACTCCCAAATTTCATTAAATTTAAATTTTCAATCATTTTGATTTTCTTTTCGTCGCTCTAATGGTCACATTTTTGCCTCAGCTGTTATTCCAGCACGCGGAAATATTATTTTTACTTATTTTTTTAATAAACCATAGCCAAGTTATAACAGACTTTATATTGCTCCCTTTGTGTTTCTTCCTTTGATGCCATCCACCTCCTTCTACTCTCCCGTCCCCTCCCCATGAAGTTCCCTTCACTCCTTCATTCCCTTTATATAGTCTTTCCTCTGATATCCACTCACCTTCTCTCTCTCTCTCTTTCTCTCTCTCTCTCTCTCTCTCTCTCTCTCTCTCTCTCTCTCTCTCTCTCTCTCTCTCTCTCTCTCTCTCTCTCTCTCTCTCTCTCTCTCTCTCTCTCTCTCTCTCTCTCTCTCTCTCTCTCTCTCTCTCTCTCTCTCTCTCTCTCTCTCTCTCTCTCTCTCTCTCTCTCTCTCTCTCTCTCTCTCTCTCTCTCTCTCTCTCTCTCTCTCTACTCTTCTTCCAAGTTACCTTCTTTCTGACTCTCCTCGTCCACCACTTTCATGGAATCCTATACACTCCATTCTTCCTCTTTCTCCTTACCTTTTCCTCTTCCCCTTCCTCCTTCTCCTCCTTATATATCATTCCTCCCATTCCATTTAACCATCACCTCATACCCTTCTTCCTTCCCCTCATTCTCCTCCATCCTTCCCTTATCTTCTTTCCCTCCCTTCTTCCCCGCTTCTTTCCTTCCCTCACTTTCCTTCCTTGTTCCTTTCTCTCCTCCTCATCCATCCTTCCTCCTATTCCTTCTCCTGCTTTCCTCTCCTTTTCCCCTTACTCCTTCCCCTCCATTGTCCGTCTCCCCTCCACTAACCCAAATGGTTTCCCTCTTAGCCCCTCATAGAAATGTACCTTCCTTCACTGATCCATGCTCTCCACTCGCCCAAGCGCATTCTCTCATCACTTCGTATCTAAGAGGCCCTCGCGGTTCAAGGTTAGCAATCTCGCTTCACGCGTGAGTGACCCGAGTTTAAAACCGACGAGTGGGACTCAAATGTGTGTGATGGTAGTAATGTTTCATAGGTAATCACTACAAATACGTGCATCCTGCCAAAACCCCTTGGCAGTACACACTAGCAAACCCCGTCAAAGATCTTCCTACCACTCGCATAGTCTACCTTTAGACTAGTCTTCCCCATCTTGAAAGTATGTCTAGCTGAAGTAGGGCTATCCTTTTATGGCACAAATTAACACTTACTCAGCGCTAGTGATTTCCATCGTGGTCGAGTCCTGTACACAGGACAATCAAAGACTGCAACAAACAAACAAACAAACAAACAAACAAACAAACTAACTAACTAACTAACTAAATAACTAACTAACTAACTAACTAACTAACTAACTAACACCACATCTCCCTTCCACGTGCATTCTATCCCAATTTCCACATCGGTTCACTTGTCTCCATCCAACACACACTTGTTCCTCTCCTTTCTCTCTCTCTCTCTCTCTCTCTCTCTCTCTCTCTCTCTCTCTCTCTCTCTCTCTCTCTCTCTCTCTCTCTCTCTCTCTCTCTCTCTCTCTCTCTCTCTCTCTCTCTCTCTCTCTCTCTCCCTCTCCCTCTCCCTCTCCCTCTCATGTCTCCTGTCTTTTCCTTCCTCACCTGACGCGGCCTCCCTCTCCCATTACCCAGTTTCTATTCTACCCACTGAGGCCCCATATGTGTTTGTGTACTGTATTTCTTCCTTTACCAAAGCTTGTTTTTATTTTACGGGAGCCTCAGGTTTCCTCCCTCGTCCCTCGTCCCTCGTCCCTCGTCCCTCGTCCCTCGTCCCTCGTCCCTCGTCCCTCGTCCCTCGTCCCTCGTCCCTCGTACCTTACCCCTCGTCCCTCGTCCCTCGTCCCTCGTCCCGTGTCCCTCGTCCCTCTCTTCTCTCTCTTTTCTCCTCTTTCCTATCTCCTCCCTCCTCTCTCCTCTCTCTTTTCTCCCTTCTCTTTTCTCCTCTCTCCTTTCTCCTCTCTCCTCTCCCCTCTTTCCTCTCTCCTCTCTTCTCTCCTCTCTTTCTTCATCTCTCTCCTTTATCATCTATCCTATTTCCTCTCACCTGCCTAACATTTCTTCTCTTATATTTCCTCTCTCATCTTTATTCTGTCTTACCTTCTGTTCCTAATATCCTCAGTTTTCTCTTTTCTATTTCCTCTTCTCTTTCCTTTTCCATATCTCTTCTTTCCACTCGCATCTCTTCTCTCCTTTTTTTTTCTTTTTATCTATTTCCTCTTTTATTCCTTCTCTCTATTAAGTAATGCTCCTAGATCTGTTCTCTCTCTCTTTTTTTCCATTCTTCCCTCTCTTCTCTCTTTCTCTTCTCTCCTGAACCCTTTCTCATCTCTCCTCTTTTCTCTCTCCATTTTCCTCTGTTCTCACCTCATTAACATATAAGTGCACACACACACACACACAAACACACACACACACACACACACACACACACACACACACACACACACACACACACACACACACACACACACACACACACACACACACACACACACACACACACACACACACACACACACACACACACACACACACACACACACACACACACACACACAATATACACGCCCCATGCGTGCACGCGCGTTCTCCTCGGTGCCTCAAGCGTGTTTACTCGTGCAAGCTCGAACGCACATCATGGAAGGAGAAATGGGCGAGTTTATGCCGCCCACCATTTTCTTTCAGCTCTGAATGCAGAAAGAAGTTATTAAAACATTTCCCCAAGAAAGGAAGGTCTTTTTGAGAGGCATTTCCACAACAATTGTTGAATAGTAATTATTCATATTCTAATAATATTTGTGTGCGTTTTGTGTGTATAGATGTAGGCTTTTGGGAGTGTATATGTGTGTGTATGCTTGTGCGCGGTTGTATATGTGTGTATGGTTGTGTACGTGTATATGTGTGTGTATGCTTGTTCGCGGTTGTATATATGTGTGTGGTTGTGTACGCGTATATGTGTGTGTGTACGCGTGTATGTGTGTGTGTGCGTATATATATATATATATATATATATATATATATATATATATATATATATATATATATATATGTGTGTGTGTGTGTGTGTGTGTGTGTGTGTGTGTGTGTGTGTGTGTGTGTGTGTGTGTGTGTGTGTGTGTGTGTGTGTGTGTGTGTGTGTGTGTGTGTGTTTGTGTATATGTGTGTGCTTATGTATGTGTGTGTGCTTCTGTATCTAAACATTTTTCGAGATAAGTAAATGCATGGTGATATAGACAACAGGATTCATGTGTAGGAACAAAGAAGTAGAAGGAGAGAGGGACTGTTAGAGCTGTGTTAGGAATTAGGGAGGGTAGGAGGGGGAGTGTAGGGTAGCGTTGGAGGCGGGGAAGAGTACTGACTCACTAAGGACAGTTAGAAGTCATTGAGGAGAAGATAGAGGTTAGAAAGGTCAGATTATATATACTTTCGTCTCTATTGTGAGGACTTTATCATAGGGTTTGTAATTTAGATTAATAAAATAATCTGGAAACTGGCAGAAAACTTGATAAATATTTTTCCGTACGGGAGAGGTTGATTACGAGAGGAGTAGCATCTTAGTGGAGGTAAGGTGTCTGTGTTTACATACTGTGATCACAAATCGATTTGAATTTTGTCACATGTCAAACGAATTCTGTGAAGCAGCTGTAACCTCGTTTATAC
>NC_134804.1:24746879-24751879 GCF_046742065.1 Oratosquilla oratoria | reverse complement strand
AGTAATATGACAAAACATGTTTGATATATTAACGCATACCTGTAAGTCATTCTCGAATTGCCTCATTCATTTTCTTTGATGGATGATTAGGCGTCAGGTTAAATTAGTCAATTCGTTACTGTAATGATCACCGTGTAAAATTTCTCCTGATAGCTATAATTCTATCATAACCATAACCTTGCGATTAATAGAAATAATTCTAAATCGAAGTTTGTAAGGATTTAGATTTAGTGCGAACTAAGGTTGTGACGATATAAGTATCATCCAGACCTTAACTGAAAACACGCTGACAATTGGGATCAACAGTTAGTGCGGCCGGATCAATTGTTACAAAAAAAATACATGGAATACCTCATTAATATATCATTGTCATTATTTCCAATAGCCATCTGTGTTGACAGTTTTCTTTGATTAAGCTTTTACATTATTCATTATGCCTTTTACATTATTCATTATGCCTCCATATTTTTTCTTTTTGCGGGGGGATGGGGACCAAATTTATATATGACATGAAGTTAAAATCAAATATGACAATAGCATAATGAATAATAAGCGAGCTTGGAGATGTGTGGGTTTATGATGTATGGGAATGGATGCATACCTTAGTTGCCTTTCTCTTATCAACCTATTTACACACACATATGTGCATGTATATATATATATATATATGTATATATATATATATATATATGTATATATATATGTATATATATCTATGTGTGTGTAAGTATATACAGTGTAAACACACAAACACATACTCACACACATACACGCACACACACACATACATTTATATATATATATATATATATATATATATATATATTTATGTGTGTGCATGTAAGTATATATAGCACGTACATACACTCACGCACACACACACACACACACACACAAACACACAAACACACACACACACACACACACACACACACACACACACACACACACTCCCACACACACTCTCACTCCCCCACACACACACACACACACAGTCACACGCACACACACACACACACACACACGCACACACACACACACACACACACACACACACACACACACACACACACACACACACACACACACACACACATACACACACACACACACACACACACACACAGACACACACACACACACACACACACACACACACACACACACACACACACACACACACACACACACACACACACACACACACACACACACACACACACACACACACATACGAACGGACGTACAAACACACACACTCTTACTTATTCATATATACATTCATTTATAAAATCTTGTTCATATTTTGTTTTGGAAGAATGTTTTATGGTACTTCGAGTAGATATTTTTATTTTTGTATATATTGAATCAAAGGTCCCACGCCAGAAGTTTAGTTGTGGCTGAATATTACGTTTCTCAATGTTCTTGGATAGTTAGGCCATTTGGCATTCATCGGCAACCTAGGCAATCGAAACGCAAACTGTGGTAACGAGAATGATTCGAACCTGGACATGCCACGACCGTATATCAATCTCTTCATTGCAAAGGGGATGCCACAAAAAGAATAAAATAATTTAATGACAGCCAGATAAAGGTGAGGAAGGTCTCCATTGAGTGAGGCTCTCGCCATTATTTTTAGTTGGTGAATGGGATTCACGGTGTGGTGAACAGAATCCCACACATGTGCTTCCACGCGATAGTTTGGCTTATAGTATTGCCGCTGCAGAAATGGGATGGGCAAGAAATATATACGTGTTGTAGAAACTGTTGGCCTTCGACCTTGTATCACTATTGGATAGATTAAGTCCATATTACGCTTGTACTACAAACATATGTATCCTCATGAAAACACAACCTAGGCCCTGCCGAAACATGTTTCGGTCAGCCTGGGTTCTCCGCTACCTTCCGGTACGCAAGATGTGTATATAAGGAGACAGGCTATGCTCTCCATGTTCAGTTCATTTCTGTACTTGTAACCAGTGGCGCGACCTTAGGCCCGCGGTCACTCCTGCGGTTAAGGGCAGCCTCGGAGCCCGATCGCCGACCCGGCCTAGGTCGACACTCGCACTAACCAAAATAAAATCCAGCAACCCACTCACTCGAGCTTCATTCTCTCCCTCGTCACCTTAGTCCAAGTAATGTTCTCGTAATGTTACAACGCAAATGAAGGAAATCGCCGATCAGAAGCCATGATGACTGAAACGAATGCCACTAGGAATGAAACGGGTTTAGCGGGATTGGTAGTAACCTTTACGCTATCAAGGAAGTGTGGCAATGATGAATGAAACGGGTTCCTCCTTGTATTCTTCCTCTTTATTCTCCTCCTATTCCTTCTCCTATTCTTCATCTTTTCCCTCCTCTTCTGATCCTCCTTTTCGTCCTCTTCCTCGTCCTCAATCCTCTTCCTTGTCCTCAGTATGGGAGGAGTTTAGAAATTTCGAGTAAGGATAAAGAGGTCGATCTCAGTCACATGAAGTAGACCCCTCTCCTGTTTCATAAAGTCGATGAAAAAAAAATGTTTCTTGGCATGTGGAACAAGTTTTCTTCTCCTCCTCCTACTTCCCCGTCCCGTAGCCTCCCCCGATACTCGTTGGCCTCCGTCGCCTCTGATTTGATGGGGTCTTTGTTCGCGGAGACTTGCATGACAAGAGAGGAATGACGAGAAACTCTTTCCCTTGATTGTCTTTCCGATGTTGACAAAATGGGAATGAATATTTAGCTTGTATTTTTGTGTACCTGCTTCTTTTTGTGTGTAGAGGGCAGGTATGCTTGTGTGCACGTGTGTGTGTGTGTGTGTGTGTGTGTGTGTGTGTGTGTGTGTGTGCGTGCGTATGTGTGTATGTGTGTGTGTGTGTGTGTGTGTGTGTGTGTGTGTGTGTGTGTGTGTGTGTGTGTGTGTGTGTGTGTGTGTGTGTGTGTGTGTGTGTGCGTCTGTGTGTGTGTGTGTGTGTGTGTGTGTGTGTGTGTGTGTGTGTGTGTGTGTGTGTGTGTGTGTGTGTGTGTGTGTGTGTGTGTGTGTGTGTGTGTGTGTGTGTGAGAGAGAGAGAGAGAGAGACAGAGACAGACAGACAGACAGACAGAGAGAACGTATTTTCATGCGTGCATGAGATCCTTGTCTTCTCCCTCTTCCCCCCCCGTCTTCCATCTCCTCTTCTTCTCTTTACTATTCCATCTCATTGTCACCCTTCTCCATCGTCTTTCCTGCTGCTGCTGTTACTCTTTCTCCTCTTCTTCCTACTTTTTGTTTACGTTCTCTCTCTCTCTTCCTACTTTTTGTTTACGTTCATCTCTCTCTACCTATTTTTTGTTTACGTTCTCTCTCTTCCTATTTTTTGTTTACGTTCTCTCTCTTTTCCTATTTTTTGTTTACGTTCTCTCTCTCTTCCTACTTTTTGTTTACGTTCTCTCTCTCTCTTCCTATTTTTTGTTTACGTTCTGTCTCTCTTCCTACTTTTTGTTTACATTCTCTCTCTTCCTACTTTTTGTTTACGTTCTCTCTCTTCCTACTTTTTGTTTACGTTCTCTCTCTCTCCCTAATTTTTGTTTACGTTATCTCTCTCTCTTCCTACTTTTTGTTTACGTTCTCTCTCTCTCTCTTCCTACTCTTTGTTTACGTTCTCTCTCTTTTCCCACTTTTTGTTTGCGTTCTCTCTCTCTCTACCTACTTTTTGTTTACGTTCTCTCTCTCTTCCTACTTTTTGTTTACCTTCTCTCTCTCTTCCTACTTTTTGTTTACGTTCTCTCTCTCTCTTCCTATTTTTTGTTTACGTTATCTCTCTCTCTTCCTACTTTTTGTTTACGTTCTCTCTCTCTTCCTACTTTTTGTTTACGTTCTCTCTCTCTTCCTACTTTTTGTTTACGTTCTCTCTCTCTTCCTACTTTTTGTTTACGTTCTCTCTCTCTTCCTACTTTTTATTTACCTTCTCTCTCTTCCTATTTTTTGTTTACGTTCTCTCTCTCTTCCTACTTTTTGTTTGCGTTCTCTCTCTCTCTCTACTTTTCCATCCCCTTCCCATTCATATAATTCCTCTACTTTTTTCTCTTCCTCCTCTTTTTTTCTCTCGTTCTTCACAACCTCTCCCCTCTCTTCCTCTTTTTCATCTTGACCTCTTCTTACTCTTTCTGCTCCTATTAGTTCTTGTTCAACCCCATACCCTAATTCTTCTACTTGTAACATTTCTTCTCTTGTCTCCCTCTTCCTCCTCCTCCTCCTCCTCTTCCTCCTCCTCTTCCTCCTCCTCCTCCTCTTCCTCCGTTCCCTCCTTCTTTTCTTTCTTTTCCTCTTCCTCCTCCTTTTTCTCTTCCCTTTCACCAGAAAACCGAGGCTCCTCCAAAGGACGCCGACAGAACACACCTCTCCTCATGGGCTGAAAATGTCGTGCGAGGTATATCTTCGATCTCTGCTGGTCTCGACTAAAAGTATTGGTTTTATTCATCCAGTTCCTTTCGAGAATATTTATGTATTTGTGAGTTTTTATCATATCTTCACTCAGGCATCCTTTTGTCTTTGAGCAAAGGGTGTTTATAAGTGCTACTTTTATTTGTTACTTAAAATTACCTGTTGTACGTGAAAAGTGTTTCACTCATAACGCTCTAGGAACAAGAGACGTGGTGCACTACGATGCATCAGTATCATCCGCGTGAGGTTAAGTGCATGGACTCGAATCCTGGTCACAACGCACAAACTCTTAACAAGTGAGCTTGTGACGTAAAATTGAATTAAGCGGACTGGACAAAAAATATCGCACACAGAGTCAATCAAACCAGAGCTATTATTGTGGGACAAGTTCAAACAACTCAGCTTAAAGAAGAACAGCTATATGAATGGCTAGTTTTTACTTTTTTTTGTATCTACAGTGTGACGGTATGGACTAATTGATTTCCTAGTTTTCCTATTAAAAATTTCCAACAAAATTGAATGACAGAAACTTATGTGCTCTGATGAAAGGTTGTATAATTAGGAATGTCAGTTTTTCTCATATATATGTGTAGTCATGTAA
>NC_134804.1:24734379-24736879 GCF_046742065.1 Oratosquilla oratoria | reverse complement strand
CTCCATCTGTCTATACCATGTTTTTATTTTCAACTCGCTTTATTCGATAACTTTATTCTTTCTCTATGTTCATGTGTGAAAACAGGAAGCCTGAGGTAAACACATCGTCATGTCCTATACATGTGATTGATTGGTACAACAATAAGCAAAGTTTTTCATTCTTCAGTTACATTGTTGAAGTCGTCGTTTCTGGAATTAAAAGATAGAGAGTATTTGCATGGACCAAAGACCTTTGTAGAAACACGCTCCTGTGTGTGTATTCATGTGTGTGTGTGTGTGTGTGTGTGTGTGTGTGTGTGTGTGTGTGTGTGTGTGTGTGTGTGTGTGTGTGTGTGTGTGTGTGTGTGTGTGTGTGTGTGTGTGTGTGTCTGTGTGTCTGTGTGTGTGTGTGTGTGTGTATGTGTGTGTGTGTGTGTGTGTGTGTGTGTGTGTGTGTGTGTGTGTGTGTGTGTGTGTGTGTGTGTGTGTGTGTGTGTGTGTGTGTGCCTGTATAAATATGTACACATACATCACACACACACACACACACACACACACACACACACACACACACACACACACACACACACACACATACACACACACACACATACACATAATACACGACTCGGTGGCGCGGTTGATACCGTCCCTGACTGTCACTATAGCGGTCCGGGTTCGAATCCTGCCCAGGGCTGAAATAATTTCAGTATTGCTGCGTTTGAGTCGTTACTCCAGCTCTCTTGGGCGGGGATGTTGCGTGTCTGTGTGCGTGTAATGACTATCATTTATTCTATATTATTTGTTTATTTGTTTTGTTATAATTTGCCCGTTTGTTTATTATTATTTGTTTGATTCTCACTTATTATTAGTTATGTCAATTTATTATCATTTACTCTTTACTTGTTTATTATCTAACTATACCTATGTATTTATGATTTTTTTCGCATCCGACCTAGATATGGACCAAAAAGTTTCCTGTCGGCATGCTCCGCCTTCGTAATTCTTTGTTAGGTCACAGCATTACCCATAGATTGGTCATACGAGCTCTGAGCTCTCTTTCGGGAGGGAAATAGCTGTCGATCACGAGTCCAGCACGCGATCCTAAGACTAAGGTGAATACACACACACACGCACACACACACACACACACACACAAACACACACACACACACACACACACACACACACACACACACACACACACACACACACACACACACACACACACACACACACACACACACACACACACACACACACACACACACACACATATATATATATATATATATATATATATATATATATATATATATATATATACATACATACATACATATACCAAGGCTTTTTTCCCCTTACAAGGGAGGTAGCCAAAAAGGGAAAGGCTTAAAATCATTTCCACCCATTCCATCCCTAAATACAGTCCACACCCCTCCACCCTCCCTCTTCTCTGAGCACCTCCTGGATGACGGGTCATCCCTGCACCTTGTCCACTGCCCTGGGTCAGAAGCAGTGTCGCAAGACACAGCACATCCACAGCAAGACCGCTTCATTAAATCGGCGACCCCCTCTCCGTCCCCCCTCTCCGTCCCCCCTCTCCCTCCCCCCATTTTATTTCTTTATTTAAGATAATATATATATATATATATATATATATATATATATATATATTACCCGCCGAAATATATAATGAGCTTAGAAATTGAAAGACTATGGGTATAAAGAGCAGATATGAGGCAAACGGGAGAGGAAGAATAATATAGTTTCAAACCAACTAAAATGAGAGGCCAATTATCCAGGTTGACTGCGCACATTTTGCTTCGGTCAGACATAAGCGCCTAGTGGTGTAGAGCCCTCACCTGACCTAGTTTATGACGTAGATCAAGATCTCTTATGCATATAAGAAGAATATCTGAAAACGATTGTCCAGCATACTCGAGGAATTTTTCCTTAGAAGTGGTCTTTAGAGGCACGTTGGAAAAGAGAAAGGGGTAATAAAGAATATTGAATGCGGTTGCATAATGGCCCGACGCTTATTAACCTTTTAAGGACGAGGTGATTACCATCGGCTGAATGAAATCATGTGGCGTTACACGTAACAAATTTCAGTAAACGAGTCTAGGATGGGAACTGTATTAGAATTCTTTAGGCAAGTGACCTTGAGAATAGGGGAAAAGGACCAGCAGGAGAGGGTGAAAGAAAATGAAAGAAAAAAGGAGAGGAAGAGATACGGGGTTGAAAAAGACAATGACAGGGTGTGTGGGGAAAGTTAGGTACAAGAAATAAGGGAGAGGTGAAGGGGATTAGAGACAGGGGGGGAAATTTGTGAAAGGAAGGAAAGTTTTAAAAGAGAAGTTGAGGAATCAAGTGTGTGATTCTCCGCCGTCTTTGATCATTCCTCCCGGATGAGAGGTCAGAACTCATGTATGACACACACACACACACACACACACACACACACACACACACACACACACACACACACACACACACACACACACACACACACACACAC
>NC_134804.1:24714379-24716879 GCF_046742065.1 Oratosquilla oratoria | reverse complement strand
TATGTGTGTGTGCGCGTGTGTGTGTATGTGTATGTATGCGTGTGTGTGTATGATTGTGCGGGCGTGTGTGTGTGTGTGTGTGTGTGTGTAAGTGTGTGTGTGTGTGTGTGTGTGTGTGTGTGTGTGTGTGTGTGTGTGTGTGTGTGTGTGTGTGTGTGTGTGTGTGTGTGTGTGTGTGTGTGTGTGTGTGTGTGTGTGTGTGTGTGTGTGTGTGTGTGTGTGTGTGTGTGTGTGTGTGTGTGTGTGTGTATGTGTGTGTGTGTGTGTATATGCACTCTCCTGTTACACGATATGAAACGGATTAATCAATATAGACGTCAACCGAGGGGCTGGCACAGAGATGTATGTTAGAGAGAGGGCATTTGAAAGACCACTTTGGAATTCATGATTTTAGTTCAACAACGAGAAGCCTGAGGTAGACGGCTCAAGTCCACTTGAACTAGCGCGTACTGCAGTAATTTTGTATGATTTTGAAACTTTGAGGTTCGATTGAGGCTATCATACCTAGCCTCCTGGGAGAGCGAATAATAGTTGAAATGTTAAGTGATAGTTTGTTTACCTCAATATAAGCGGAGAGGTTGAGTTCCAAATTTGACCATCAATCACAGGTTCGATGAAGACTTCTTGGAACTCGACAATTAAGAGAAGATCTTTTGCGGTAGAGACAATAGCTGCGGAGTTGTTTTCTTGGAACAGAATGTTCCTTTCTTTAACTGCAATATCCCTCCAGGTTATTCCGTTTATCTCTGAGCCCCTTCTCCTTATTATAGAATTAGTTATATTTTAGTGAGCGTAAAAACAAATGGTTGTTTTGAAAAAAGATTATATAACTTTATGGATAGGTATGAAAAATATTAAGGGACATGGAACTGCCTTATGGTCTCTTGCAGCCTCCTCAACTCTTATATTCTTATTAAAGAGGTTAATGCAGATATCGATTAAGCTCCGTCTTACCAGTGGTTGGCATTTACCCAAACATTCTTCTCTTTAGTATGCTTTTACTCTCTTAGGGAGTGAATCAGTCGCCTGACTGGAACAACAACAATACCAATTAATATCTTAACGATTACAAGATGACATGACAGCAACAATCAAATGACCTTGTTTTCAAGAACTTAACTCTTTTACAAAAGATAATAATAATCCGCATCAAATCATCATCCAAATTGTTCATTCTATTGACTCGGGAACAATTAGATAAAATAGCCCCGGTTTGTTTGTGGGGTGGCTGTCAAGAGAACAACAATTACGACATCATAGGTCACGTACGAAAGTATTGAACTGACATTCGAATTTTTTTTCTTATCAATTCAGGTCACGTATAATGTCCAAACTCATGAATTAATAGAGATTCGTCTTATAAAATGTAAGATACCCGTGTATATTGGTGCGCACGAGCGTGTTTGTGTTCAGTGATGGAGATGGAGGATGCATTAATGTCTCTCAAGCCCCCATATTATAAAATCGACGGAGTAGCCAGTAGATCTCTCCCACCTTTGATGCAGTTAAGCCTATTTTTACATGTGCCACTACAAGAACAATACCCACCAAAATCTTTCCTTACGAATTGTACTTACTCCTGCAACAAAGACGACGTTTTCATTTTAATCAAAACCGTCGCGCAACTTCAGAAATCAAAACCCACATTTGAATCTTCTCGAGTACTCAAATTCACACACGAAAACAACATAAGCACCAAGGTGCCTTTCCTTGATGTATTGGTAGATGGAACCACAGGAAGATATACTACTTTATTTATAAAAATGAAATCATTCAAGTCATTCTTCATCGCGCATACAAAACATCTTCTGACTGTAACACGTTTTAAAAAGTCTTGTTCATGACAAAATCACTGATTTCGGTTATCTATCAGATGAAACCTATCTTCAATAAGACAATATCAAAACAGGACAAAATTACGTCAAATAATTGTAATAAAATATCCGCGGCCTACAAAACTGACAGAAGGGTTATAAAAGTAATGTTAAAAACAAACATAAATTGCGCTGCGCAAGACGATTCCATCAAACTTATAAAAAGAGGAAGAACTGAAATCTATCTAAGTCTAACAATAACGAAACTTGAACAAATCCCCTCCAACAATCTAGTGTAATCTACGAATCTAAATGCAATCAAGGAGGCTCTGAATTCTACAGTAACGTAAATTACTTTACAACTAAATCACAAGCCACTTTTCAGAAGATTAACATTGCACCTACAAAATGTTGTGTGAAACACCACACAACAAAAATATGATACGGCAAAAATAAGAAGAATCTACTAAAACTCAGCTTCAACTCCAAGATAAAAGAAACCTACTGTAAGTAGAAGTATTCGCAATAAAAGAAAAAAAAAACAGCATACCACCAGTCAACAATAAATGTATATTAGAAAAGTTTACGGAAGCTCAACGAGGCACGCCGTTAATCAACACGTTATAGGATTCCTCCACATAAACTACATTTCCTGGATTCAAATGCATACATAGTCGAGTCTACAC
>NC_134804.1:24709379-24711879 GCF_046742065.1 Oratosquilla oratoria | reverse complement strand
AGATATCATTGATGCTCCTTGCATACTAACTGCATAAAACCAATACTTCATATAAAAAATCTGAAATATGTGCACGAATTATATAAAATTGATATATATATTACACAAGCAAACACTATATTCTTAAGTTATATTTTATGAAAATCTGGCATGTGAATATCATTATTAGTGAGCTAAGAAGCTTATGGGGGAATCTGAGGGAATTATGGTAACAATAACTATCGACCAAAGGGATTGAAAGGGAACGCTGGGAAAATAAATATATAGAAGACAAAGTTCGTTGAAATTTATTCATATGCAATGCGGAGGGGCTATGATTAGAACAACTGCTGCCGAGAGAGTCTTATTTTCACCATCACCACTTTTTACTTATAAAAGAAAGTCGTAAAATAAGATTGATATATTTATGTACACACACACACACACACACACACACACACACACACACACACACACACACACACACACACACACACACACACACACACACACACACACACACACACACACACACACACACACACACACACACACACACACACACACACATATATATATATATATATATATATATATATATATATATATAAATATATACATATATATATATATATACATATATATGTACATATATACATATATATATGTACATATATATATATATATATATATACAAAATAACAACAGAAGAAAATTGTAGACAGGAAGTACTTTCGTATATTGTATCTTCAGACTAAATTAAAGAGTTGTGTTTAAATGGAAGTATCAGGGAGCAACCGTAGGGGGGAGGAGACAATACAATGTGGATTTGGGGGTGACCTTACCTCCATCGACCTGACCAACACATATGGTTCAATCTGGCGGAAACATATTCGTCATCATTTGGGTTACCAATTTATCACATTTAAAAAGTCCATAGCCTAAGTTTATATTTTTTATCAAAGTTGCCTAATATTAAGCAAGATTCTTTTACATTTCTGGCATGTAGGCTCTTTCCTTTAGCAAAATTGTTTGTCTTAGATCAATCAATATCATGGTTGTATAATGCTTTGTGTTGAAATAACACATTATTTTCCTGGGCAGATCTCACACTATATTTATGCTGGGAAATTCTTTTTTATAAGTTTTTCCCAGTTTGTCCAATGTCAAATTTATTACAATCTTGGCATGGAATCTTATAGACAACACCGTTGTTGTTAGCCGGACTGTTCTTAATTAAAGTTTTCTTAATGCTATGGTCATATCTAAAAGCTACTTTGATATCCAATTTATTGAGTATATTGATATTACTAAGAAAGCTTTCATGAAAAGGAAGAACAAGTGTATTAGATTGTTTATGGTTTTCTTTTTCCTCAATATTCCGGATAGTTCTAATTTCGTCATCAATAAATTCAGGATCTGAAATCCTTTAAGCTCTCAAGTTCATGGAAATAAAAACTGATCTTTTTACATTGATATGGTGATTAGAATAAAAATGAACAAAGGAATGAATGTTCGTAGGTTTTCTATAGACTTTTGTTTTCAGAATACCATTATCTCTAATTATTTCAACATCCAAAAAGGGCAAGCTGTTGTTATTTTCTATTTCAACAGTAAAGTTGTTGGAGGGTACCAATAAATTTATATTAATAAGGAAGTCATCAATAGATAGATTATCAGGCCAGAAACACAAAACATCGTCTACGTATCTGAACCAAATAACTTTTTCATCTTTAATAGTTGGTAATAAATATTTTTCAAAATATTTCATGTAGATATTAGCTAAAACCGGTGAAAGAGGATTCCCCATAGCCATCCCAAAAGTCTGTGTTTAATATTTCCCCTCAAAAACAAGATACCATCAACACTGTTACCTAGAATATTTGAGAAAAAGGTTAAACATCTTGAATTGGAACATGAGTAAAGAGCCCAGTAACATCAAAACTTATTAATTTGTAAGGATAATCCATGCTACTTACAAAGACAGAAAGCTTTGTCATAAGCCACTTGGAAAGCTTATAGCTCACAGACCCTACAAAACTGATGATTGGCCTAATAGGATGGTTTAGCTTGTGAGTTTTAATAAGCCCATACAAATAAGGTGATGAAGGATTTTATGTAGAAATATATTTGATCAAATTTTCTCTATCTTTAAATAATGTTCTTAATTCTTTATGGAAATTATTATTTACCGTGTCACTAGGATCTTTGCTAAGTTCATAATAAGTGTTAGTATCTTATAAGTGATCAATTACTTTGTTAACATAATCACTTTTATCCATAATAATTAAGGTGTTGCTTTTATCAGATTTAGTTATGTGTAGAGATGTGTCTTCCTTTAAAGTTAACATGACTTTAACAAATATTATTGGAAATGTGTTATCTTTACAATTAAGCACAGCACCATAAATTAAACCCCTAATTAAACCACTCTTTTTACTTGAATGAACTTGAATGCTTTTCAAATTTAAAAAGAGACATCCCAAGCTCAACAGGATTTACCTTTTTACTAAAAGCAAAA
>NC_134804.1:24696879-24699379 GCF_046742065.1 Oratosquilla oratoria | reverse complement strand
ATATATACATATGAATATATACATATGTATATATATACATATATATATATATATATATATATATATATAATAATCATATGTCCGTCTTTATGGATATACATATATATATATATATATATATATATATATATATATATATGTGTGTGTATGGATATATATATATATATATATATGTGTGTGTATATATGTATGTATATACATATATATATATATATATGCATATATATATGTATATATATATATGCATATGCATATGTATGTGAGTTTGTGTGTGTGTGTTTGTGTTTGTGTGTGTATGTGTGCGCGCGAGTATTTGTATGTGTGTGTATGTACATAAAGTACCATTTGTATGCACGAGGGCCTACAGCTGACCTGGGAAACAGAGCAACCTGCCAACAAAGTTGGCAAGGAAGAGTTTGTGGGAAGTGATTTCGACTTGCCTAATTCTTAGGTTGAATGATGGAATATTCTCACCAATGTAGCACGGAATGTATGTTTAGGGGATATTAATTACCATTGAGAGTTAGTGATTGACCTCATGGTGATCAGCTATGCCCATTTTCTAAAATATTGTTGAACATCGAAGTGTTGATAATTTGTAAAAGAAACATATATATGCACAAACACGGCAAAGGAAGTATGGACTGGAAGTGAAGCGTTTATTACTGACGTTTCGTCTATTGACTTTCCTTTGAGAAATTCAGTAGACCAGAAACGTCAGGAATAAACGATTCACTTCCAGTCCACCATGTTTCATTTGCCTTGTGTATGCAACTTGTTCACATGGATTCTCAAACATATATTTGTTAGACATTTCATACTATGCACGCAAACCTGGAAAGGGTTGAACTCTATAGTGGCAAAAAATTGAATTTTAAAGTTAATGTACTGGTTCAGGCTACAAACGTATTTGCAATTCCTTGTAGCCTCTGATTCCATACAAGTATACAAATGCACCCAATAAAAACTACAATACAGAGATTTGAATGCATAATTTACTGTTTGTTCATCTGAATCTGTCAGCCGCTCGATCGTTCTCTTTTTGCATCTCTCAAACTCTCAGTCTCATCACTCTTTTCTCTCATTCCCGATTTTGCTACTTATCTCATCTTTCCTCTGTCTTTCTCTCAGTCTCTCTCACTTCACGTTCACTAATATATCCTACCTCCCGTTTATTCATTTAACATAATATTTCAAAGGTATCGTGCTGTATGGGGAAATAATTAATTCTAACTCTGAAATAATGTCGGTCTAAATTTATACTTTTTATTCACTTATTCACCGATACATTTATTCATTTATTCACTTATTCACTTATTCACTATACATTTATTCATTTATTCATTTATCCATTTATTCATTTATTCATTTATTCATTTATTCATTTATTCATTTATTCATTTATTAGTTTATTCATTTATTCCTTTATTCCTTTATTCATTTATCCATTTATCCATTTATTCATTTATTTATTTATTCGTTTATTCATTTTTTTCATTTATTCATTTATTCATTTATTCACTTATTCATTTATTCACTTGTTCATTTATTCACTTGTTCATTTATTCACTTATTTGTTCGTTTATTTATTTATTCATTTATTCTTTTATTAATTTATTCATTTATTCATTTATTCATTTATTCATTTATTCATTTATTCATTTATTCATTTATTTAATTGCTTATCTGTTCATTTATGTTCTAATTTCTTTATTTCATTATTTGTTGAAATATTTATTTATCTCTTTATTCATTTATCTAATTTTCTATTCATTCAACAGTTCGCAGTTTTGGTTCAGGTGCACATAGATGTATATCGGATATGCATTGATATATGATATATAAATATACATATACAAACATTACAAAGGATTACAAAGGCGGAGCATGCCGACAGGAGACCTTTTGATCCATATCTAGGTCGGATGCGAAAAAAAAATCATATTAATAATAAAACAATAAAAAATATATATAATAATGTAAATAACAAATAAAATACATAAATAAATGCATAGGTATAGTTAAATAATAAACAAACAGGTAAATAGTAAATAATAATAAATTGACATATAACTAATAATAAATGAAAATCAGACAGACAAATGATAAAAAAAAAAAAAATAATATAAGATAAATTATAATCATTACAGCATCTTACTTAGGTATTTATCTAAATGATTCTTAAAGCTTTGAACTAAACTACATTGCACTACCTGTGCAGGAAGTTTATTCCATTCATTAACTACACGGTTGGCAAAGTTGTTTCTACCTACTTCCAAATTGAATCTATTTCCGGACAGTTTGAGACCATTGTTTCTTGTCTGATTCTCATTCAATGTGAAATTTTTGGTCACTTTTGATGTTGTCAATTCCCTTTAGAATCTTAAAGACCTGTATCAAGTCACCTCTGAGTCTATGCTTTTTTAGGGAAAACAGATTCATGTGTTTTAGTCGATTTTCGTATGATTTATTTTTGATATTTGGAATCAGTTTTGTGGCT
>NC_134804.1:24669379-24671879 GCF_046742065.1 Oratosquilla oratoria | reverse complement strand
GGCGTACAGCATCCCCCAGTGTGCGTGAAAATTCTGAGTCCGGTACGACTAGGTATTGTTTGTCCTGTCTGTTTACTGGTTCTCTCCGTTGCCTGATGTTTTGAGCTTTACTTAGAGAAGTGGACAGTAAGCCCTCTGGGTATCCCAGTGATATGAAGGTGTTTGTGACGCGGCGGATTTCTTCCTCGAGGAACTCCTTGCTGCAGATCCTCAGAGCTCTGAGGAAAAAACCGATCACCACTCCTGTTTTGGTTCGTTCGTCATGTGCACTGTAAAAATGTAAAAGGTCATCTTTGTTGGTAGGTTTCCTATAAACTCTAAAATGTGCTTTGTTATCCTCTCTAATAATCTCCGTGTCGAGAAAAGGCAGGCGACCACGGGACTCAATCTCCATAGTGAATTGTATATTATTAGTCACTTCATTTAACTTTGACAAAATCTCCTCAGCCAAACCCCTATCGTCCGCCCTTGGTAACATCAGTAGTACGCATCTCCAAAATTCCACAGACTTAATCGAGAAACTCAACAACATAGACTTTTCACAGAAAAGATTAATCAGTTACGATGTAACATCGTTATTTACCCATGTCTCCATAAAAGGCGCCATCAACGCTATCAAGGAAGCACTACAAACCATCGACGAAAATAGCCTACCGATCTGCAAAAGAGACTACATGCAGCTCACAGAAAAATGTATGAGATTTGGCTCTTTCAGATTTGACAACCAAGAATACCACCAGTTGGAAGGCCTTCCCATGGGATCTCCTTTGAGTGCAGTGGCAGCAAACCTCTACCTAGAGGTATTGGAGAGGGATCATTTTTTAAAAATTCTCCCAAAGGGTTCACATTGGCTAAGGTATGTAGATGATTGCCTATTCATTTCCCCTGCAGAGACAGATGCTGAGGAGATTTTGTCAAAGTTAAATGAAGTGACTAATAATATACAATTCACTATGGAGATTGAGTCCCGTGGTCGCCTGCCTTTTCTCGACACGGAGATTATTAGAGAGGATAACAAAGCACATTTTAGAGTTTATAGGAAACCTACCAACAAAGATGACCTTTTACATTTTTACAGTGCACATGACGAACGAACCAAAACAGGAGTGGTGATCGGTTTTTTCCTCAGAGCTCTGAGGATCTGCAGCAAGGAGTTCCTCGAGGAAGAAATCCGCCGCGTCACAAACACCTTCATATCACATGTATAACCAGAGGGCTTACTGTCCACTTCTCTAAGTAAAGCTCAAAACATCAGGCAACGGAGAGAACCAGTAAACAGACAGGACAAACAATACCTAGTCGTACCGGACTCAGAATTTTCACGCACACTGGGGGATGCTGTACGCCCACTAGGACTAGAAATAGTGAATGACACGGGAAGGAGAATCAGACAACTAGTAACACCAACATCTAAAACAACAAACGACCTCAGCGTCATATATAGGATACCATGTGGCAACTGTGACAAGTCATATTATGGTGAGAGTCACAGGGGCCTACATACCAGAATAAAAGAGCACAAGGCGGACCTAAGGTACCACCGCCTCTCAAACGCGATGGTGGGCCACGTGGATCAGGAAGGACATCTTCCCGACTGGCAACAGGCAGAGGTAGTAAAGAAAGGTCTATCAAAAAGACAAAGGAAGGTGATTGAAGCCCTATATATAACAACCAATGCCAACATCAACCAAAAAGTAGGGGATATTAAATGGGAAAAATTCACAGCTCAATACGCAGCCATAAGAACCTGCCCCAGAACAGCGCCCACATAGAACGACAAAATCCATCCGGTGCCCAAACGTCCGCGCTCCCTGGGTTGAGGACTTGAGGCCGGTCAGTTCGTATTTTCATTATTTTTATTTTTATTATTATTATTACTATTATTATTATTATTTTTATTTTTATTTATTATTTATTATATTCATTTCATATTTTTACTATATATTTCTTTGGCATTTATTTATCTATTCATTGTTATATATGTATGTATATTTTTTGATAACATTCTGTCACACAATGATATGCGATGAGATGTCATGTCACTTTAAATAAGCATATATTTTTATTTATATTTATTATTTTTATTTTTATTTTTATTTTTATTTTTATTTATTATTTTTTATTTATTTATATTTATATTTGTATTTGTATTTTCATTTTATTTCATTTTATCTGGATATTTATCCTTATATTATTATATTATTTAATACTATAAGTTATCATATGACACTTTTTAGGATTCACACATTTCTACACCACTCACTTCACTTACAATGTTACACCCTCGATCAACATTCCACACACACCGGAGCTGTTTTGTAATAACATCACAACAATTTATTGTATTTTTATCACTATTGTGTTAAAAACCATTGTACAACCAAACGTAACCCACCTCCAAGGAGGGAACGCGGTCTTACTCAGACTATGTATACCGCCAGCTTCACTCCAGAGTCACATTCCTCTGAAGAAGCATAGAGCGAAACCGGTCAGGAATAAA
>NC_134804.1:24659379-24661879 GCF_046742065.1 Oratosquilla oratoria | reverse complement strand
TGTGTGTGTTTGAATTTGTGTGTACTCGTATGCATGTGTAAGCCCACAAATTTCTCGAGGAAAAGGTCTACATAATTTAGCTAATTACAAGTATGTTATACATCTGTGTAATTTATTTATGTGATTTCGTACAATGAAGAAGAAAATGATGTCCCAAGTCTGCAGAAACGTTTGGATATAATTTGAATAATTATGTGCATATTTCAATTTTGAGTAGTAATATCCGATATTTCCTGGTGATGAAATTATATCAATAAGATTTTTGGAAAAAAAAAAAAAGTCTTCATCCGCATAGCATACACAAACCTCAAATTCATTAACCCTTTCCAAGAGACAGGAATGGGAATGACCCAGAACTATGATTTTTATTTATTACATTTACTTGCAAGGAAAAATATCTCTTCAGGCCATTTAGTTGCGGAAAAGGAGAATTAGAATAGTTATTAATATTAGCATTTGGTATTGAATGAGCCTGTTTTTGATGTTTTCGGGTTCCGTCTCGTGTGCTGGCGTGTGCCTTCCCTGAGCTCAAAGCAAACTAGAGTAAGTATTGACTTTTCTGTGATCAATGGACGACTTTGAGTAGAGCCAAGACCAAACAGAAAAGGAGATGAAGGTGAGAGGGGAGAAGAATGAAAGGACAAAGCCAAGGGAAGGAAAAATATTGGAAAGGATAACTAATAGATGAAGAGGGAATGCTTAGTATTAAAAGAAAACCAAATTCGGTTTGGGAAAAATTGTGATCCTTATGTAGAATGTTTCCCTGTCTATGAGACATACCATCCTAAAGTAATTGTGAAATAATAGTGGGATTGTCATCATTATATAGAATGTTTCCCTATCTATGAGACATACCATCCTAAAGTAATTGTGAAGGAATAGGGCGATTTTCATTCTTATATAGAATGTTTCCCTATCTATGAGACATACCATCCTAGAGTAATTGTGAAATGATAGTGGGATTGTCATTCTTTTATAGAATGTTTCTCTATCTATGAGACATACCATCCTAAAGTAGTTGTGAAGGAATTGTGGGATTGCCATCCTTATATAGAATATTTCTCTTTCTATGAGACATACCATCCTAAAGTAATTGTGAAGGAATAGTAGGGAAAGGTTGGAGGTAGAGGAGAAAGAGGAGGAAGAGAAGGAGAAAGACAAGGGAAGGAGAAGAAGGAGGAAGAGAAAGAAGAGAAGGAGAAAGACAAGGGAAGGAGAAGGAGGAGAAAGAGGAGGAAGAGAAGGAGAAAGACAAGGGAAGGAGAAGGAGGAGGAAGAGGAGGAAGAGAAGGAGAAAGACAAGGGAAGTAGAAGGAGGAGAAAGAGGAGGAAGAGAATGAGAAAGATCAAGGGAAGGAGAAGGAGGAGAAAGAGGAGGAAGAGAATGAGAAAGACAATGGAAGGAGAAGGAGGAGAAAGAGGAGGAAGAGAATGAGAAAGACAATGGAAGGAGAAGGAGGATAAGGAGGAGGAAGAGAATGAGAAAGACAATGGAAGGAGAAGGAGGAGAAAGAGTAGGAAGAGAATGAGAAAGACAAGGGCAGGAGAAGGAGGAGGAAGAGGAGAAAACGGTGTGGGGGGAGGGGAAAATCGCAAACGCTGGTGGAATGTAGTCAGTATAGGCGTGCAGGAGTTCGTTGAATGAAGGTGAGTTCGTGAGAAGAAGAGGTTGGATAGGGATTGCAGGATAATGGATGGAGGGAATAGCTGATGCGGAAAAGCGAAGAGTGAACAGAAAAGAGATTTACGTGAAATATTTTGAAATTTATAGAAAAACTATATAACACGTTCCCCGTTGATGTAAAAGACATTCTAAAAATCGAGCAGTTACAAAAAAAAAAAAAAAAAAATCCTACATCAAAGGTGCTATGATTAAGAGCTTGATTTTGTGAGTGTAAACTATAAAATAAAGACACAACATGAAATTTTAGGACGAATTTATGTGGCAAACCAGAAGAGGATATTGTAACCCTTGTTGGAGTCAGGACTAAATGTTGAAATGTCAACAGGAGTGAGTATGAAAGAGTGAGAAATAAGAAGAAGAAAAAAATCTAAGACCCAAAGAGAGCTGATCTACGCATTAGAAACCAAATATTCATGCCACTTGGCGTGTGACGTCACCTTTGAGGCGTGGTAATGTCAGACAGCCAATCAGTGGAATTCAGGGCTGGGAAGGGCGGGGTCAATTAAGTGCAAGTACTAATCACATACTTCGATTTTTCTCATGTCCTCAATATACTGGCCTTTGGTTTTAATTTAGTCCCAACAAGACATAGGAGCATGAAAATGGTGTGTAGTTTCAAATAAAATATTCATAGAGGATCAGGAGATAATGTCAAGGTATCCGAACTTTCGAGAAATAAGATAAAGGAAGAATAGAGAGAATGTGTAATGTCTGATCGTGGTAGGGTGGAGAGAGAATAGGAGGGAGAGATGATAACAATATCGTAGAAATACTAGTCCGGTAGCTTGTTTATAAGAAGCATTAGAAATAATTAAT
>NC_134804.1:24649379-24654379 GCF_046742065.1 Oratosquilla oratoria | reverse complement strand
ATTAGTGAAAATTGAGGAAGAAGATTTAGAGGAAATGATGGAAGGAGAGGTGATGACTGATATAAAGGGTTAGAACGTGAAAGAGGCAGTGGAGAGATTGACGAGGAAATTGTTTAGCTGTCATGGAGGTGAATTGTTAGGTAACATGAACAAGTTATCGGGGAATAGGGAAGGAAAGTCAAAGTTATAAACATGTTTCCTGGGAGGAGAGGGTAGTGAACAAGTGAGTAATAATTTTCATAAGAAGGATGTCTCGAAAGATGACCGTTAACTTGAGGGAAGGTTGGCGGAGAAGTCTGAGGAATTAAATGTTGCTTGAGACGTTCTTTATTATTTCTTTTCATTTTCAGGCTAATGCCAGACTATCCTAAGTGTAGCTGATAAGTTTCAGTATGTATTCAGATAACTTGCCTAAAGGTTCAAGCATGTCAAAATTTGTACATCTGCTTCAGTTATTGAACTTATATTCAGTTGTCCAACCGTTTCAGATAACTCTCCCTTTGTCTAGATGCAAAAGTGTGTTTTTTAGAACTCAAAAATTTACCTATTATGATTTTTTAGTAATTCCTCTGAACATTTTGATTTTTTGTTTGATTAATCTGTGTTCAGAGGCCTTTTACCGTCCAAGTGAGAACCATCAAAGCATGTTCTTTATTCGTCAGTATGGCTGGCGAGCCATTTTCGGGTAAAAAAAAATACAGTAAAGCATCGGTGAAAATCCAAGGTAAAAGCTTTGAGCAACACTAAAAATATCGATAAATCATACCAAAAAGAACACCTGCAAAGCATCACCAAAAACGCACATGCAAAAAGAAGCCCAAGTAAAAATATATATACAAATCCTCCCCGCCCCCCAAGAAAAAATTAATAAATAAAAAATACAAAAGCAAACAAATACAGCAGTAATACCAGTTGGAGTAAGGATTTCGATAACATTAACTGCTATATCAAAGTTATTACAGTACTATCAATACCAGTGTCATTACCATTCTCGTTATTTCCCAGTGTCTTTATAGCTCGTAATACGTATTCTTTAAAGTCATCCGTTTGTCTATACCGTATTTTTACAACCATCATGCAACGTCATTAGGGCATTATGTGCAGGGGAATTGGCTTGGGCTACTCATGATGGTTGTATTAATTCAATTCTCTCTGTTATCTGTTATCATTTTGCTGGAATTCTCGTGATACTTTTGGAGCTTTGACGAAGCCTTTACGATCTAGAGTCATAAAGTATTCTTTTATATGGAGACTAAGCTCCGTTAAAAACGCCGATCACTTTGAACTTGTACTCTCCTTCCGTTCTGCTATTCTTCCTGAAATGCTGCATCTCAGTATGTTCGCTCACAAACTTTTTCAATGTGAGTCGACCCTCCATTTTGGGTAAACATTTGCAAGTCCTCATCGGACGACCCAGAAGATTAGAAGTAAAGGGAAAGAAAGAAATAGCGGACAGTGATGTACCACTCGTCTTACTTTGGAGATATATAAAAATTTCCCTCCCATGTCTCTCCCGCTCCATAAAGTGTACAGCTTTTCTTTAACAAAATTAAATCAATAGAATCCATGGCACTGTATTTTCTTCATAAAACTTAATTAAAATAAAAATTTAATTAGTCAAGTATTTGAAATTCTCTGAAAACGTGATAATTTTCCTTTGTCCCCGCGACCCATCAAAATTGATCTCGCGACCCACCTTTGGGTCACGACCTGGTTTGAGAACCACTGATCTATCTTAAACCACCTCTACGACTCCACTTCTTCGATGCAATATTCTCCTCAAGGATAGAGGCGCAGGTTATTACTGACAAACTATCAAATGTATTATGCTGGAAGACCCAGAAACATTAGCATATGTCACCCATTCTGTATCAATTTCTTTGGTGCAGTTTATGTCGTCAGTAAGTAATTTTATTTGGCATTGAATCAATATACATGAAATGCAAATAACGAAAAGAACTCATATTTCGAAATAACAATGACAAATGCCTGCAGTGATAACACCTGAAAATAAGCATGTAAAGCTTGCTCGCTATCCATTGCTGTGGGGCGCACGTTCAGCTAAGACTTGATTTTCTCCACACTAAAGTGTGCACATGTAGTACAAAACATGACGTATGGGCTGTTAAGGGGGACCTAGAGCACAGGGTCATGATGAGTAACGTTAAGATACCAATCAGTACACATATGACACATTAACATTAATATAGATTTGCTAATACTAATAAAATGTTCATAACACGATACGAAGTATACATCCCTTTCAGGACTGAGAACTTGTTTATATTTTCTTCATTAATTCAACTGCACGTGACCCTCTCCGTAGGGAAGGGGTTAGCTTATTGTATCAACACGTTTGGTACATTTTTTTTTATACATTTTTATGTTTTTTTCTTTTAACTAATACGGGACTCTCCTTCGGTCACGGGAGGAGGAAGCGGAGGAGGAACATGCAACGAAAAGGGATCTTTGTTAATGAAGAAAACAAAGTCAGCTTGCACATGAATAAAACTGTCTAGTACGCTAGTGTCTTATTCCTCCTTTTTCTCCTCCTCTTCCCCCCTCTTCCTCCTCCTTTTTCTTCTCCTCTTCTTCTCTTCTCTTTCTCTACCTTGTCTTACTCCTCGAGCGCCAGTTTTTCTTCCTGCCTGTCTTCCTTCTCACCCTTCTCTTCGTCTTCCCTCCTCGTTCTCCTTCCTGTTCTTCTTCCTGTTTTCTTCCTTACAGTATTCTCCTCCCCATTGCTCTTCTTTTTGTCGTCTTTCTTTTCTCTCATCCTTCACCACGTCCTCCTCCTCCTCCTCCTCCTCCTCCTCCTCCTCCTCCTCCTCCTCCTCCCTCCTACTTTTCCTCCTCCTCCTCCTCCTCGCTTCCTCCCTATTCTTCTTAGATCTTCTCTTGTCGCTCGTTCTCTTCCTCTTCTCCCTCCTCCCTCTTCTTTGCCCTTCTCCCTATCTTCAGTGACTTCCTCTTCAACTTCTCCTTATCATTGTCTTCATTCTTTCGCCTTTCTTCCATTTTTAATCCATTTTTTGTTCCTCCCCGCTTCCTTCCTCCTCCTTCTTCCTGTCCACTCTCTTCCTCCTCTTCCTCCTGTGCTTTCACCTCCTTTCTCCTCCTGCTCTCCATCTTGTCCATTTCTTCGTCTCCTTCACCACCCTTCTTATAGATATCTTCTTCTATCTCCATAACGGTATTCCTCCTCCACCTTCACTCCTCCACTCTTCTTTCATCTTCTTTATCTTCCCTCTCTTCTTCTGCTCCTCCCCTATCTATCCCTTCTCCAACACTCCTCTCTCTTCCTCCCTCTACTCTTCACCTCCTTCTATTCTTTCAACTCCTCCTCTTTATTATCTTTCTTCTCCTCTTTGTCAGTTTTCCTCTCTTTGTATTCGTATTCCTTATCACCTTTCTTGCTGTTGATCTTTCTTCTCGTTTATTTCTCTCTTCATTACTCCAAGTGAGTAACTAATTCACTCTTATTTCCTGAATTCCTTCTTAACTTTCTCCACGTTCGTTTCTTTTATTTTTCATCTTAGTTTCCTTTTCTTTCATTTTTCCATCCCCTCGTTCTTCCTTTTACTTCGCCCTCTCAATTTCCTCCAATCAAAACTTTCCGCCTTCTTCATTTACTCTATTCTCTCCAATCCTCTCCCTCTCCTCCACTTGCCTTCTTAATTCCCCCTTTAATCTTTTACAAAGGTCCTTTATTTCTTCCTCATTCTCCTTTAGCCCCTTCTCCCTCTCCTCCTTTTCTTACTCTTCGCTTCCTCTTCTTTGTACCGCATCCCTCCATCACATCCATTATCCCCTTCACTCTCTTCTCTTTTGTTTCCTCTTCATAGTTGTATCTTTTATCCATTTCTTCTTTATTGACTCTCTTAACCTCCCTACAAATCCTCTTTTGCCTCTTCCTTTCTCTTTCTACTTTACCCTCTCTGACCTCTCCTTCTCCTTTCCAGTCCTCCTATATTTCTCTTTCCTCTTCCTCTCATTCTACTATCCTTTCTTAACTGCTTGTGTTCTACATCTTCTCCTTTCCTTCCACTCCTTTATTCCTTCCTCTTCCTCTCATACTCCATCCTTCTCTTACACTCTTTAGTCCATCCCCTTCTCATTCTTTATCCACTCATCCTTTACCTCTGCTTATTTACGCCCCAACCTCTCCCATCTCCTCGCGCTTCCTCTCTCCAGCACCACCTTTGCCCGCTAAATTTCCATTTCTTTATTTATTTACCTTTCCTTATAGACGTAATTACACTACTCTTTTACCCCTTTCCCTCTTCCTTTGTCTTCCAACCTCTTCCTCCCTCCCTTCCTTCCCCCCTTCTTCTCCTCCACTCCTTTCTTCTCCTCCAGCTTTTTCTTCTCATCCTCATCCTCCTATCCACTTATCCTTCCATCTTATCCTTCCAACTTCAACCTTCACTTACCTATTCTTTCGTGATGCTCATGACTGGAGTCTCTCGCAGGGATGTGCTGTTTTTTAACTAATCTGACATGAAGATTAGGCCGTTCCTAATATGGTGGTATTCATGGACCTCAATTAATCTTCTAGACGTGGATACAGTGATAACGGGCCAGCCAATAGAAGGTACTCCTGGGTCACCTGACAAGGGGCTAAATTCAGAAGATGTGAAGTACAAAAAGGCATAGATTCAAGAAGAAAAGGTGAGATGATGGGAAGTAGTCTACAAAAGATGAGGGATAAAGGAAAGGAGGAATAGGGTGTGAAGGAACGGAAACAGGCGATTAAAAGAGGAAGGAAGCAGGAACTTAATGAAGAGGAAGGGTAGACAAAAAAACAAGCCTAAAAAAAATTTTTTTAGGGCGAAAGAAAAGAATGGAAAAAATTAAGGATAAAGCTAGCGTGAGGAGATGGAGAGAGGATGTGGTACATGACTTGGAAACGATAAGGAATAACTGTGAGATAGAACATGCCGAGATTCACAGTGAGGAGGAGTGAGTTCGTTCAACGAAAAAGAGATACATTGCTTTGT
>NC_134804.1:24628506-24631006 GCF_046742065.1 Oratosquilla oratoria | reverse complement strand
AATGCTTAGCGACTCCTGGAGTTAAATATAAAAACCTTTCACTACCTGCAGTTAAATATAAAAACCTTTCAGATGATGTACAATCCTTCCAGTAGAAATGGTGTTGCTTCTACATGACAATGCTTAGCGACACCTGGAGTTAAATATAAAAACTTTTCACTACCTGGAGTTAAATATAAAACCTTCCACTACGGAGGGAATCCTGTCAACAAAATGAAGCTGAATGGTTGAAAGTAAAATCCAAACAAAAGTTCTTTCCATAACGAAACGAAACAATTTCAGCTTCATTTGGTCATGTTTCTTAGAATGGGTCTCTTTATCACTGGAGTGTGGGCAAGATCACTTATTGTTCGGGATTCGTTTCCATCCTTCTCCGCCTCTACTTTCTCATTCATAGCCAAGGGAGGAAATTCTGGATGCAAATTGGGGAAATACATTGTCTAGTTTTGTAACAATGCTCACGCTAACGACAACGGTTTGCTAGCCTCAGCTGCATGCTGAATCAAAGATGATATCAAGAAATAATGGAGATATAAAACAAGATTTATACTAAATTGTCCTGACTGAACAAACTGTTTATTCTACGTTTCTAAGTTTACTCCTTACATTTCCGTTATTCTTTATATATATATATATATATATATATATAACATAATATATATATAATATGTATATATATATAATATGTATATATATATAATATGTATATATATGTATATATATATATATATATATATATATACATATGTGTGTGTGTGTGTGTGTGTGTGTGTGTGTGTGTGTGTGTGTGTGTGTGTGTGTGTGTGTGTGTGTGTGTGTGTGTGTGTGTTTAGAAGCTCTGCCAAGGGATTCAAACCCTGACTTGTGCGTATATAATCACGAAGTCAAGACGCTAGCGACTGAGCTACTTGCGATGGTTCAAAAGGACTGTACAGCCCCCGACCACGCTTCATTTAACATCAGAAGGGATTGGATGAAAATGAGACTAGCTCTTCTGATGTTACGTGAAGCGTGGTCGGGGACATGTACAGTCCTTTCGAACTGTTGCACGTAGCTCAGTCACTAGCGTCATGACTTCGTGATTATGTACGCACAGGTCAGGTTGCATATATATATGCAAAGTAGACCACTTAGAAAAAGAAACTAACGAAACAGAGTACTTTCGTATATTACATCCTCAGAGCAAAAGTACTTTATGCACTGAAGATGTAATATACGAAAGCGCTCTGTTTCGTTAATTTCTTTTTCCAAGTGGTCTACTTTGCATAAGTGAACACACGTACTCGTGTTCTTATTAGCATATATTTATATATATATATATATATATGTATATATATATAAATATAAATATTTATATATATATATATATATATGCAAAGTAGACCACTTGGAAAAAGAAACTAACGAAGCAGAGCGCTTTCGTATATTACATCTTCAGTGCAAAAAGTACATAGTTAATAGAAATAAATAGATTATGTATACATGAAAAAGGAACAGGGGCAGTTTACAAAAGGGTAGAGGACAATTTGCCCCCCGGAAGGCGGGCTGTCAGGTCGCAAGGGTCAATGCGTCCACTAATGAGGGTAGGGCGACATTAGGTCACAGTCGCAGGGTAACATTTTACCTGTTATTATTTTACTTATTTCTTGACAGATAAAAAATTGTCAAAATATGAGCCCTTGTGTAGGTTGGTATTTTGATCACTGGTGCTATGGATCAGACTACACTATTAAATTTTTTACTATTATGTTGTTAGTATAATAGATTGCATGGCCATTACCCCAATCAGCTGGATGATTATTCAATTCAATATGCTTAAAGATTCCACTGGAATTATTGCCATCCCTAACATTTTTCTTGTGTTGTTCACTTTTAATGTTTAAGGGTTTGGCAGTTTGACCTATGTAAAATTGATTACACATTTTGCAAGGAATTTTATAAATACATCCTTTACTAACTTCATTACTATTATTGATGAGCATATGTTTTACTGTTCTATAATTTTTAAAAACTACCTTTACGTTAATTTATTTTAATAATTCTGTAACACTTAACAAATTTTGCCATTTCAAGAAAATTTGCAGTACCTTACCTAACAAAAGTATGTATGAAAGTGGGTCCCGCTGATTGATAAAATAGCTCGACGGACGAAAAGAGCCACCTGGTATGAAAGGTGGGAGCCGAAGTAGGCTACAACACCTTTGCCACTCATACGGAAAGGGTTAACACCTAAGCTGAGGGACACGTAAACTAGTTCATAGCCTCTTGATCTCACGTAAAGGGACAAAGCCTCCCACGGTACATTTGAGTTCCAGTCACCCACTCCCTCCAGATCCTATTTGTTTCTTTTCCATTCCCTCAGGTTCCTTTACTTCCCCCACGCCCCTATTTTTTTTTTTCGCCTCCTTTACTTGGCCCCTTATTTTGGGACCCTCCCATATCGGATTTTCTTATTCCCCTCGAGATCCGCTTCAAACCTTTTTCTCTCCTGTCTGGGAAC
>NC_134804.1:24621006-24623506 GCF_046742065.1 Oratosquilla oratoria | reverse complement strand
AAGGAGGAGTAGTAGGAGGAAGAGAAGGAGGTGTAGTAGGAGGAGGAGGAGGAGTAAGAGGAGGAGGAAAAAGAATACGTGTAAAGAGAGAGAATTTCGACGTGGAGGAAGCAGTAAGGCAAATAAGAAAAATGAGGGGAAAAATACGTAACGAATGAAAGAAGAACAGAAAAGGAGAGGGGAAGTAGAGGAAAAGTGAAGGAGGAGGAGGAGGAGGAGGGAGAGAAGAAAGCGGAAAGAGAAATAAGAGAAAGAAGTGACTGGTAAAGAGAAAAAAAAAGAGAAAAAGGAGGAGATTTTTATTCCTTTAGAGCAAACAGTATTGTTACAAAGTGGTGGGTATTGGAAAATCGATTAGGTGCTGATAGAGTGCAGCTAAAGCCTCCGGTTTTTCTCAGCGGGCCCACTGAAAATCTTAAATATTTATAGTTTCTTATTTTTATTATATATTTTTACGGGAACTAAGGTGGTTGTACTTACCAGGCACTTTGCTGATTAGGCTTAAGTATCTACCAGGACGACGTAACGGCATAACAAAGGGACGGCATGGAAAACATTTCCCTTTATCTTGATAGGTTCATCGACTCATAGTGCAATTTTGGAATTATAAATCCGAATCGCATTGATCTTCGAAAGTATTCTTTTGTTCTAATGAATAGTATAAAAAGATACTCGGTTTTATTCTTTGTGCCGTTCTTTTACAGAGATAATTATCATATGAATTTTCGGCGTAGAATACAACTATCGGGACGCCATCTGTTTGTAGTTCAGGACGACACAAAGTTGTTGTTAAACTTGGGAATCTGGTTGAACATCCACTGAACTTCAATGTTTGGGGTTGGACAAGTTTGTGGCTTAGCAACCTGTCAAGATGTTATAGAAATAAAAAAATAAGATGAAATAAAAAAATAAAGAGAACCTTTCCCTGGAAAAGGAGTTTTCCCTTGGTTGAATAAGATTACCTGATGGCATCTAGAACAAAAGAATAAGCTGTGAATGACAATGAAAACGGTTGCTCGAACAGATATTCTGTTTTATCGTTATTTCCTTTATTCTATTTGTGACCCCATTCAAACGTGCAGTAAATTTTGGGGGGCAAAGAGTAAATAAATGAAAAGAAAATTATGCAGAAAATCTAACCAAAACTAACAAATGTCACATAACTTACTTTAAGCTAACCTAATCTGACCTAATACAACATAATTAATGTAATTAATCTAACCTAACCCAACATACTTAACGCTATTTACCTAACCTAACCCAACATATTTAACGCTATTTACCTAACCCATGTAACTTAGCAAACTTTTCCTAACCTAGCCTAATCGACCTCGGATAAAAACTGAGAGGATGTTTTAAAATAAAACATTCCCTTGCAAGGTTGAATGAGTGATGTCACGTGAATTAAGGATGTTCATAGAAAAATAGAAATATCTATTTACAAAAAAAAAGAGTATACAACGCACAATACATAATGCCACACATTCATTGGGTATGATAAGATTCCCCGTCATAGAAAAGCAATAAAATGTATAAACACCATTATTTGCGATAGGTTTACGCCATCGTAGGGAAGTTTCCTCTTATGATTAAATTTATCTGTCGACAACTGTATCAAATGTATAAAACGTCATGAGAGTATAGTTTTTACTCAAAAAATAGGTGGGGAAATGATAGAGAATAATGATAAAATATCGGATGAATAGTAATGATACCAAAGGACTTAAAACATACATTGAACGAGAGAGCAACATTTTTTTAACATATTTTGAGCTGCCTCAATACATTGAACCGTAAAACACGGTGATTCACATGACATATTTCTAATCAAGCCAATGCCAGACCGACCCTCTCTTGCTCCTCGCTCGTCCGTCCCTGTCCGTCCCTCAACTGAATGGAATCGTTGGTGCTTAACAAAGATATATGATGCGTCTCTGTCCTAAAACGATTAAAGGTCACGGGACATGGCCGTGGCATCGAGCCAAGCTATTTCCCTCTAGTAAACTGTATGAGTATACAGTCTCAGCGGATTACAACGACAACAGGGATTTCTCTGATTTAGAAAGATGATGGTACCAGAACAAATGAAAAATAATGGAATGACTAGATATAGATATGGAAATATTTCAAAATTAAGATTGCAATAACATCTCTTTATCTGTTTATTACATTCTGTGAGTGTGCAAACATACATGACCCCGTCTAATATAAATTTTCGTTAAAGTGTTAGTTTTCAGGATTAGATTGATCTAAATTTACTGATGCGCCTATGTTCATCATTGTGTATAATTTACACTACACGGAATGTGTACATAACCTCAGGTGCGATCCATAAAGGAGAGCAACCGCTGAATAAGATTGTTTGACGTTCGGAATGTATATATATACATATATATATATATAATATATATATATATATATATATATATATATATATAGATATATACATATATATACTGTATATTTATATATATATAATATATATATATATATATATATA
>NC_134804.1:24611006-24616006 GCF_046742065.1 Oratosquilla oratoria | reverse complement strand
AAGGATTAGGAGAAGGATAAATAGTGTGGGAAGAAGCATAATGGCTACCCCCCGTGTAAGAGGGAAAAGCCTTTGGTATATGTATGTAGAAGCATAATGGAGGAGGAGAAGGATAGGTAGATTAGGAGAGCACGATGCATACATATACATACATATACCAAGGCATTTTTCCCCTTACAAGGGAGGTAGCCAAAAAGAAAAAGGCATAAAACCATTCCCACCCATTCCATCCCTAAATACACTCCACCCCACTCCACCCTCCACCCTCTCTCTTGAAAGAGCACGATAAAGAAGGTAAAGGAGGGTCAGAAAGAGGAAAACTGAGGAACTGCTTTATGATCGGATGGGGGTAGTGACAGACAGGAAGAGAAAATTGAGAGAGGGAGAGGAGGAAGAGGAAGAGGAGGAGGAAGAGGAGGAGGAAGAGAAGACAAGGCGGGGTCACGTTAGAAGCGAAACTTTAATAGGTTGCTCGAACTGAGGGCGAGAGGCAGAAACTCGAGGGGGCCAAGGGCTATGGAGAGGGTGAAGGACGACGTATCCCCAACTCCACCGTGTAGGACGACGTGCCCCCCCACCCCCCAGCCGTTCCTCCACCTTGGGCCAACGCCGAAGTTCCTAAGGGCAAAAAACAAGAAGGAAGGAGAGTAAAAACAGCGTGGTGAAGATGCCGAGAACGAAGGAAAGAAACAAAAAAGAAAAATAAGATGATGGTAAGAGTGATGAATGAAATGACGAAAATATTTTTTTCTTTTTCCAAAAAAGAAGAATTATAAAACAAAAGAAAAATGAAAGGTTAAATGATCATAACATTTGTTGACTTTAGTTTCACTGAGTAGAAAACCCACAGGACGACAACAGCTGGTCTGTCTCATCGATCCTTCTGGGAAGAAACATTGGACTTTATTCCATATTGTATTGGCGTGGAAATTTTGTGCCACAACCTTAAAGTAGTACGGGGAGGGGAGCAGTTATCGGTTGTCAGGTCTCCATGTCTGGAAAAGCTAAAAAAGCATAGTTGAAGGAGAGAGGACAAACGCAGAGTATGGGAACTAATGTATCTAACGTTTCGCCCAGTAGGGCTTCTTCAGAAAAACCTGCTGGGCGAAACGTTAAATACATTGGATCCCATACGCTGCGTTTGGCCTCTCTCCTACAGTGCTATTGCAGTCGTTGCTGCTTTTACTCAAACATAGTTGAAGTTGATAAAGAGAGAGATTGGGGCCTATCCAGGGACCAAATGTCAAACTTCACATCCTAACAGAGGTAAAGGGTTTGCCAGGTTCGGAAGATGGAAGGACCTCCACAAGCAGGTGCCTGTCATCGGTTCCAGAGGCGAAAATAAATAAATAAATAAATAAATAAATAAATAAGTTAGTAAATAAATGAATAAATAAGCATATGATAAATAGATAGATAAATGAATAAATAAATAAATAAAAAAAATTGATTAATAAATTAATAAATGATTAAATAAATAAAAATAAATAGATAAACAAATAAGTAGATAAATAGATAGATAGATAAATAAATAAATAAATAAACAAATAAATAAAAAAGATAAATGAATAAATAAATAAGAATAAATAGATAGATAAATTATTAAATAAATAAATAAATAAATAAACAAATAAATAAATGAATAAATAAATGAGCAAATAAATAAATAGATGAATAAATTAATAAATAAATGTAAATAAAAATAAGCAAATAAATGAAGAAATCAATAAATAAATAGAAACAAAAATTAATAGATAAATAAGTAAATAAATAGATAAGTAAGTGAAATGGTAAGAAATAAGACGAACAAATAAGAAAGTATCGGAAAATAAAAAGACTAAAAAGACGTAAAGGTTCATGAGAAGAGAAGCCCATGGCAGGAAGAACAGCTCACAGACAGAGTGGGGTCGATGAAGCAGAGAGCAGGAGACGCCCATCTTACACCCGCCCCGCCCTCACCCTCACCCTCACCCTCACCCTCACCCTCACCCTCACCCTCACCCACATCCTCACCCTCACCCTCACCCACATCCTCACCCTCACCCTCACCCACACCCTCACCCTCACCCACACCCTCACCCTTACACTCATCCTCACCCTCACCCTCACATTCAACCTCACCCTCAATCTCACCCTCGCCCTCACCCTAACCCTAACCCTAACCCTAACCCTAACCCTAACCCTAACCCTAACCCTAACCCTAACCCTAACCCTAACCCTAACCCTAACCCTAACCCTAACCCTAACCCTAACCCTTACCCTAACCCTAACCCTAACCCTAACCCTAACCCTAACCCTAACCCTAACCCTCACCCTCACCCTTGCGCTCACCCTCACCCTCACCCTCACCCTCGCGCTCACCCTCACGCTCACCCTCACCCTCACCCTCACCCTCACCCTCACCCTCACCCTCACCGTCACCGTCACCCTCACCCTCACCCTCACCCTCACCCTCACCCTCACCCTCACCGTCACCGTCACCGTCACCGTCACCGTCACCGTCACCGTCACCGTCACCGTCACCGTCACCGTCACCGTCACCGTCACCGTCACCGTTACCGTCACCGTCACCCTCACCCTCACCCTCACCCTCACCCTTACCCTTACCCTAACCCTAACCCTCACCCTCACCCTCACCCTCGCCCTCACCCTCGCCCTCGCCCTCACCCTCGCCCTCACCCTCACCCTCATCCTCACCCTTACCCTAACCCTAACCCTCACCCTCACCCTCGCCCTCACCCTCACCCTCATCCTCATCCTCACCCTCACCCTCATCCTCACGCTCACCCTCACTCTCACCCTCATCCTCATCCTCACCCACCCTCACTCACCCTCACCCTCACCCTCACCCTCACCCTCACCCTCACCCTCACCCTCACTCTCACCCTCATCAGCATCCACAGCCCCGTCCCCACCTTTTTCCACACCATCACTTTTATCTTCGCCCTTATCCTCACACCTACTCTAACCATCTCACCACATCACCAACCTCCCTAACCATAATTTTTCTCAATACTTTCTCCCAATACCACACTATCCCTCCCCCTACCATCCTCTCTTCTACCCACTCTCCCTACCATCCTGCCACCCATCTAAATAATTTTACCATTCTGTCCTCTCACCCTCCTTTTCCCATCACCATCCTGAGCTGCCTAGTGTAGGCCTTATGGTCTCTTGCAGTCCTCTTCATTCTTATGTTCTTATGTTCTTATCCTCTCCCATTCTCCTCTTCGTCATCCAATCCTTCTCCTCATCGCCCTCCTCAGTGGCCCCTCCCCGCTTCTACGTACCTTCGAACTCTCCCCGATTTCCGGTCGGGTTAGCAGCCAACATGGAAATGATCTGCCCGTCACCAACATGTGCTCAGGTGTGCGGGCACGGGGCGCCCCCCCCCTCCCTTAAAAAAAAAGATAAAAAAAAATAAAATAAAAAAATAAACTCCACGCACCCAAGGACATTCGTCTACATGTGGCCACATACGGACCCTTGAACCCAGGGGGTACACGTCTATTCGAATAAAAACATAAGAGAAGTGCCGGCAATATAATGCAATACGCAGGTGTGTATGCATACATGTTTCGTATGGTTTGTACGCGTTTTGTGTGCGTGTGCGTGTGTGTGTTTGTGTGTGTGTGTGTGTGTGTGTGTGTGTGTGTGTGTGTGTGTGTGTGTGTGTGTGTGTGTGTGTGTGTGTGTGTGTGTGTGTGTGTGTGTGTGTGTGTGTGTGTGTGTGTGTGTGTGTTGTTTGTGTGTACCTATGTGTGTGTGCATGCATGTGCTGTGTATGTGTCTCTATGTCGTTCGTATGTTTAGTCTTGTGTGTGTGGGTGTGTGTTCATATGCGTACATGTGTAGTCACTAGTACACTTTTTATGTAGGTGTTTTCACTTTGTTGACTTTACATAGGGGATGGATATGTGTATTTTTCGTTTCTTTGTATGGAAAGGTGAACCAAAAAAGTAAAAGTAAAAAGTAACTCTGCCTCTCGATTTGAATTGAGAAAACATTTCCCTCCCCAACTTCAGTCCCAATGGGTCACAGCTTAGACACATGAGTTGAAAGGCCATCTGTAAGGAAACCCCAAAGCTTGTATTTCCCTTCCGGATATTGGCCGGTAAATGTAGCAATTGTTGCGAAGGAAGCTACAATATTGTGAGTCTTTTGTGTCCCAGAGAGTGCAACGAAAGGAAACCCAAGGCACGTGATAGATGTTCCTATCTTCCCATTTTCGAAGTAACGCATAGTCTGTGACGTCCAATTGTGCCAAAGGTAGATGTGTGATGTCAAGTTGGGCTAAAGTGAATATCTTGACGTCATGTCTGGCCAGAGTAAGTATTTTGATGTCACATCAGGGCAAAGTGAGCGTTTTGATATCAAGCAAGCATTATTGTGTCACGTTGGTTTAAAATAATTAGTTGGATGTCAGCACAGGCTAAAGTAAGAATTATTATGTCAAGTCTTTGTCAATATGCGTAATGATCATGTAGCAATGGTAGAAAACATCATGGCGTAAAAATCATTACAGTTTGAATGAAATGACAGTCAGGATAATAAGATATGTTAATTCTAAAAAAAAAAAAAATAGTGTTTATGATAGATGTGAAGGACACATTAGAAATCTATCATTTACATATACATGCATTACGTTATGAATGTATTGTTTCTAATAATTGACTCTTATTTTGATCTAAAACTGATTGAACTTAGATAATAATTGATGAATCTGTGAATTACAATGTCAGTATGGTACAATTATTTTCATGATTTTATATGTATATATATATATATATATATATATATATATATATATATATATATATTATATATATATATATATATATATATACTGTATGTATGTATTATACATATAGATATAGATATATATAGACATAAATATGTATATATGTATGTATATGTATATATATATACATATATAGATATATAGATATATATACATACATATATATATATATATATGTATATATATATATATATATATA
>NC_134804.1:24593506-24606006 GCF_046742065.1 Oratosquilla oratoria | reverse complement strand
CTCGTTTTTCGGGGATCAGCGTCCTTCTCCCAACTCTTTGTTTCTTTTTATGTTTTTCGTACTCTGCACCTCCACATCATCCTCTCTTTCTTTTTCCACAATTTTTCCCCTACTCTTCCATTTCCCCTTTTCTCCTCTTGTGACACTATTTTATCTTTGTTCTATTTTTCGTCTTCCACCTCTCCTCTCCTTCCTCCTCCTTTTCTTCCTCCTCCTCCACCTAGTCCACCTCTTCTTTTTTCCTCTTCTCCATCTCTTCATTTTTTTCCTCTTCTTCTCTTCATTAACCCTCTCCTCTCCTTTGTCATCCTTCTTTTTCTTCTCTAATTCATCCACCTCCTACTCCTAATTCATCTCCTTCTCCTCCTCCTCCTCCTCCTCCTTCGCCTTCTCCTCCTCCTCCTCCTCCTTCTCCTCCTTCTCCTCCTCCTCCTCCTCCTCCTCCTCCTCCTCCTCCTCCTCCTCCTGCTCGTTTACTTCTTCCATCTCCATACTCTTTTCTTTCTCCTCCTTTTCATCTTTCTTCTTTTCCATCTCCTCCTCCTACTCCTCCCTCTAATCATTTCCATCCTCTTTCGCCCCCCGTCTCTCGTTTTTCCTCCTATTTCTCCTCCTCTACTTTACTCTTCTTTCTTCTCCTTTTTATCCTTCTCCTCCTCCTCCTCCTTCTACTCATTTCCATCCTCTTTCCCCCCTCTCCCTCGTTTTTCCTCTTACTTTTCCTCCTCTACTTTACTCTTCTTTCTTCTTCTCCTTTTTATCCTTCTCCTCCTCCTTCTCCACTTTCTGTTCATTCTTCTCTCTCTCCTCTTTTCGTTCACTTCCTTCTCCTTCCCAGCTCCTCTTTCTTTACTCTCTGTTGTCTTATTCTTATCTTTCTCCTCTTCCAGTTCCTCCTGTATATCTTACTCCCCTGCTTAATTCTCTCTTCCTCTAAGTTTCTTTATCTTCAGGTTCTCGTTTTCCAACTCTTTAATCTCTTTTATATTTAATTTCCATTAATACCTTTCCTTTCATCTTGTTTTCATTCATCGTTTTACCCAGTTACCCCAACGCTCTTTCTCCTATTCATCAGTCGTTCTCACACATCCTTCCACTATCATTCTCCCTAACTACTCTTCTTCCAAAGTCTTTCAACTCTCTCAGGCTTTTCTACTGCTCTCTTCTCTTCATCTTTCCTCTTTTTTTTTTCTCGACACGAACTCTTCTCTCTCCTATTTATTTTCAAATTTGCCATCAGTTATTGCTCTTGTCATCGACTTTAACCAAACCACTCTCCATTCTGTAGTTTCTTAATTTACGTTCCCTTTCATTTTATGACCACACCTCTACCAATCTACCCTACATTCCGTCTCCTTTTTCTCCGTTCCTTATTTCCCTTCCTTCTTTTACTCTTTCTTTACTTTCTTCTATTCTCTCTACTTTTCTTTATCCACTTTCTTCTCCTTCTCCTCCTGCTCTTCCTCCTCCTTCCTCTCCTGCTACTTCTTCTTTCCCTCCTTCTCATTGTTTTCTTCATTTTTCTTCTGCGCGACCTCGTCCTCCTTCTTTTCCTCCTCCTTCTTTTCCCTCTTCCCCTAATTCTCGTTTTCCTCATTTTTCTTCTGCGTGCCCTATTCCTACTCCTTCCTCTCCTCCTACTCCTCTTCCTCTTTCTTCTTTCCCTACTTCTTATCGTTTTTCTCCTTTTTCTTCTGCATGCCCTCGTCCTCTACCTCCTCTTTCTCCTTCTCCTCCTCCTCCTCCTGCTCCTCCTCCTGCTCCTCCTCCTCCTTCTCCTCCTCCTGTTTTTAGTCCGATTACGATCATAATTCACATTTTTATTCATTCTTTTCTTTGCTATCTTGATCCTTAACCATGCCATCCATTTTACCATTCTCCAATTTTTATAATTATTTTTTTTTCGTTACCCTCTTTTATATCGTCTGCCATTTCACTTCTCTCTCCTCATTAGGCACCTCTGTTCTTCCTAAACTGCCTATCAACCTCTTTCATAGCTTCAGCTCTCCTTTTCCTCATTACTTGCCCGTTTCTATCATTCTCCGTGCATTTATATCAACTTTCTTTACTTCGATATCTTTCTTCATTCTCTCCGTTTACCTAATAAGCTTTGTGAAGTGAGATATATTCAATACTTCCTTCCCTAATGTGCGACTTGATATGAATTGAAATGCCAAACATTCACGTGTCACCGAAGTCTTTGCTATGTCAAATGTAGTATGAAATATGTGAATAACTGACGTTATATTTACAAGGATCATCGCACATCCACGTCTCACCGAAGTCTTTGCTATGTCGAATGTAGTATAAAATATGTGAATAACTGACATTACATTTACAAGAATCATCGTACATCCATGTGTCACCGAAGTCTTTGCTATGTTAAATGTAGTATAAAATATGTGAATAACTGACATTATATCCACAATGATAATCACACATCCACTTGTCACCGAAGTCTTTGCTATGTCATATGTAATACAAATTATGTGAATCACTGCTATTATCTTTACAAGGATCATCTGATATTTTTTAACGTTGTTTGGGTGAAAGCATGGTTTATGTAATAAAAATCTCCCTGGGTAGTCCTTATAAAACAGAGAGAAAAGATGATCATTATCGCCTATATTTTCCCGGTTCCATTTTAATCATAGGGCATCCGTAAAAATATTCATTTCTCGTATTCAGTTACATGAAATATATATATTCAACTATGATCGTATTCCTCGATAAAACAGAAATAATGAACACCAGAAATCAAGTTACAAAACGTGTAATTGACAGTTAAACTTAATTTTTCCATATACGCTCCATGTAAAGTAGAATTGTAATTAGGTTAGAAAATCTGGTCAAATTACGTTTATGGTGATAACAGATATTTAAATGAACGAGTATGACAGTGGCAGACTTAGCAGCGTTTCAAAAAATTAACTTGATTTGGCAACATTTCGAAAAAAAAACATTAACCCTTTTGATACGGAGAAAGTTTCCATCAACTGAATAAAATCTCTCGGTTGTTGTTAGAATAAACTCCTCCAGTCGTAAAATAATAGGAAATGATTAGTATAAGTTCAAGCCTTTTACACATCTATATTTCTGAGAGTGAGTTTTCCTTAACTGAATAAAATCTGGAGACAGCTAGGAAAAACAGCAATACTTGTAAGATATATAAAGAGGTTTGATGAAGGGAGACTTCATTCTATGATGATTTGACTGTATTACATAATTTTATTTCGGACAACAGTATACTATATTAAACTCGAGGCCACAACTCCATTCATAATAAGGTTTTGGTTGACGAATACCGTTCACTCGACGACACAACCCCATTCATAATAAGGTTTCGGTTGACGAATACTATTCCCTCGAGGACACAACTCCATTCATAATGAGGTTTCGGTTGACGAATACTGTTCACTCGAGGACACAACTTCATTCATAATAAGGTTTCGGTTGACGAATACTGTACACTCGACGACACAACTCCATTCATAATAAGGTTTCGGTTGACGAATACTGTTCCCACGAGGACACAACTCCATTCATAACGAGGTTTCGGTTGACGAATACTGTTCACTCGAGGACACAACTTCATTCATAATAAGGTTTCGGTTGACGAATACTGTACACTCGAAGACACAACTCCATTCATAATAAGGTTTCGGTTGACGAATACTGTTAGCTCGAGGCCACAACTCCATTCATAATAAGGTTTTGTTGATAAATACTGTTCACTCGAGGACACAACTCCATTCATAATAAGGTTTAGGTTGACGAATTCCGTTCACTCGAGGACACAACTTCATTCATAATATGGTTTCGGTTAACGAATACTGTACACTCAAAGACACAACTTCATTCTTAATAAGGTTTCGGTTGACGAATACTGTTCACTCGAGGACACAACTCCATTCTTAATAAGGTTTTGGTTGACGAATACTGTTCACTTGAGGACACAACTCTATTCATAATAAGGTTACGGTTGACGAATACCGTTCACTCAAGGACACAACTCAATTCCTAATAAGGTTTCGGTTGACAAATACCGTTCACTCAAGAACATAACTCCATTTATAATCATGTTTTGCTTGACGAATACCGTTCACTTGAGGCCACAACTCCATTCATAATAAGGTTTCGGTTGACGAATACCGTTCACTCAAGAACACAACTCCATTCCTAATATGGTTTCGGTTGACGAATACTGTTCACTCGAGGACACAACTCCATTCATAATATGGTTTCGGTTGACATATATCGTTCACTCGAAGCCACAACTCCATTCCTAATAATGTTTCGGTTGACGAATACCGTTCACTCGAGGACATAACTCCATTCATAATAAGGTTTCGGTTAACGAATACCGTTTACTCAAGAACACAACTCCATTCCTAATATGGTTTCGGTTGACGAATACTGTTCACTCGAGGACACAACTCCATTCATAATAAGGTTTCGGTTGACGAATACTGTTCACTCGAGGCCACAACTCCTTTTTAATAAGGTTTCAGTTGACGAATACCATTCCCTCGAGGACACAACTCCATTCCTAATAAAGTTTCGGTTGACGAACACCGTTCATTCGAGAACAACTCCATTCCTAATAAGGTTTCGGTTGACGATTATTGTTCACTCGAGGACACAACTCCATTTATAATAAGGTTTCAGTTGACGAATACCGTTCACTCGAGGACATAACTCCATTCATAATAATATTTCGGTTGACGAATACTGTTCACTCGAAGACACAACATCATTCATAATAATGTTTCGGTTGACGAATACCGTTCACTCGAGGACACAACTCCATTCCTAATAAGGTTTCGGTTGATGAATACCGTTCACTCGAGGACAGAACTTCATTCATAATAAGGTTTCGGTTGACGAATACTGTTCACTCGAGGACACAACTCCATTCATAATAAGTTTCGGTTGATGAATACTATTCAGATCGGGGTCCGAAGTTTCCCTACCCTAGTTAGAATCGCGTTGTGGCGGCTGATTTCAAACAACTATAGTAAATGTTCGCAAAAGGGTGACACTTAACTGAGCATAATCACCTGGTCGTAGCAAAAACAACCCTCTAAATCATCGTTTCTCAACCAAGGTTCCGCGAAAGGTCATTGTAATAGTGTAATATAGACATCCTATCTAACCTATTATTACGATGAAAATAAAATGAGAAAGATATGTTATATGTTATATGTTTTTGTTATTTTTTTGCGCAGGGGTTCCTTGAAACATGCAATTTATTCTAAAGGTTACGCAAGGGTAAAGGGTTGAGAAACGCTGCTCTAAATCCTTAAAACACAGCAAAATAGTTAAAAGAATTAATCAGATTGTCTGAAAGTAACTTGAATATAATATTCAAAGTGAGATATCTGATAGAATTTTAATCCAAGGACAAGTGGCAAAGCGTTCTTCAAAGCAAAAAATATTAGATAATCCGACAGGGAAAGTAGCATAAGATAATGGAATGACATAATTAGTCCTACAGTTGCAATGATACACAATAGAAATTTGTATCTAAATAATATGAAATCACAAAATCTGGGTACACCAATAATAAAGTAATATAACGTTCCATTTTTACACACATTATTTATCATTACCACTATGAACCACTGTTTCAACTGTCGTAATTTTTCATTTCAAAGGTACGTAGCCCACGCCAGGATGCGCCTAATTGAAGTCTTTTATTCTTTGATAACTACAAACTATCTATCTTTTAACTTTTGTGCCTTTAATGTCTCATATCCCTTTGATACATTAACTATAATTTGAAATTATTATTCTTGGCAGACTACATTCTCTGTCAGCTGATATCTCGCTTTCTGTGTGAGGTCCTTGATGGATGGTGATACTCATAATCTTCCTCTTTTCTCCATTGTTTCTTTTCCATGTCCCTCAACTATGTACCACTCTCTCTCTGCATTCCTCTCTTACTTCTTATCTCTCTTTCTCTCTCTCTCTCTCTCTTTCTCTCTCTCTCTCTCTCTTTATCTATCTATCTATCTATCTCCCTCTCTCCCCATCTATCTATCTATCTATCTCTTTCTTCCCTCCTTCTCTCTATCTTGTAAACACATTCACACAACACACACACACACACACACACACACACACACACACACACACACACACACACACACACACACACACACACACACACACACACACACACACACACACACACACACACACACACACACACACACACACACACACGCACACACGCACGCACAAACGCACACACACACACACACACACACACACACACACACACACACACACACACACACACACACACACACACACAAACACACACACACACACACACACACACACACACACACACACACACACACACACACACACACACACACACACACACACACACGCACAATGGTTAGGGTTTGAAAGTATTTCCATTGTGCAAACAGATGTTTCTCATTTGAGCAAGGGGAGGGATGTAAGGTCAAGATGATGTCACAATATTCCCCGAAGATTGGATCATACAATCTTTGATCTCTTATCCGGTGGGACTATATTTGTCAATCACGAGTTCAAAATGTGATAAAAAATGGTACATACATATCTTCAGCGTTATTTTTGCTTTCACTACTTTCTGTATAATATTTCCTTTTCTTAATTCTTCTCTACATCTCTTAAACACCAACGTATGTTACAGGTCCTCTTTACTTTCGTTTACTCTTTTTTTACCTCATAATCTGCCTCTTTTTCTCTCTTCTCCCACTTTTTCTTACTATTTCTCATAGAATTCCTCTTCTTTTTCCTCTTACTCCTCTTCCTGTTCTTCTTCCCTCCTTCCTCTCTTTCTCCTTCAAATCTATTTTCCATACTATTTCCCCTCTTCCTCCTCCATCTCCTCCTCCTCCCTCTCCTCCTCCTCATTTTTTCTGCTGCTCCTTATCCTTCTAATTCACTTACTCCTCCTTTTTCTCTTTACATTTATCACATCCTCTTTCTCCTTCTCCTCTTTCTCCTCCTTCTCTTCTTTCTCCTCCTCTATCTACTCCTCACAAAGGATTACAAAGGCAAAGCATGCCGACAGGAGACCTTTTGATCCATATCTAGGTCGGATGCAAAAAAAAAAATAAAAAATAAAAAATAAAAAATAAATAAAAATCATATTAATAATAAATTAAAACTATAACAATGTAAATAACAATTGAAATACATAAATAAATGCATTGGTATAGTTGAATAACAAACAAACAGGTAAATAGTAAATGATAATAAATTGACATATAACTAATAATAAATGAAAATCAGACAGACAAATTATAACAAAACAAAAACAAATAATATAACATAAATCATAATAATTACAGCATCTTACTTAGGTATTTATCTAAATGATTCTTAAAGCTTCGAACTGAACTACATTGCACTACCTGTGCAGGAAGTTTATTCCATTCATTAACTACACGGTTGGCAAAGTTGTTTCTACCTACTTCCAAATTGAATCTATTTCCGGACAGTTTGAGACCATTGTTTCCTCACTATTCTCCTTCTCCTCTTTCTCCTCCTTCTCTTCTTTCGCTTCCTCTATCTACTCCTCACTATTCTCCTCCTCCCTTTTTGCTTCCTCCTCCTCGTCCTCTTCTCTCCTCCTCTTCCTTCTTCTCTTTCCCTCATTAACACCTCGCCATTTCCGCTTTCCCAAGCATCCCTGAATTTTCCCCTGAACTCTTCCCCCACATTCCCAAGCTATGTCATTGGCTTCAATACCACTTTGTCTTTATTCGTCCTTCATGTATATCGACTCGCTCCCATTCACTTTTCCAACATGTTTATGCAGAAGTCTATGGAAGGTGTTCTTGTTGACTACAAATGTCTGGTTACAGCTTGAACTAGAGGTACAAATCTCAAAACGCAGCTAGATAAGGATCCAAGCAATATATCCCAATGCCTGTCACTTGGATATATATTTTTATATATACCTTTTTAAAGTCTGTTTCTATTAATTATTTCATTTTATTTTATTTTATTTTATTTCACTTCATTTTAATTTATTTTATTTTGTTTTATTGTATTTTATTTTATTTTATTTTACTTTATTTCATTCTATTCTATTTTGTTCTATTTCATCTTATTTTATTTTATTTTATCTTTTTTTTCATTTCATTTTATTTTATTTTACTTTATTTCATTTTATTTTATTTTATTTTATTATTTGTCATTTATTTATTTATTTTCTATTTTATTTATCTATTTTCTATATTAATTTTCCCCTTCACATATGTTATGAGCCAAAATCATTGTAACGCATTTAAAGGATATATTTAGTTGTGGTTCACCCTTGCCCCTGCTCACCATAGAGGTTTGAACAGCCGCGATTCGATCACAATCTAAGTCTGTGGAGGCGTTCACATATAACCGCGCATTTTTTCCTTGACGCTGTTTCCGCGCGGAACAAACTGCCAGTGTGAATAGGGCTTTACACTGTGGAAGCTGCTCCCTTCAACTAAATAGAGATGACAAACGACAGCTAGAATCAAGGTATTTATAAAACGTTGTGAAGAGATTAATTCCTTTCTCTTCTTTCACCCTTCCCCTCTCTTCTTCACTCTCTACCTCGCTCTGTCGTACCCTCATCTGTCTCTACACCTTTCTCTCCTTCCCCTCTCCCTCTCACGTCAATCGTTTATCTCTGAATCGTTTTTCATTTGTCCGCGTCTTTCTGTCGCTGCTCATTGTTGTTGTCCTCAGACTATAACCTATTCCTCAGCTTCCTTTCTTTATTTTCTCAGCCAATTCTACTTTTCTTTCCTCTTCGTCTGTTCTCTGATCTGTTTCTGGTTTTCTAATATCTGGACGTTTTCGTTTCGTTTGTTGACATTTGGCCTGTCTTGTTCACCATTTGTTGTTTTCTTTCCTTCTGTCGATGGACAAAAAAAAATCCTGCTTAGTCGACATTTTCGTTCTCTTTACCGAAAATTTTCATTCGTTGAATTTTTTTTTTCTGAAAGATTACCATTTGTCGAATACCAGTTTTTTCTTGTCCTGTCGACATTAGCATTGTTTTACCCATAATTGCTAATGGTCGAAAAACGTCTTAATTAATGCTTTATTGACGATTTTATTCAGTTTATCGAAATATCTTGAAAGGCAATTTGTTCTAATTTGTTTATACTACAACATAGAGCACCAAGCTTTCTTTTGTTTTGACGTCCTTTTATTTATCTATATTTTTCTATAATTGTCACGTTCAAAGACAACATACCTCATGCTTCATCAAAAACTGGCTTTTTGTTCTGCGAGTTTCTTTAACTACATCGAAAGGAAAATCCAATCTTATGTTATCGACATTTTTTTTCCGGGTATTCATTTTTTTCGACACTTTCGTTTTGGACTCATTACAACCGGATCATGTGAAGGTAAGACGTCCGCCATTGTTCTCTCTCTCTCTCTCTCTCTCTCTCTCTCTCTCTCTCTCTCTCTCTCTCTCTCTCTCTCTCTCTCTCTCTCTCTCTCTCTCTCTCTCTCTCTCTCTCTCTCTCTCTCTCTCTCTCTCTCTCTCCCTCTCTCTCTCTCTCTCTCTCTCTCTCTCTCTCTCTCTCTCTCTCTCTCTCTCTCTCTCTCTCTCTCTCTCTCTCTCTCTCTCTCTCTCTCTCTCTCTCTCTCTCTCTCTCTCCTCTCTCTCTCTCTCTCTCTCTCTCTCTCTCTCTCTCTCTCTCTCTCTCTCTCTCTCTCTCTCTCTCTCTCTCTCTCTCTCTCTCTCTCTCTCTCTCTCTCTCTCTCTCTCTCTCTCTCTCTGTCTCTCTCTCTATTTCTTCCTATATTTTTCTTCGCCGTGAATATCCCGTGTACTGGAGTTCCAGTTCCCTCAACGGGGGATCTCCAATTCCCAGAGTCGATTTCCAATCCCCCACGGAGTCTGAAGCTTAATCACTCGCGTCGTCGAGCGAGTCTCTCAACTTTGGAGGTCGATTCTTAATCGACCTACTGTAGCTTCTGTTTCCTTTTTTTTATCTTTATTTTATTATCACCACTTCCTCTATTCTCACTATCGTATCATAGCTATTTTCTTTTCCTTTGATAAAAATCATATCGATACGCTTCCCATTTTCTTTTTTGGATTTTTATTTCTTTTGTTCTTATTTAATCAAAACAAATGTATTCTATTAATTAGCTCTCTTGTCAGTGGTAATAAGTCTTTGGTATATAGACAGAATTTTCATTACATTTGGCACTAACTCCTTTACTCAGTATTAATAATTTGTTAAACACACATAGTTACTTTTGCTTCTCCTGATCCCGTCTATGTTCCTGTATTTTTCAAGATCTCATTTGTATTTTCATTTCATTGTCTTTCCCGCTCTAGTTTATTGTTTCCTCCGTTTATATTGCAAAACTTATCTTCTTCCCGCCTAATTCCACCTTTCTTTTTTATACAGCTGTAATTGAATGTAATTTTCTCTTATTTGTTTTCGATTTCCATGAGCTATACCTCATTCACACACTTTTATTCGCTGCAGTTAACTATATTTGCGTTAGTTGAAACACTTGTTTTTTATTTATCTAATCCCAGTCGTACATCATATATCAAACCATGACACACTTGTAGGAGAGAGGCCAAACGCAGAGTATGGGATCCAATATATCTAACGTTTCTTTTTTTTTCTGAAGAAGCCCTGCTGGGTGAAACGTTAAATACATTGGATCCCATACTCTGCGTTTGCCCTCTCTCCTACAATGCTGTTGCAGTCGTTGCTGCTCTTACCCATGACATACTTGATGGATGGAACCGACATATACTAAGTAATCTGCCTTACCTCTGATCGTCTACTGAGGTATGTTGGTTGTATGTTCCTTTGCCTATCCCCATTCACCATTACTTGGTTCACTTCTCCGTTAAACTTCTTCGTGTGAATATTTTCTCACCCAGAAGGTGTGGTGCCAACTTTTGTAAATTTGATTCCACCAGAGGCAACATGATTTGATGACCGAGTTATTCCCTTTAATTGAATAAAACCGTATACTATTATACAGAACTAAATGATTAGAGTACGTCACAGGTTAGAATCCACTAGTTAATTTCTCACTCTAGAATTCTTGTTAACTTAACCCGTCTTGCAGGTCGACTAAGTCGGCTCCCTTTCCATACGCTTTCATCAGAATGGAAAGCCTCCGTCTACTCTATTGAACTTCAATTCGAGAGTATTCTACTCACTCTACCGTGAAAGTCTTTGAACCCAGTGACGTAGTCTGTAGTTTCTGAGGAGCTACTCTTACAATAAGGTCTGTAAGGGCTTTCCTTAGATGCCTAGAAGCACCTGGTGAGAGCCAAAATAGTTATAAGGACCCAAAACTTACACCAAAGGGTTAATGTAATCTACGTGTTTTCATTAGCCGAGTAAAACTACCTTCCGACAAGTAGAATATAAATAAGAATTAAAAATGGATGCCAAATGGCTGAGATAGCTCTAGCCCTTAGACACCTTAAGAAAATTTCCTTGATTGGATTAAATCACCTGATGGTCACTAAAATAAGCCTAAGTCTCGAATATAGACACCAAAGTTTCGAAACTATCTCCATCAACAATGAAAAGTTTGTGTCATATTACATTACTAGATCGTGCATCTGACAAAAGGTAAGAATGGAGAATAAGTCATAACTGGAAATTCGAGAACAAACAAAACAGCCCCATACTAAAAATGTAATAAGATTGAAAAGATTAAAATGGTGTCACCCCCTGTCACCACTGTTCCACCACGACTCACAACACTTCAATAAGTCTCGTAATTCACTCGTCACAAGGCCCCATGCCTTTGTTACGTCAGTTTCACTAACTTTCAAGTTCATCTTATTCAGTAGGCCCCATGCCTTGTACTTCTCATACTTCAGTCAAGTCCTTAGGTTAGGTAAAGTTGTTTAATTCTTTTTCTTTTTCTTCTCACTAGATTTACACTGTCTTAGGTTACACACAGTCTCTCTCTTTCCCCGTCTGTCTGGCGAGATCTCCATATCATACGCCAAGCCACCTTCGTCTGACGTCACTAATTTTTCTCATCTAATCTCCTCTTACTTCTCAAATAAGTTTCACACCTTATGGGCGTGACTTTAAATCCATCCACCTATAATTTTTTTCCTTCTCCACCTTTTCCTCCAATCCGGAAGGCTGTTACATTGTCACAAGCAATATAGTTTACCTCAGCATTTGTCAAACGGAAAATAGCTTAGCGCTTACACATTCTTTCATAACAACTGATATTGAATTAGCATTCGTTCTCCATCTACCTCTCCATCTACCTAAATGTCTACCTCCATCTACCGGCCTCTTACAATGGGCAGGACATGTTACAAGGATGCAAGAAGATAGATGGCCAAAGAAAGTGGTCAATAGTAGAGTGCGTGGAAGACGACCACTTGGACGATCTAGAAAAGACTGAAGGAGATACGTTGAAGAAGATGTGCAGATATGCAGAATAGAACCAAGGGAATGGAAGAAGGAGGTGGCATAGGGCAGAAA
>NC_134804.1:24586006-24591006 GCF_046742065.1 Oratosquilla oratoria | reverse complement strand
ATTACGTTGGAATACCTAAGCTATGGAGCTATCATAAGGTGATATCTATAAACACTAGAGTTTACGAGCTATTATGAAGACATTTACTTTATTCCGCTAGGAATTATGGAAGAGATAATTAACATCCTCACCTTTATATATACTGTTTAGGTCAAAGGTCAGTGACTAGGCAAAGTAGGCAATCCCTTAACTGTGATATCTAAAATATCGATATGAGAAATGATAGTAGTTGAGATAGTATGAAAAATAAAGACACAAAAGCTGCAGTAGTAGCAAACAAGATGATATATTTAATTAGAAAAATTGTGAGATAAATTTTAGTAGAGGAATAGGTTGAACAAAAATAGGAATTGCAGAGAAGAATAGAACTCAAAGAGAGAAGAAGTGATACAAAGTAAGATAAGAAGAACAGGATAGAAAAGACGTGCCAGACCTATAATTTTTTTAATCTGAATTTTTTTTTTTTTTTTATACTAAGGTTGTATTTCCATCATGAATAGTATTTTCAAAATATTCATATATATAAACGAATATTGTAAAACTCACATTTCCATGAGGCATAAAGAACTACCTTTTTCTATACCATTAATATATTTATCAAGAAATCTATCTATATACGTATTTACCATTCTGTGAATGAATGTGTTTTTTCTGATTATTTATTAACCTACCTATGTGTCACTAATTACGCATCTATATATATACGTATAAGTTTATATATTCATAAAAACATATATATATATATATATATATATATATATATATATATATATATATATATATATATAAGGCTCGTAGATAAAGGTGGAAAGATGGGTAGTTGGTGAAGATTAATCTTTATGAGTTGGTTGTTTTATAAACAAGAGTTTGCTCTTAGCCTTATGTTTTCAAATAGGGGCTAAGGGACTCGATTTTATTTCTTTGTTTTCCTGATGTATAGAATGTGTAAACTAAGTCAGTGTGCAGTGCATTCGAGATTGCTTGAATAAGCAGTATTGCATGCGGATTTGTAACGGCGGATCTGATTGGAAAATGGATTGAGGAGAAAGTTGAATTGGTTCATGATCGCTTAGGGGAGGTTCTTAAGTCTAAAATTAAAGACCACTGGACTAAAAACCGTTATTGCACAACTGACCTAGGACCCAAATTGAGCGTTCTCGACGAGAGTCCCTTGGTGTACATTACAGAATCAAGTGTAGTAATATTCGGGAGGAAAAAATATGAAAAATTAAGCTTCTTTTAATTCCCTCTATATAGAAAATATAGTAAATATAGAAGTAGAAGCCTAACAGTGCAAGTTACAATTACTAAGTGAACTCAGAAATTGAATAAGTTGCATGACCGAAGGCATAAAACAACCGAATGAAAGGGTGTGAAATAAATAACATATATGAAACACAGTGGAGAAATGAGAAATTGAGAGGCGTAGTAAACGAAGGTAAACGCAGAAAAGAATAAAGGCACATAGGGGCGGCAGCAGAGTGGTGTATGTATGTGTTTTTGTGTGTGTGTCTTTGTGTGTGAGTGTGTATGTGTGTGTGCGCGCACGCGCGGTTGTTTGTGTGTGTGCGTGCGTGCGTGCGTGCGTGTGTGTGTGTGTGTGTGTGTGTGTGTGTGTGTGTGTGTGTGTGTGTGTGTGTGTGTGTGTGTGTGTCCGTGTGCGCTAACATAAGTGGATAGTGGAAATGATCTTGGCGTAATTATGAGTGATGATCTGAAATCATCTAAGCAGTGTATTTCCACCTCAGAGAAACTAAACACAATTATAGTCTAATTACGCGATCTTTTGATTTTAAAAGTCCATCTGTCATTAACAACCTATATAAATTGTTAGTTTGTCCATATTTGGAATATAATATTTTCGTATGGTTACCCAATATCATTAAAGACAATGATAGATTAGAAAACGTACAACGACGAGCCACAAAACTGATTTCAAATATCAGAAACAAATCGTACCAAAATCGACTAAAATATATGAATGTATTTTTCCTAAAAAAAAAGTATACTCAAAGGTGATTTGATACATATATCTAGGATTCTAAAGGAAAGTAATAACATAAGGAATGGCAAAATATTTTCTCTGAATGCAAATCATACATGAAATAATGGTTTCAAACTGTCAAAGAGTAGATTTAACTTGGAAGTGGGTAGAAGCAATTTCGCCAATCGTGTAGTAGGTGAATGGATTCAACTCCCTGCACAGGCAAGTCAATGTAGTACAATTCGAATTTTTACGATTCATTTAAATAAACATCTAAGCAAAATGCTGTGATGGCTGCCATTTTTTTTCATTTTGTTTGTTTATTATTATTCATCTATTTATTTTATTAATTTATTTTTGATACTATTTTTATTATATCTATTTCTTCCGCAACCGACCTAGTTATGGACCGAAAAGGCTCGTGACGCCATGCTCTTCCTTTGTAATCCTGTGTTTATGTGTTTATGTATGTGTGTGTATGTATGTATGTATGTGTTTATGTGTGTGTGTGTGTGTGTGTGTGTGTGTGTGTGTGTGTGTGTGTGTGTGTGTGTGTGTGTGTGTGTGTGTGTGTGTGTGTGTGTGTGTGTGTGTGTGCGTGTGTGTATGTGTGTGTGTGTATGTTTGGCTTGGTGAATAGGTGGCTGGATGGTTATATGTGCATTTTTTTAATAGTTCTGCCAAAGTACATAATCAAATGTTCACTTCATATCAGACATGGAAAGCGACATCCCCTTGACTGTAATGAATGTTTCACAGCCTCTATCGACTTTAACATTAATACATATTTATTTATATGAAAACAACATATTCATAGGCCCTTGCCTGTCGTCATCTATGTTAATAACCTTCCCTTTGGGTACATACAATTGTAGAGAATACAACTGTTTTAGTATTTATTCATCAGACTTGTTCTTATATAAAGCGCGTGCGTCATAAATGACTAAAATGAAGACATTAGAATAAATATATGTGATATGGTAGATTTGAAAGTCTACGGGTGATATTTACCATGTTTAACTACATATACTGCATATATGTATATGTATACATAAATATATGTATATATACATGTATATATATATATATGTATATATATATATATATGTATATAAACATATATTCATATATATATACATGTACACACACACATATACATGTATATATATATATATACATATATATTTATCGAATTACCAAAAATAATAAAATTTCAATATTTTAATGTTTTTCCCGAACCTGGATGATTTTTACTTGTGGCTGGTAGAATGAAGGTCAATTATTTGAAATTGACTTGAAATAGTTTAAACATTTATGCTGTTCAGATAACAGGCTTAAGTGAAATGATATGAATTAGCACAGAAAACACTACTAAATGTATAAGTTGCAGATACTTATTTAATATATTTCTAATATAAGCTAAATACTAAACTTAAACGCCTTACCTTGAATTTCGATCAATGTAATTAAGAATAATAAAACTTGACGATATCAATATCGAAATTTCATTTCATGTAAAAAATAAAAATCGTAGGTAGAACAAGTTAATCATCACATGTTGCTCGTAAATTAAAAGTTAAAGCCAAGCCGTAGCTCCGGTGTTAAAGCTATATCAATATTATCAAGGTGCGTATAAGGTCATTGTTTGCAGCGGTGTTGGCGATAAACGATTATTAACTGCAACAGTTCTGCAAACTTGGACTGACGACAACCTCCCTCACCCCATAACGCCTCGTCTTTTGGAACGAAGTCGTTTTTCATCCGCTCCAATTCTCTGCGTAAATCCTCCTGCGCTTCTTATAAGCCTTTCGAAATCTTTCTGCGCCAATCCCTCTTTTTATTCAAACTAATTTCTTCCATGTCATCTTCCTTCTGCTCAAGCGTTTTCTCCTTCGTGGATTACCCTTTCTCTCGTCATCCAGTGACTTGATTACTTTTCTCCCTCTCTTTCCAGAATCCAGGCTTCTTTAAAGAGTTTGGAAAAAAAAAGTGATGGTTCTTATCTTTCTTCAAATTCCATCGTCCTCGAAAGTAGTTGGCCTCTAATTTTCCGGACCTTTGCCTCTCTCTCTCCTCCCTCTATCCTCACCTATCCCTCTTACCTTCGTCCTGACCTCACCCTCCACCTTTTCCTCCTCTTCCTTTTCCTTCTCTTCATCTTACTTTTCTCTCTTCTTTTCCTCCTCTCCACCCTCTTTTCGTTCATTTCCCTCTCGCCATTCTCCTTTCCTCCATTCCCTGTCTTCTTCTCATCGTTTTACTCCTCCTCTTCCTCCTCTTCCTCTATGACTCGCCCTCACCCTTGCCCTCTTCTTTTCTTCTTCTTCTTCACTTCCTCATCCTCCTCCTCCTCCTCTTCTTCTCCCTTTCCCTCGTCTTCTTCTATCTCCTCCTCCTTCTCCTTCTCCACTCCTCTTCTTCTTATTCTTCCTCCTCCTCCTATTCCTCTTCCTCTTTCTCCTCCTCCTCCTCCTCCTCCTGTCCTCCTATTCCTTCTGCTCCTCTTCTATCTTCTCCTCATTTCTTACTTTTCCAACATTATCTTTTTTCTCTTGTTATCCCCTACTCTTTCTCCTCCTCCTCGTCCTCCTCCTCCTCCTCCTCCTCCTTCTCCTCCTTCTTCTTCTCCTCTTCTTCTTCTTCTTTCCTCTCCCCGTCCTCTTCTTTCTTTCATTCCCCTCTCTTTCCTCCTTTTCCTCCCCTTGTCTCTCTCCTTCCTCTTCCCTTCTCCCTTATCCTTTCCCTCCTATTCTTCCTTCCTCTCTTCTTATTTCTTCTTCTTCTCCTCCTACTCTTTCTCTTGCTTGTCCTCCTCTTTCCCTCTTTCCCTCTCTCCCGTATTCTATTGTTCCTCTTTTTTCATCATTTTTCACTTCCTCCTACTCCTTCTAACACTTCCCTCTCTCTCCTCCTTCCTCTCCACCTCTTTCCTTTTTTTCTTCTGCCTTCTCCTCTTCCTCCCTTTCCCCATTCCCTCCTCCTATACCTTCCTCTATTTGTCTTCTTCTTCTCATTC
>NC_134804.1:24563506-24568506 GCF_046742065.1 Oratosquilla oratoria | reverse complement strand
AAAGGAAACTTGGAGTTATTAGTCCAACTTATAAAGAAGCCAAATGAATAAAAGGGAAAAAATTTAAGTCTCCCCTACTTTTATGTTATTATATTCCTTTTTCAACAGCCTTCCGTCTAAAACGAACCTGTTTGTAGAAGAGAAAACTCCTTTACATATTTTCTTTTTCATCTTCAACCAATTCATCTTTCCTCTTATTCGGATCTTCCCCAGACCGTAGCTTCTGTTCCTCTCCCTTCAGCCTATTAACTGACACTGTCCCTCTCCTGCGGGACCCTTGACCCTCTGCTACTATTGAAGCGTTAGATAACACCTTTCCTAAGATTCCTAGATACATTCCCAGCTCGTGCATGGGTCCCAGTTGTCTCCTTCTTTTCCATCCATGTCAGATCACCTGTTCACCCAGTGGAGTCTCCTGTGGGAGGGGAGGGGCGTTGATTTGGATTTAAAGCTCTTCGTACTGTGTACTGCTTTCAACATTGCTTTTGCTATAAAACCATTGAAATAATTTTCTTACCCTCTTATTCTTAACTCTAGTAGCTTTAGTACTTCGTGTAGAATTTATAATCTTAAGGTTCATTGTATGCATATGTACTGTATATGTATATGTATATGTATATGTATATGTATGTGTATATGTATATGTATATGTATATGTATATGTATATGTATATGTATATGTATATGTATATGTATATGTATATGTATATGTATTTGTATATGTATATGTATATGTATATGTATATGTATTGTATATGTATATGTATATGTATATGTATATGTATATGTATATGTATATGTATATGTATATGTATATGTATATGTATATGTATATGGAGTTACATGGACAGACGAACAGCAGCAGACCTACTAGTCCCCACCAGGCAGTTTCGTTATTTAATCTAAATCCATCTATAAGTAAAATAATACTAGACGGGAATTTGAGGTTAAGTAAATGTCTCCATAATCTCTCTATAAGTAAAATAATTCTAGTCGGGGATTTGTAGTTAAGTAAATGTCTAGAAGTTTTTAGAATACCTATACAGTGGAACAATCAGTGTTAGAAATCGTTTATCTACAATCTTGTATCCATTAGTCCTAGTTACGTTGGAGATGTCAATTTTAAAACATTTTTCCACATCAATATTTCTAATTCCTTTGATAATTTTGAAGACCTTAATTAGGTCCCCTCACATTCTCCTTTCCGAAAGACTAAAAAAGTAAATTATCTTAAGCGTTCTTCGTAGGACTTGTTCCTCAACCTCGGGATGAGCTTTGTTACTCTGCGTTGTACCTTTTCTAACTTTTGTATATCCTTCTTGTAGTATGGAGTCCAGCACTGTACGCAGTATTCTAGGGTAGGCCGGACTCGGGCATTATTGATATTAAGAATAATTTCTTCATTTCTAAATTCGAAACCTCTACCTATAAATCTAATTATTTTATATGCGGTTCTAATAACCTCCGAGCACTGTTTGCTTGGTTTGAGATATTTGAGGTCACATCACCAAGGTCTTTTTCTTGTTCTACACTAGCTAATTGTACACCATTCACTATGTAGTTAGCCTAGCCATTACTATTATGATGAAGTACTTTACATTTATCTATATTGAAAAACATCTGGGAGTTTGCCACCCATTTGCATACAGTATTCAAATATTTTTGCAATTCTTGTTGCAGTGTTATGGATGTCATCTTATTTGCAATTTTGGTGTTATCTGTGATTTTTGGATAATTTACACTTTATAGTTTCATCTAGATTATTTATGAATGTCAGAAAAAGTACAGGACTTAAAACTGAGCCCTAGGGCACTCCACTTGATACAATATGCCAGTCTAAACGTTTTTATTCAGAACAACACGCTGCTAACGATCAGACAACCCTTCTGAAATCCATCGGTGAATTTGTCCTACTATATCATGGGATTCAAGTTTACTTAGTAACCTTTATCGAAAGCTTTTTGGAAATCAAGATGTATATCATCAACTGCCCTCCCTTCTTCGTACATACCGTAAATATCGTACAGGAAGTAAAGAAAGTTTGTCAGACAGGAGCGCTTATTACGGAATCTATGTTGTGAATCTTTGATAATTATTTTTTCAAATAATTCTACAATTATGTCTCTCAGAATAGATTCCATTAGTTTACAGACAATTGATGGAAGACTATCAGGCCGATAGTTAACAGGATTGGATTTGTCATCCTTTTTTAATAAGGGTATAACATCTGCTAGTTTCCACTCTTGCACAACTCTTCCAGATTGTAAAGATTACTTAAAATCACACAGGGGTGTGCAAGTTTCTTCTTTGACTTCCTTAAGTATTCTCGGATAAATTCTATCTGGTCCAGGCGATTTGTTTAATATAGGTTTGTCAATAACGTGGTTTATATCATGTTATTCAATATCCATATCTACTAGACGTGTAGATGTGCCCATCCTGGTGGGATTGACTGTTCCTTTCTGCTATTCTCAATAGTGAACACAGATGTAAAATAATCGTTAGGTATGTCTGCCATTGCCCTCTCTTCTATTACTATTTCCCCCTTCGTTGACATGGGGGCCCAATGGTACTCTTAAGATTTTTTCTTTATATATATATATATATATATATATATATCCATATAAATATATATATATATATAAATATATATATGAATATATATATTTATATTTACATATATATATATATATATATATATGTATATATATATATTTTTTAAGCGATATACTGGGTTTTTTTTTCGTGCTGGCTTTAATGAGCCTTTTATATTCTTGACAACATTCTTCGTACTCCAATGTATCTACTTGGCTATGTGTTGATTTGAATATCTTGTCCGCACGTTTTTGGCTAGTAAAGTATTCTTAATGTTAACATTCTACCATTTTGGTTGTGTATTATTTGATTGGTGTCAGTCGCGCATTGGGACACATTCGTCAACAGCTTTTTTGAGTATATCACTGAATATGACCCAAGTTTGTTCAACATTTTGGATTTTGTAAATTTCTGACCACTCGGTTTTTCCAAGTATCTCTCTTGATTTTTTAAGTCTGCTTGCTGGAAGTTCGATACCGTTTCAAAGCTGTTATTTTGTACATCAATGTTGCAATCGATGTTGAATATGAGGATATTGTGGTCGCTGGTGCTGAATTTTGGTCCAACATTTACATTCATTGCTTGGTTTTCGTTAGTGGAAAGAACAATATCAAGAACATTTGGTTCTTGTGTTGGTTCACGAGCTTTCCAAAATATTAGAGTCCATGACCGGTGTGCGAATTTAGTGTTCCACCCCATAAAGTTACTGGTGAGTTAAAATCGCCTGCAGTAATAGCACCATTATTGCTGTAAATATCTAAGATTTACTCATAAAATTCGTCATTAATATCTTGATATTTTGGGCTGGTGGACGGTAAATAAGGCCAAGAATGAAGTTTTTGTACCAACTTTCACATATTTAGCATCGATGGTCTCTATTTGTGGTCTTGTAATTTCCTTTGTATGTATGTGTTATTGTACTTAAAGAAGTGAACTGCTACCTGCTCTCTGTGATCGTTCACCACTGTACATCGAATACCATTTTAAACTATATTCCGCAAGGAAATCTCTAGTGTCGGTATCAATTTAAGATTCAGTGACTCCAACTATATCATACTCCTCGAGAAAAATAAGTGCAGCAAGATCTTGAAATTTGTTGCGCAAACTACGTGCATTGACTAAACACTTTTAATTGCTGCCTTTAAGAGGATACCTGATTTTTTTTTACTATGGTGGTGAACGAGACCCTCTCTGCCCTCTGTTTTTTGTCCGATATGCCTCCAGAGTGTCGTTTAGGAGTCTACCTAGGCGAGCAGAGCCAACTGGGTTAAGGTGGAGCCCGTCATGCTTGGAAAAGGCTCTTTGATCATAGAAGTGATTTTACAAGTCAATAAACTCAATATTTCCATTTGAGCATAAGGAATTTAATCGATAATTTGTGCAGAAGGCCCTGTCGTAAAATCACCTTTCAACACCAATGCGAGGAAGAATGCTAGAAATAATGATGTTGTTCCTTTTTGCCTTCAGCCCATTAATCATATTTTTGTATTTACGCATCAATCCTTTCAAATTTGTGGTCATGATGTCATTTGTACCTATATGTACAATGTACACTGAATCCTCTTTTTAGTCATCGGTGAATATTTTGATGGCATCTGTGATGTCATCGATTTTGGCCCCGGGAAAGCAATATACAGTATTTTTCTTCTTTATGGAGCTCTTCCACAAAATTCTTCCAATTGATGTCGAATTAAAAAATATCCAATAATTCCGCTGTCTTCTGTCTCATCACACGTTTCTGCCAAGGGTGCAACCGAGTTTTTAGTCATGATAAGCTCGATAGGTTTTATGGGTTTTGTCCAGGCACCGTTTTTAAGCGTGATAGATTCATTGTTACGGGTAACGATCTTATCCATTCCTTTTCGGAGGGCGATGCGAGTGGCTGATGTGTAAGGTACTGGAGTTGCTGGGACAGAGGTCACTACTGCAGCGTAGGTTCGGGGCGTGGATGTCTGGATGATATAATTTTGTAAAGTTTTGGCATCAATGTAAGAACTTACGAGCTCTTCAAAGATTTTGACCTTATCCTTTAATTCCATATTTTCTGCCCCTTTGGCAGCGCACTTTGTACACATTTTTGTTGAGGATATTTTGGACTGTGATTTTTGGACGACCCTGTTTCGACGAGTTTCTATTCGAAATTTAATACGTCTCTGGGGTTTCTTTCGGATAATACTCTCTTGGTATTAAACGAATTTATATAATAACCGTGGTCACTCTATCGATATACTGATCGAATTCCACTCCCAGACGACATTACACATGTCACGATTTACAACGATTTCCTTATCAGAAGCGACAGCGAATACTAGTCATACTAAGAGCTAATAATGATCCATAAGATCTCTAATAATAATCTTAATGTTATGTACACAGACAAAAAGAAAGTCAATAAGGAAAAGAGA
>NC_134804.1:24526006-24531006 GCF_046742065.1 Oratosquilla oratoria | reverse complement strand
ATATATATATATATATATATATATATATATACATATATATATATATAAAAAAATATATATATATATATATATATATATATATATGTGTGTGTGTGTGTGTGTGTGTGTGTGTGTGTGTGTGTGTGTGTGTGTGTGTGTGTGTGTGTGTGTGTGTGTGTGTGTGTGTTTGTATGTATACATGTACATATATATATATATATATATATATATGTATATATATATATATATACATATATATATATATATATATATATATACATACGTACATACTTACATACATATACCAAAGGCTTTTTCCCCCTTACACGGTAGGTAGCCAAAAAGAAAAAAGCACAGAAACCACTCCCATCCATTCCATCCCCTACATATTCCATTCCCCTCCACACTCCTCCCTCCCTCTCATCTTGGCACCTCCTGGATGACGGGTCATCCCTGCATCCTGTCCACTGCTCTGGGTCAGAAGTAGTGTCGCAAGACACAGCAGATCCATAGCAAGGCCGCTTCATTGATTCAGCGACCCCCCCTTTCCGTCCCCTCATGCAGAAAAGAAGATGGGGAGAAATTCCTTCGGGCTGTGTCAAATTATTTCTCATACATACTTCCTCACCCCTATTCCCTCCCACAAGAAACCCACAATCGGAGAAAATAAACTTCGAATGAAAGAAGATTCTATATTTCGGCTACCAACTGTAGCCCTCTTCAGGAAAGTACATAAGACAGAGGACAAAGGGAACTTATAAGGTAAAGATATAAAGAAAAGAGAGGGAATGTAGACTGATGTCATTTCTCAGACGCGGAGTAAGATGGGGTGGATGGAGAGGGTAAGGGTGAGGTGGAGGGGGTTGTAAGCTTCGCACGAGCCTTCTGACCGCCACACGAGAAATAATGTCAGGAATCCACTGCCCTTTAGAAATATCAATGTTGGGACATTCTTCAATTAATACTTATTTAACTACTTTTCTCCTGAAACCAAAGTGGGAATTGAACACTAATCTGGCCTTACCCCAGTCGAAAGAAGTATTCTTATTTCTAACATGAAGAAATACGGCCGAATTTTTTTGCCCATACCTAATTGATCTTTTATGCTCTGCCAACCTAGCGTTCAAGTCTTTCCCGGTTTGACCCAAATACACCAAATCACAATCTTGGCAGGGCAAACAATAAGCACCGGGTGACTCTACTTCCTTCAATTCTTTTGTTGAACTATCACAATTTGCTTACGCACGGTGTTGGGATAGTGATAGACAATAGTAAGACGTTCATAAGGAAAGAACTTAGCAGAAGAACTGATGGTTTTACTATAGGGAATTTTAAGATATCTTTAAAAGAGCGGTGATGACTAGAGGGGACGAAAATTTTTAAATGGTTGGCTCTAAGGTGAATATGCCAACTTCTTAAATCGACATTTGATCACCTCAATTTCTTGGTCCAGAAATTGAGGACTGAAGATCCTGAAAGCCCTCAAGGAAAGACCAGAGGCAACACTTTTCTTAACATTATCAGGGTGATTACTAAAAAAGTAAAGGTGACTCCCTGAGTGGCTGGGTTTTTGGTACACTGTAAAATGTAAATTATCATCAATCCTTCTTACTAAAATGTCCAAGAAGGATTTGGTGACATTTTAAAAAGAAAGAAAGATGTGTGTGTGTGTGTGTGTGTGTGTGTGTGTGTGTGTGTGTGTGTGTGTGTGTGTGTGTGTGTGTGTGTGTGTGTGTGTGTGTGTGTGTGTGTGTGTAGAGAGAGAGAGAGAGAGCATTGTCAATATACCATGATAACCATGATAATAACAGTAATCATAATGATGATACAGATAGACGTGACATACATTATTATAATACGAGTAATAATATCATGTAATAGAAGAAAATCAACTGCAACAATAGCAACAGCAGTATACAATATCGTAAAAGGGATATATAACGCTTTATGAATTCCAAAGTACACAAGCCTAAACGTGTGTTCACGTAATTTCGAAATATATTCCGCTTCCCTGCTAACAGTTACAAGGAATTAATATTTACCAGAGTTGGGATCCGAATCCCTGTTATCTCATGCCAGATAATACAAAGGAGGCAAGATCTCTCGTCCACCACGTATTTATCGTAGCCTGGGGAAAGGAAAGTTTTAAAAGTTGGCAACAAGTTGGCAGATTGAGGTTTTGCAAAGGGCCTAATAATAATTGGCCTTTGGTGGTCCCTGGCCTTGCTTGCTCGAGCGTCGGTTGCCCTCCACTTGCTTCAAGCTTGGAGGAATGGTGGGGTAAAGGATAAGGAAAAGGAAAGGGAGGTGTAGGAGAAGAATTAGGAGGATTGGAGGAGGAAGATGAGGAGGAGGAGAAGGAAGAGGAACGCAAGAGGAAGTGGAGGACGGGATGAGAAATAGTTGTAAAGAAAAAATCAGGAAGAAATTATGGAGTCGAATTGGTCCTATGATTATGATAGGGAGAAGACGAGGAGGGAAGTGGGGCAAAGAGAAGAAGTAACGGGGTTGGGTTGATTATATGGGGGGGAGGTAGTGTCGTAGGCAAGCGGGTTAAAAAAGATAAATAAAGAATAAAAAGAGAATCAATAGAGGCAGGAGGTAGTACAGGAATGGGTAGAGAAGAAGGGAAGAGAGAAGGTGGAATGTGAAGAAGTAGAGAAAAAGGATAAGACAAAAAAAAAAAAAAACATAAGGAGAAAGAGCATAATGAGGAATAGAAAAAGGGAAGAAAAAGACGTCGACGAAGAGGTCAAATTTGATTGCCAAGATGAACAGATGCGATGATCTTTTTTTTTTTCATTTCGTCGTTCTTTTTATAACATCTCTCCCTAGTCTAGAACTCATGTTATGAATTTTGCGTTAAAGAAAAAAGAGATAATTTTCTTAATCTTATTGGTAGACCTTATGCCATATAGATATCAAGGAGAATAGAAAAAAGAAAAGTAGTTAGGACGATATTACGTATCAGTTTAGTCATATTTATGATTATGATGAGAGCACCAACAGTGGTAGTCTTAGTTAGGTATGGCGAGAAGATAACGTTTATAAGACTAATTCGTATACAAAACGACACGTGATCAGAAATTCAGTTTTGTTTATATATATATATATATATGTATATGTATATATATATATTTATATATATATACATATATATGTATATATATATATACATATACATATATATATATTATATATACATATACATATATTTATATATATATGTATATATGTATATATACATATATATGTATATATACATATATATATATATATATATATATATATTTATATATATACATATACATATATATATATATATATATATATATACCCGGTCTGAGGTATTGACTGCATGTTATCGTGGCAATGTAGCATACAACTGATGCTTTAGAGTCTATTTGAATCGCCCCTACGGACCAGAGGCACGCATAATAGAGGAAGTCTCTATTCATAGAGAAATGATGACACTTTTATTACACTGCTACTGTCCCTCCGTTATGCAGTCCCCCCCAACCCTTGTTATATTCATTTCATTTTTTCGCCTAACCCTATGGTGGGGAAAAAGAATGCTGCCACTAAGTCTTCCCACTTGAGTCGTGCCAATCGACAAAGCACGGGACGGGGATAGGACTAGGAATCCTGCTACCTGTAGCCCCAAAGGAGACATTCCCCCCAAAAAAAGTTAAGACATAAGAGGGTCTAGGAATTTTTCAACCAGAACCCTAAGGTTTCGGTCTTTTAATGTGCGTGGATGTGGTACAGAAGAGAGCAATAGGGAAGAGATAGGCAGTATGTTTGTGAGAAGAAAGATGGATGTGTTGGCTTTGAGTGAAACTAAGTTGAAAGGAAAGTGTGAGTGTGAGCTTGGGAGTGTATTTTTAAGGTTCTCAGGAGTGAAGAGAGGACGAGGTGTAGAAGAGGTAGCTATATTAGTAAGTAAAGAGATAGGTAAGGGTATAGTGCAGTGGAAGGATTTTCTTCAAGATTAATGTGGATGAAGAGGAAGCTGGAAATGGAGATGTGGATTTTTGTAGGTGCATATGGGCCTGGCGGTCAACACGAACCTTACAATATTCCCATGCAGTCTATACTTAATCTCATGTTGTCTGTGACTTAGTTCTTGTATAACATTCTGAATATGACTCCCTGAAGTCGAAACGTAAATTAACAATGGAAGACTATGGAAGGTTTGTATTTGACCACCCCCGTGCAACGAGATCTACCATTAGAAAAAGAAAAAAAGAAAAAAGAAAATCAGTAATGACAATAAGTTCGGGCCAAAATCCTGTTGTGTTAAAACTATATATATATATATATATATATGATATATATATTTATATACATATATATATACATATATATATATATATATATATATATATACATACATATATATATATATATATATATATGTGTGTGTGTGTGTATATACATATATACATATATATATATGCATATATATACATACATACATACATATACATATGCATGAGAAATCACATAAACTCGTGATTCTAAATATGCGGAAAAACTTTTTCCTTGGTGGTTTTTCCGCACATATACATATATATATATATATATATATATATATATATATATATCTATATATATATATATATATATATATATATATATATATATATATATATATATATGGGCATATGAGTCATTGACAAAAATTGACTCGGAATATGCAAAGTATCAAGCTTGTCCAGGATTTCTCGCAGGGTTGCATACCCAGAGGTTATGCATATGTGATATCGTATAAACATTACAACAATCTAAGCTATTGCTCGCATCCACGTGACTGTATGCACGAATGTCATGTGGAAATTTATATGTGCAGTTATATGTATTTTTACCGGATTGCATTGATATGTTTGTATCTCTGTCTCTACCGGCCAGACTTGCATGTAGAAATATGTGCGGATTCCTATTTTCCTCGGATTAGAGAGACATCAATACATTTATTTCCATGTGTGTTGGGACAGCAAGGTGTGCTGGTGGCGTAGATA
>NC_134804.1:24518506-24521006 GCF_046742065.1 Oratosquilla oratoria | reverse complement strand
CTTTCCTTGCAACCTTCGTGTAGTGAGTGGTTTGAAATAACTTTGCTATGAGATAAGTATTCTTCAGCTAATTCGCTGTTAGATGTGCCTATTTTCTGCATTGCCTTTTCTGTCCACAGCAGTATTGATTTCTGTAACTGTGTCCATGACCTTTTTAATTTGGTGTTTTACATTTTTCAAAAGTGAAGTCTCTTGAGTTTAGAAATGTTGCTATGATATCTAGAACAAATTTTCTGCGCAGAGAAATATTTCAGGCTGTCATAATTTTTTTTGTTACGTTCATTTTTTATATTTTATTTATCATTCTTGCTTCCTCATTGACTGGAAAATTCACTTTGGGGTTTTGAAAAAAATGTCAAGTTTAAAATGTTGATACAATGTATCTACAACAATGATCAATGCAAACGCTAATACGCTAATGCCAATACTAACATCGGTACCAACAGTGATAGTAGCATTAACACTAACAGCAAATCCGGTTACCTACCAAACCTTTCCATCATGAAAAGGTGCCTTCATTCGCTTCACCCGGCTCCAATTGCCATCGACCGACCTCGCTTGACCTCCCATAACTTCCATTATTCGGCTCTGGTAACGTTTAACTTCTGTGTGGATTATCTCCTCTCAAAATCCCACTGCTTTGTAACATCATAGTGGGGAATGGTGGGTTGTTCCCTCAGCATACATTTCAGGATTACGGGCAGAAAACAGTTTAGAGCTTGATGACCCAGTGTTGATTTTAGGATCTTTTTTTCTGGTAAAACCTAGACAGTTTCCAGATAGCTTAAGAAGAGTTTTTGAGCGCTTATGAAAAATAAAGTTCCATTACGCCTTGAATCTTGTCTCAGACATATTCCTGTTCTGTTAAACCTGAAATAATCTTGATCTCTTTCAGTAGGGCCTCGAAGCACTATTTTGATTAAAAAAATGCGATAACGAAATAAAGAAAATAATCAAATTCATAGAAAATATGTGAATAAATAAAGGAAAAATAGTGACAAATAGATTGACTAATAAATATATAGATAAAGATAAATAAATAATTGTATACAGCAAAAAGTAAATAAAATATAGATATATAAATAGACAAAGTCAAATAAATCAATGAAGAAATGAATAACGAATTGAACGTACACAAGCACAAACACAAACTCTCTCTCTCTCTCTCTCTCTCTCTCTCTCTCTTTCTCTCTCTCTCTCTCTCTATATATATATATATATATATATATATGTGTATATCTATATATATACACATATATACATTCATATATATGTATATATTTATATATATATGTATATATATATATACATATATATATATTTATATACATATATGTCTCTCTCATAGACACGTTCACACACGCTCGCGCACGAATAAACAATAAACACTGAAAACTAAGAGGGATAACTGATGTGATTATATGAAGAACAGAACAATGAGAGTAAGGGATATACTGTATAGCCTATAGTTGACAATGGTATCCACTGTGTGGAAAACAAGAAATTTATATGTGTGTTTGTGTGTGTGTGTGTGTGTGTGTGTGTGTGTGTGTGTGTGTGTGTGTGTGTGTGTGTGTGTGTGTGTGTGTGTGTGTGTGTGTGTGTGTGTGTGTGTGTGTGTGTGTGTGTGTGTGTGTGTGTGTGTGTGTGTGTGTGTCTGTGTGTGTGTGTGTGCGTGTGTGGGTGTGGGTGTGTGCGTGGGTGTGCATTACCCATAATCCTGCTGATATGTTTCTCAGGTGACAGGTTGTTTTTTATCAACACTCCCAAATCTTTTTCCTCTTTTGCTTTTGAAATGGCTTCACTTCCCAAGTCATAATTCAAGGATGGTCTTTTACTACTATTGCGAATATCGAGTACCTTGCATATTTTTGGTATTGAGCTTAATTTATCATTCTTAGCTTCATGTAAAATTAGTACTTAGGAGAACTTTACGCCAAACTTCTGATAGGTGAAATTGGTTAAGGGCATTGCGTGTCGGTTTATGATATCAACCTCCTTAAGGGAACGATACTATAATGTACACCTAATCTAATTACACCCTAGAAGAGGTTCACAAGTGTAAAGAAAAATAGTGTTACGATGTTGTTCTAAACATATACAAATATCGGTAGCTTTAGAAATACAAGCCATCGCAGTATTTGTCTTTGTATCTTCCAGAATCCTTAGTAACCATTTTTTTCCTCCTCCTTTTTTTTCACTTCTAATTTTTGCTTCGCTTTATCATTCTTCTCTTCTCTCTCCTCCTCTTCCTCCTCTTCCTCCTCCTCTATTTATTCCTCCTTTTTTACTTTCTCCTCCCCTGTTCCTCGTGTTCGTCCTCCTCCCCTCCTCTTCTTCCTACTCTTCTCCCTATTCCTCTCTATCCTTCTACTTCTTCTCTACTCCTCCTCCTATGCCACATCCTCCTCCTCCATTTCTCTTCCTCCTCTTCTTTCTCCTCCTCACCTACTCCTTCTCCTCCTCCTTCCTCCTCCTTCCTCCTCCTTCCTCCTCCTTA
>NC_134804.1:24483506-24488506 GCF_046742065.1 Oratosquilla oratoria | reverse complement strand
TATATATATATATATACACACACAGACAAATATATATATATATATATATGTATATATATATATATATATATATATATATATATATATACAGACATGACAGAATTGAATAGATACTAAGAGAAATCGTTTAATTTATTAAACAAGCAATTGATACAATAATAGTGGTTGTAAATGGTCACAGTGTGAATAACTAATACTTGGTTGACATCCCCGTAGTAATCCTTAGAGTTCGGACTTTGAAGATGACTTACTGTTCTCTTTGCGAAGTTGTCGGTCTAGTATCCCCCAGAGGTGTTCAGTATGGTTCATATCCGGGGACTGACTTGGCCATGGAAATTTTCCGATCCCATTTTGGCTCAACCAATTTTGTGTTAATTTAGCAGTGTGACAAGGAGCTCCATCTTCCACAAACAGGAAGACATATTTACTCATTCTACCACTACAAAATATTGGAATGAGTCCTTCCTTTAATATAGAAACATATTTGTCTGAATTGATGTTTCCTTGACACTCCACAACCTCTGATCGACCATCACTCCAAATTGCACCCCACACCATTACTGAAATGCCCCCATGTTTCACTGTTGGCTGCAGTATTTTGAAGTCAAACTCTTGACTACAGAGTTTCCCGAGCCACACTCGTCCACTGTCAGAAAATAATGCGAATCATTACTCATCGGACAAAATAACAGTGCTCCAAAAGGCCATAGGTCTCTCCACCATCTCAACAGCCCAATCCTTTCTGCTCTTGATATTGGCTGGACGAAGGAGTGGTTTCCTTCTTGCAGCTCTGCCATAGTAACCCAGATTGTGGAGATACCTGACAGCTGTTTTTGGACTGGCATCAGCCTGTGCTGCTATGTCAGAGGCCTTGGAACGTGGATCCTGTTCGACATTTCTTTTGACAAGACGCAAGGTTCTTTCTGAGGGCCCGGGACGACCTGAATGAGGTTTTGTGCCATTCTTGCCCTCTCTGGTGAATTCTACGGTCACTCTATTAACAGTAGAAAAGGGATACTGACATATTTTCAGCTATTTTGCGTTGACAAAGTCCGCCTTCATGATGACCCACAATACGACCTCGCTGGAATTCTGATAGGTCTACTGCTCCTTTGGTTCATGGTATACTTGATCAATGGTGTATATAATCTGAAACACAAATCTTGGTAAATATAACATATTAGGTATATTTGAATAACATTATGCATTAGATAAGAGCAAAAATGCATTTTCCTTAGTATCTATTCAAATCTGTCATGTCTGTATATATATGTACACACACACACACACACACACACACACATATATATATATATATATATATATATATATATATATATATATACAGTATATATACATATAGTAAATCATACCTCAAAATAGGTGCATGGAATTTGCGCACCCTTATGGATGCAAGAGACACAGACTATAACATATCTTTATTGTTGTAACACTGTAAGCTGATCATGAATGGTTATAGTTGGTTCTGATATGGATCGAGAAGTTTAAAAGTGGCCGGACAAGCGTGAAGCACGATGAGGGAACAGGACGCCCGTCAGCCTCCACCTCGCTTGCCAGGCCACTTTTAAACTTGTCGATCCAATTATACACATTTCTACGCAGTGGTACACCGTCCTCGTATTGTGGTAAGAGCCTCCGATGATTTTTAGCCTGTGACATACCTTCCGACCAGAGACATTGGGTCACTGCTCTTTGTTCTTCCTTGGTTCAAAGTGCTAGTGGAGCGACCACACACACACACACACACACACACACACACACACACACACACACACACACACACACACACACACACACACACACACACACACACACACACACACACACACACACACACACACACACACACACACACACACACACACACACACACACACACACACACACACACACACACACACACACACACACACACACACACACACACACACACACACATATATATATATATGTATATATATATATATATGTATATATATATATATACATATATATACATATATATATATATATATATATATATATATATATATATATATATATATTATCAACCGCAATTCACTTTCTTAAAAAGTCATCAACGTTGAGAACTCGAGGAGTCATACATGCAGAAATTAACAAGTGTTCAAGCTAAGAACTCGAAACACCCACTAACACGTAATAATACCAGGAGTTCAAGTCTTTACGTATTAATTTCCACCATGAAGACGACTTCAGAACGCTTCAAATTGCTGAAGCCGTTTCCATCACTTGTCAACGTCCTTCCAACAAGATACAGCAGAGCGTAGATTTCACTTTGCCATCCGCACGCCCACATGAGAGACATACTCCACTACAAAACATCATTGACCCAACAATCCACCATTCAACCAATCAGCACTCTGGACGAGTCACTAGGTCTTCCGCCAGAGCGCTCCGAGGTCCCGACCAGATATCGGGTTCACACGGCCTAACTGCTAGCCAATCAGCATCGAGCTTCACCCGCGCCCGGTTGACCTGAGCCCGTATAAATACCCCTACATGGATAACTATCCTATCTCTCAGCCTACAACGGCTGCAGAGATTCAAAAACCTCTCTGTTAAATACAAAATAAAAACTATATCTTGCACTAATACGAAGCACACTTACGTACCCGATAATGCCGTTACACACATTACCAAAAACAGGCATGCAGACACTGCAAGCGGTTCAAAACAGAGCACTAAAATTCATTACAAACACGTACTACCCCAACATAAAAACAGCACAAGCACTACACGAGGAAGCTGACATTCAGCCACTGAACATTTATCTACACGAGCGTGCCTCCCGTATATGGGAGAAGCTCATACAAATCAACACTGAAACTACACGTTCACTCACAGACAACCACATGCGGAACACGCTAGATTACCGCTGAGCTTCGAAAGAACACAGGGCGGTAATCTATCCACCTCACAATACACACTATATACGTTTGAATAGAATCATGACCGTAATTACACCCCTCCCCCTCTTTTCAGACGTAATTATATCCCCCCTCATGAATAATAAAAGCGAGCATAGGCATACATCAAATTAAAAATTATCAATGTTAAGTTATAAAAAAAATAGGTTTAAGTTTATAGGTTTAAGTTCTGCTTCAACCAACACACACACACATATACACATGCTTTCCCTTTCCGTTTTCGTCTGGGCGACGTGGCCTCTACCCCTCTCTCAGTAACTGATGTACGAAATACTCGTACCTGCGTTCCGGAATCCCGGCAACCTATCTATCTCTCTCTTCCTTCCGTCATTTCCATCTGTTCTTCCCCTTTCCCCCCTCTCCCTCCGTGGTGTCATGATATTATATTTATGCAATGTTAGTGTAATGCGGAGGCATTTCACTTCTCCCGAAAGGGAAGGCTTTGCTCTCGCCACCGTTGTTCCCTCACTATTCTCCTAACCTCCAGTGAAGAAACAACCCGCAGATCGAGGCGAAAAACTCTAAGTTTCGTTGAATGTTAGTCAACAGTTCCCTCTGTTACTAGAATATAATTAATCAGATCGGCATACAACAGCACTAAAAGTGAGCTATGCAACTCACCAAAGAGAAATGAATAATTTCATCCCCTCTCTACAAGTTCTACAAGTAACAAGATCTTTCAAAAGATCAAGAACAGGTATATATATATATATACATATATATATATATATGTATATACATACATATATATATATACATACATATATATATATACACATATATATATATATATATATACATATATATATGTATGTATATATATATATATATATATATATATATATATATATGTATGTATATGTATATTATATATAGATATAATACATATATACATAGATATATCTATATATATACATATAAATGTATGTATATGTGTATGTATATGTATATATAAATGTATATATATACATTTATATATTTATATATATTTATATATATATATATATATATATATATATATACATATATAGGTATATATTATATATATATATATATATAAATATATATGTGTATATATGTGTGTGTGTGTGTGTGTGTGTATATGTTTATATATATATATATAAACATATATATATATACATATATATATATATATATATATATATATATTATTAAATGAATGGCAAGCTTGTTATGACAGAGCTTCTTGTCGTTTTTATCTCTCTTTATTAGAGTAATCTTGCCTTAATGAATCTCCGTATGTCATGCTGTGGAATAACATACATAATTAAAAAAAAAGCCAGAACGCGTTTTCACATCTCTTGGTGCTTCCTCAGTGACAATTAAGAATCTAAGGGCTGGGCTGGTGTGTGTGTGGATTATATATGGTACAGGCTGTGGGATTTTGTCTAGTCATCGATGTGGGATTTTGTCTGGTCGTCGATGTGGGATTTTGTCTGACTGTCGTCGCCGGAGCTCCGTGTCGTCCTGTAGGTTAGAGGGTGGCGTGTATCTATGTTCTTTGTCTCGTTTTCATTGGGTAATGATCTTCTCACACTTGGTAGGATTTTTAAGACCTCGAGTTTGGTATTCATTCCCGGGGATAGATCCTTCATATACAAAGTTTCTAATATGGGTAATCGTCGTGGATCTTTGTTGTAATACCCAACTCGAGGACTTAGAAATCCTACTAAATGTGAGAAGATCATTCCCCAATGAAAACGAGACAAAGAACATAGATACACGCCACCCTCCAACCTACAGGACGACACGGAGCTCCGGCGACACCAACCAGACAAAATCCCACATCGACGACCAGACAAAATCTCACATCGACGACTAGACAAAATCCCACAGCCTGTACCATATATAATCCACACACTCCAGCCCAGCCCTTAGATTCTTACCTGGCATTGAGGAAGCACTGTATCGTTCACTAGGTACGGGGTATTGGAAAACGCGTTCTGGCTTTTTTTTTTAATTATTTATTTATTCAAAGCTTACGGAGATTTCCAGTTATGGTATATACAC
>NC_134804.1:24463506-24466006 GCF_046742065.1 Oratosquilla oratoria | reverse complement strand
CCACTTACTCCCCCGCTTCCCTCCGTCCGGAAGCCGATGTTCCTCGCGAAGAAGAAGTACCCGGTTCTCCTCCGCGGCCGCGCATCTGTCTCCATATATTGTCGCTCGTGGACTGTGGCCTCCTCTCCGTGTCTCCGGAGCTCTCCTTCCACCCGGAACGAGGGATCGTCTTTTTCCTCCTCTGATCTCTAGTCGACTTGTCTTCGTCAGTGTTTGGCTTCTAGAGACGCCTGGTCGAGAGGGCCTTAGCTTGGAAGGATGCTGTGACAAATATTGATCATTTCTGTGGTGCCCGCAAGTGAGTTTTACTCCTATATTCATTTGTGACACTATACCCATTATGATTGCTGTTATCTTGTTTTTGTTGGCATACTATCATAATCATTAAATAAATTTCATATAATATCTGATCATTTACCTATATAAGAAGAATAACAATATTTTTGTTTCTTGTATATTTATGTATCTACGTATTGCTATATTGGTGTATATAAAATACACCCAAATATATATATATATATATACATATATATATATGTATAATATATATATATATATATATATATATATATATACATATATATATACATATATATATGTATATATATATGTGTGTGTGTGTGTGTGTGTGTGTGTATATAATATATATATACATATATATATATAGGTATATATATATATATATCTTACACACACACACACACACACACACACACACACACACACACACACACACACACACACACACACACACACATATACACACACACACACACACACACACACACACACACACATATACACACACACACACACACACACACACACACACACACACACACACACACACACACACACACACACACTTACACACATACACACACACACACATACACACAAATACACACACATATATATAAAGATATATACGTATATATATATATATATATATATATATATATATATATACATATACATATATGTTCTCCATCATCCATCATCCAAATAATACATATACATATACAGTATATATGTATGTATATATATATATATTTATATAAGCATATATATATATATATATATATATATATATACATATATATATATATGTATATATATATGTATACATATATGTATATATATACATATATATATATATATATATGTATATATAATGTATATATTCATATATATATGCATATACATACATATATGCATATATATATGTATATGTATATATACATATATATATATATATATATGCATATATATATATATATGTATATATATATATATATTGAATTGATACATTTTATTTTTCATCGTAAGCCCGTTACAAGTTTACACACTTTTTCGTGGAGATTACGTATCCCCTCTTCGTAGAAGCTTGAGTTTTGGTCCTCCAAATACACTTTTACAGCATCAATGACGTCTGAAACTGTCCGGAAATAGATTCAATTTGGAAATGGGTAGAAACAACTTTGCCAACCGTGTAGATAATGAATGGAATAAACTTCCTGCACATGTAGTGCAATGTAGTTCAGTTCGAAGCTTTAAGAATCATTTAGATAAATACCTAAGATGCTGTAATGATTATAATTTATCTTATATTATTTTTTTTGTTATCTTTTATCTGTCCGATTTTCATTTATTATTAGTTATATGTCAATTTATCATTATTTACTATTTACCTGTTTGTTTATTATTTAACTATACCTATGCATCTATTTATGTATTTTATTTGTTATTTACATTATTATAGTTTTTATTTATTATTTTATTATTAATATGAATTTTTTTTCTCATCCGACCTAGATATGGATCAAAAGGTCTCCTGTCGGTATGCTCCGCCTTTGTAATCCTTTGCACGTCATTATAAGTGGCGAAATGATGACCGCTGAGTTATTTTTCATCTTGAGAAATAGATTGTGGTCTAAGGAAGCTAAATCAGGTGAATAGGGTGGATGCTCAACTAGTTGGAAGCTGCAATCATGAATGGCAGGAAGATCCACGGCGGATTTGTGTTCTGGGGCATTGTCCTGATTGAAAGCACCCCTAATAACAGCTTTCCACGCCGTTTCTTTATTATTTTTTCTCTCGCAGCTGCCATATTATGTTAACATAGTATGGTTCAGTAATAAATTGGCCCTTCGCCAGGTAATCCACCAGTAGTGCCCCCTCAGAATCCAAAAAAAATGGAAGCCATCACCTTCTCCGCAGAAATGACTTGAGTTTATTTGGAGCTGGAGATATATGATGATTCCATTGTCTTGATTGTTCTTTCGACTCAGGCTGGAAGTTGTGAACCCAAGCCTCATCCAGGGTCATAAATTGCAGGATAAATATTTGTTCATTAGCATAAAAAAACAAATGGAAAGATTGTTCTTTGACATGTTGCATCGTAGACGCTTCTGACCAGGCCCAAGAAGTTTTGGGACCCATCGAGAGGGGACCTTCGTCATTTCAAGATGGTTGTAGATAATTGCATGAGCTCATTTCT
>NC_134804.1:24441006-24451006 GCF_046742065.1 Oratosquilla oratoria | reverse complement strand
ACACACACACACACACACACACACACACATACACACACACATACACACACATAAATCAGATCACCCTTTAGTTCAGGTACTTTTAAGAAGCAAGATGATAGACAGGCCACCAATATACCACAAAGTTTTAGTATTTCAAGCAGTACATATTCATCGGTTCTGACCCGGTTTAGAAAATAAAAACGTAAGAATGAAGTGAATGCAGGAGACCATAAGGCCTACACTAGGCATTTCCATTTTCATTACCACAAGTCATCCTCATCCCTTTTTTTTTAACAACCGATAGTTTCAGCACTCACAACATGGTTACTAAGTCTATCCTGTTTGTTGACTTCTCTATTAGCAAACCTTTAGACATCTTGAAATGGTTAAGCATGATGTCAAGCAAAATGCATTATACAACCGTAAAAAAAAATGCTCACGTGAACAGCTGCCTACCATTTGTGTGTCCATATATCACTGGTGGGCTGGTCCTTGAGTAAAACAGGAATTCGGATCCCCGTAATAAGTGATCTTCCTTCCCTCGGTAATCAGTTCGATTCCAGGTTTCAAGGATTTTATAGCCTCTGTAGTGTAGTGGTCTAGGGCACCGTACAGGTAATTTACGGATAGCCGAGTATAGCGGGTTCGAACCCTGCATGCAACTGTCATAAAAATTATCGGTTTGATGTCGCTGCCATTAGCGTATTTCTCTCAAAGGGTCACGGTAGTACAGGCGGTACAGTCCTCGCTCTATATGAATCATTCCGCTCTGGCGGGGGTTCGAATCCCAGCAGATGAGTTTATTTTCAATGGTCAAAATGACACATATATATATATATAATATATATATATATATATAAATATATATATATATATATATATATATATACATATGTATATAATCATTAAAAGAGGTGGCTAATTTCGCATTTATTATTTTCCAAAATGTATTTTCATATACTTTACTATGACCTACTTTTCTTTGGAAGGAGATTTATGATTTCACTTTAGGTGGTTAATGTATGTTTGCTATATGGCGATTTCGGGTTCAAGACCCTTCCTTAGTATGTTTAGGGATATTTGGTCTGGTTGGGATAAGAATTGTTCCAGTAAGTTATGTAATGATATTACTTTTTATACCTAAGTTTTCATAAAATCTCTTCACTGTGGGAAGTTGCTGGTCATCTGAGAAAGGTTGCATTGTAACTCAGGTTGCTGGTCATCTGAGAAAGGTTACATTGTAATTCAGGAAATGACAAAATGTCATGTGGTAGGGAGAGCCTCCGGCTTCGTGTTGTGACGAAATGTCATATGTTTGGGCTTGTACTGTCTTTTCTCGTACTTGGATTTGTTCCGTTATGTCTCATGCTAAGGTTTTTGGAGTTTTGTTTCTCCCTTGGACTATTTAATGTATAATGATTTTAAGATTGGAAAGCGTCCATCACCTGTACATATTTCCTAAATCTCAATGTTTTTATCTATATGCACACCTCTTTTAATAAAATGTGTATAAGAGAAAATCTTCTTTCCATATGCACTACTAATACATATATATACATATACATATATGTATATATATATATATATATATATATATGTATATATATATATGTATATGTATATACATATATATATATATGTGTATATATATACATATATATATATACATATATATCTATATATATATATATATACGAGTATATACAAAGTATATATATGTATGTACATTATGTATGTATATACATATTACATTAAAACTTTTATACAAGTAATAAGTAATGATGGTGGCAGTGAAATGTGTTTATTAAAAGTAAAATGTGAAGTTAACGAAGGAGGTAAATGTCTTGGTGGGATGAAAATTATTTTGAGAAACAAGTATTTTCTCGTCAGAAGGCACGGGATTGGGTCCGAGACTGAGTCACCATGTTTCGAGAATGAGACCGAGGTCAAAACCGGAAACTCATCATCGATGCTAGTCTCGAGGCCAAGACTCTAATATACACGTATATAATTGTGAATAAATCGCTAAGATATTGTCTTCCCAGACTTGGTCTGGCCAACGCTAAGTGATTCAAATCAATTGGGGCTTAAACGAAACCTCATCATCAATGCTAGTCTCGAGGCCAAGACTCTAATATACACGTATATAATTGTGAATAAATCGCTAAGATATTGTCTTTCCAGATTTGGTCCGGCCAACGCTAGGTAATTCAAATCAATTGGGCCCTAAACGAAACCTCATCATCGATGCTAGTCTCGAGGCCAAGACTCCAATATACACGTATATAATTGTGAATAAATCGCTAAGATATTGTCTTTCAAGACTTGGTCCGGCCAACACTAGGTGATTCAAATCAATTGGGGCCTAAACGAAACCTCATCATCGAGTCTCGAGGCCAATACTCCAATATACACGTATATAATTGTGAATAAATCGCTAAGATATTGTCTTCCCAGACTTGGTCTGGCCAACGCTAGGTGATTCAAATCAATTGGGGCCTAAACGAAACCTCATCATCAATGCTAGTCTCGAGGCCAAGACTCCAATATACACGTATATAATTGTGAATAAATCGCTAAGGTATTGTCTTTCCAGATTTGGTCCGGCCAACGCTAGGTGATTCAAATCAACTGGGCCCTAAACGACATACTGCAAGGTTAATGTGTAAATATGTGTACGTGTGTGCGCATGTATGGATTCGTGTGTGCCAACAACCTGAACATTTATTCTTCCCGAAAAAAAAAAAAATAATAACGAGTGCCGTCATGGCCTTGGCCCATTACGGCAAGGGAGTCGTCACTGTTTCAGAAGACTTAAAGAAGATATGACCATCTCGTAGGAGAATGCGTGGCGAGGTTGAAGACCATTTTCGTAGGGTGGCCGGAGAGAAGGGTCTGGGGTTTTGGAGGAGATGGGGCAGTTTTCCATTAGGTTTGTTTTTTGTTTTGGGTCAAATAAAGAGTGAATTAAAGACAACCCAGTAATTTTCGTTCAAATAAACACCTTTTAGTGTTTTAGCTTATTTCACTGCTCAGGAGTTTTTCCCTAGTTTGATAAAAATCCCTTAGGCCAGAATAAAGAGTGAATTAAAGACAACACAGTAATTCTCGTTCAAATAAACACCTTTTAGTGTTTTAGCCTATTTCACTACTCAGGAGTTTTTCCCTAGTTTGATAAAATCCCTTAGTGGCAGCCAGAATAAAGAGTAAATTAAAAACAACACAGTAATTCTCGTTCAAATAAACACCTTTTAGTGTTTTAGCCTATTTCACTACTCAGGAGTTTTCCCTAGTTTGATAAAATCCCTTAGTGGCAGCCAGAATAAAGAGTGAATTAAAAACAACACAGTAATTCTCGTTCAAATAAACACCTTTTAGTGTTTTAGCCTATTTCACTGCTCAGGAGTTTTTCCCTATTTGGATAAAATCCCCTAGTGGCAGCCAGAGCCAATTCTGTGAACTAGAGTTCTAGATAACAATGAAGGGATTAGAGTTGGAGAGCGAAATGCTCAGTACTTTTTTTTTTCTTTCTTTTTGGAAGGACTGAATATAACTATTGTCATTCTGTTAACAATGCACAAGTACAGCAGACGCTGTTGTTGGCCATGCTATATACAAGAATTAAATTAATGTATAAACAAAACAATACACTAACAAATAAAGGAGTGAATAAATAAGTGAATTAATTCATGCATTGAACAATTAGCTTTGTAATCAGTCAATATTATATATATATATATATATATATATATGTATATATATATATATATATATACATATATGTGTGTGTGTGTGTGTACGTGTATACATATATATGTATATATATATATATGTGTGTGTGTGTATGTGTATATATATATATATGTGTGTGTGTATGTATATATGTATATTATATATATATATATGTAGATTATATATGTAATATATGTATATTTATATATATATATATATATATATATATATATATATATATAATGTATATATAATATATATATATTACCCATGAACCCGCCCTCCTGATGGACTTTTGGCTAGCTCCTACGTAGAGCAAATAAGTCGCAGTTCCTTAGAATCGGGGTTCCTTAGGAGCCGGGGTTTCTTAAGAACTGGGGTTCCTTAGAAGCCGGGGGTTCCCTAGAAGGCCAGGGATTCTTCGGACCCGAGACTCCTTTGGGGCCGGGGTTCCTCTGAGATCGTTTTTCTTTTTCTTTTTTTCTTTTTTTTTGGGGGGGGGAACCGAGGTTCTTTTTGGGCCGGATTTCATTTGGGGACGGAATTCCTTTGGTGCCAGAGTTTCTTTGGGGCCGGGGTTTCTTAGGATCCGGGGATCAGGGGATCCTTAGGATCAGGGGATCCCTAAGATCCGGGGATCCTTATGAACCAGAGTTCCTGAGGAGCCTATTAAAAAGTCATATTCTGTTAATTGAGGGTTTCCATTCTGTTGATTCTGTATGCTGGCTTTTTCCTTGTGCTTTGCTGGTATTTGTTCAGTCATTTCAAAGTACAATACTACTTGTGTCGTGATTTGATGGTATCCATCTTTTTTTTTTTTTTGTGCCTCCTTGGATTTCATATCTTTAATTGTATCGTGAAGTGGTCTTTATATCTCTTCTTTTTCCAGTCAGGGCCACGTATTTCTTCTGCAGTTGGCTATATATAAGCTGTCTTGGCCTACACAGGTTTCTATTATCAGAGCTTTACTACTAAAGTATCCTGTCTTCTTTAGTATTATGAGGTGTGGTATTTAGTCAGCCCGTGTAAATCCTTAAATTAATCGTATGCTAACAATATTGAAAGCTTCTAGTGCCTCATGTCTGTTCTATAACCTGTCCTGGTTTTGATACCGTATACGTTGGACAGACAAATGGCTGAGTAGACTGCCATTTCAGTAATAAATGACAGGTTCCGATTTGCAAATACGCGGGTATAAGAGAGTGCCAAATGATATTGAGGTGCGACATACACGATTTTTCATTTCGTTATAATTTTTCCCTTTAGGAACTAGGACACTTCCTAGACACAGGAAGTTGTCAGCCATAGAAACATATATACACTGAAGGCTGCCCATTCATCTTGTAAATGCAGTTCAGTCTTAGATATTTAATCCAATTGGCATTGGTAATGGGGTCTGCTTGCCTTTATGCCACTGGTGAAATTGTTAGTAGTTTCAAGTCCTTTTACAGAGTAGAGGGAAAGTTAGGTCATCTGCATGATGCATATTAAACGGCAACATTTTGAGACCTTGGTTTAACATCTAGGTGACTTAAAAAGATTTTTGTTGTCGTATTGACATGGAAAGGAAATTTCATTTTCCTAGTCAAGTCCATGGTGTATTAAGAATGTCGTTGTCACCAGATGTCTGGAGCAAGCACACAAGATGGCTTGGCGCCTACTCTGACCTCAAGTATATCTGAAACAAACCCACCCACAATCACTTTAGCTGTTATTACTGCATTAAGATTTTTAATGACGATAAGGAGCTTAGCAGTGCAAGGGTAGGGACGGACATCTTCACTTGGCTAATACTTCTCAGATTGTTCATCTTGATAGTGTCGAATGCTCTGCCCAAGACAATGAAAGTCAAGTAAAGGTTTGTTCACGGCACTCCTGACAAAGAATCTTTCGGCAGGGATATCCCTTGACAGTTCCGAAGGTTAGATGTAATTCATCTTATTGTAAATCATGACAATCTGTGCGTTCCTTAGTACTCGTCCATATCTATAATCGGCCGGATAGCACGGATTTGTTGCAGTATGTTTGTTTTTGTAGCACGCTTAAAGAGGTCGCTAGTATACTAGTATCCCCTAACAATATTTTATAATCACCGTAGTGCACAGTATGGTAAACAAAAAATGGAATCTTATATTTTGGGAAACTTTGGATCTGATCTGTTCTCAACAGCTGTGATCATAGGAATTCTGAAATCATCCCTTAGAGTGAAATTTTAGTGCTGTGTAGTCTATTGATTTTCTATTTCTTTATCAATTTATTTATCTAACTGTTTACAATATATTTACCTGTTTATTTAGTTATCGATTTATCCTTATCTGTATATCTATTTATTCTTTTTTGTTTATTTACTTATTATTTCTTTCTCTTCATGTATCTATTTATTCATTCATTTATATATCTATTTAATATTTCATTGCTTTGGTCGTTCACTTATCTATCTATTGCTTTATCTATTTGTTTATTTATTTGTATATTTTGTTTACCTGCTTAGGAGCAAAATTTACTGTGGCGGACCGTCCAGCGGTATGCACTGTACATGGTTTGTGGTATTGTCTTTAAGAACATAAGAACATAAGAATGAAGGAGACTGCAAGATACCATAAGGCCTACACCAGGCAGCTCCGTATCCATCACCACCTGTCATCCCCATTCATAAAGTTGTCTAATCGTTTCTTAAAACAACTGATATTTTCAACGCTTACTACATGGTTTACTACTGTAAGTTTATTCTATTCGTCGACCACCCTATTAGTAAACTAATTCTTGCCTATTTCCTTTTAAATATATATTTGTCCAGTTTATAACCATTACTGCGAGTCCTGCCCTGATGTTTTAATATGATGACCTTGTTTGCATCACCCTTGTTAAAGCCTTTTATCCACTTGAACACCTCTATTAGATCACCCCGCACTCTGCGTCTTTCCAGAGTGTCCCCTTTGCATGTCCTAGAGATGCCAACACGTAGAACGAGGTCGTATCCAGACAGTTTTAATATATTCTGCGAGTTGAAATTTGTGCCAGTGACGACAACCTCACGTTCGCCACATTAGTTTAATAGTCAGAGTTCGTTGGCATTTGATTAAACTGACCATGTCCTTTCCAATTATTCTTCCCCGTGTCAAATAACTGGATCTTTTCGTTGCATTGAAGTCCCCAAGATATAAAAGTTTATCATTCGGTTATGGTGCCTTGACTGCCCTCCACCCTTTCTTTCTCGTTGACTTCGTTATATGGCAGGTCGACACCCACAATCTTTGTTCAATTTTCGACCCACTCCTCCTCTCTTCCAACTACACTTGCTCTTCTTCCTCCTCTTCCTTCTCCTCCTTCCTCTTCTCTTTTTCATTCTCCTCTCCACGCATCCCTTCTTACTTGATTTTATCTTGCTAATTATTTTTCAATCCAGTTTCTCGACTATCTCTTCTTCTCTTCTTCCTCCTCCTCCCCATTCCTTTATTACCCCTGCTCTTCTTCTTCCTATCTTCCTCTTTTTCCTCCTCCTCCTCCCCCTTCTTTCTCTCTATCCCACCCTTTCTCCTCCACCTATTTTATTTTCAAATTCTTTTCCCTTTTCTTTTTCCTCCTCTTCCTCTTTCTTTTTCCTCGTCCTCCTTCTCTTACTCTTTTTCCTTCTCTTTTCTTTTTCCACTAGATCCACCTCTTTCCCTCTAGTACTCTTCCTCTCTTCCTCTCCCTCTTTTTTTTTCTTTCTTTATTCTACTCCTTTCTTACTCCTATCATTCCCCCTTAACTCTTCTCACCCTGTTCGTCCTCCTCCTACCTTTCTCCATCCGTTGCCTCCTCATCTTTCTCTCCTCTTCCTCTTTCATCATCATCATCATCTTTTTCCATTTCTTCCTCTCTTCCTCCTCTTTTTCTTCTTCTACTCACACTCCTTCTCTTCTTTCTTTTCTCTTCACTTCCTCCTCCTCCACATCCTTCTTCTCCTCATCCTCATATTCATATTCATCCTCAACTTTTCTTCTCTCTCTTCCTCATTTTATTTTCCTTCCCTCTCCTCTCACTGTTGTTCTCTCTATTCTCCTCCTACTCTTATTCTTTCTATTTTCTACTCTTTCTATTTCCGTTCCTTATTGTTCCCTTGCCCTCCCCTTCTTATTCCTTCTTGTCTTCTTACTCCTCCTCCTCTTTCTATATTTCCTTCATTCTCCTTCTTTCCCTTCTCCTTCTCTTACCCTCCTCCTTTTCCTCCTCCTCTTCCTGTTTGTACTCCTTCTCCCTCTCCTCCTTCTTGCTGTCCTCTTTCTTTTAATCTTTATCTTCTTCTCTTCTTTCTCTTGCTGTCCTCTTTCTTTTAATCTTTCTCTTCTCCTATTTTTTCTCCTCATTTCCCTTCTATTCATCTCTCTTCCTCTTCCCTTCACTACCTCTTGCGTTTCCTTCTTCTCTTCTTCATTTTGTCTTCCTCTTCGCCACTTCCTTTCTTTCCCTCTTCCTTTTTCGCCTCCTCTTCTTTCTTATCTTTCCTCACCTCACTCCTCTTCCTTCTGCTTGTGTTCCTCCTATTCCTCCTATACCACCTTCTCTACCAACTTATACTCCTCATTCTTCTCTTATTTCTCTTCCCACTCCTACCCCTCGTCCTATTCCTCGTCTTCACTTCTTCTCTGCGTTCCTCCTCCTTCTCTTCCCCTTCCTCCACCTCCGTCACTAATTCTCTTATAAGTTAAGGGATTTCTGCCCCTCCCGTTTTCTTTGTTACCATTGGCTCTCCAGTGTATTTCGTCATGCTCGACATTTCATCCCGTACATTCGATCGAGGCGTCGCTCTCGCGTATATTCAGGTCTGGCTCGTCGACGTAATCTAAAGACTTGAGATCATCAAGCTCTGTGTTTTCAGCTTTCTTGTGACATCTCAGGTAGGAAGGGTAGAGGAGAGGGGAACTTTGAATGGGGGAGGGGGAGAAAAAAGAGGAGGTGAAATAGGAATAGGATAGGAGAGGAAAAGTGTAGAAAAAGTAAGAGAAGTAGTAAGAAGAGAAGTAGGAGAAAGAAGAGGAGGATGAAGAAAAGGAAAAAGAATAAGAGGATAAAGAAAATAAAAAGGAAGAAGAGGATGAAGAAAAAATTAAAAATATGGAGAAAAGAAGGAGAGGAGATGTAAGAAGAAAAGGAAATAGTACAACAAAAAAGAAAGAGGAATAGGAAGAAGAAAAGTAGGAGAAAGAAGAGGAGGATGAAGAAAAGGAAAAAGAATAAGAGGATAAAGAAAATGAAAAGGAAGAAGAGGATGAAGAAAAAATTAAAAAGATGGAGAAAAGAAGGAGAGGAGATGTAAGAAGAAAAGGAAATAGCACAACAAAAAAGAAAGAGGAGTAGGAAGAAGAAAAGTAGGAGAAAGAAGAGGAGGATGAAGAAAAGGAAAAAGTAGGAGAGGATAAAGAGAAAGAAAAGGAAGAAGAGGATGAAGAAAAATTAAAAGGATATAGAAAAGAAGGAGAGGAGATGTAAGAAGAAAAGAAAATAGCACAACAAAAAAGAAAGAGGAGTAGGAAGAAGAGGAGGAGGAGAAAGAAGAGGAGGATGAAGAAAATGAAAAAGGAGAAGAGGATAAAGAAAAGGAAAAGGAAGATGATGAAAAAAATTAAAAGGATATAGAAAAGAAGGAGAGGAGGTGTAAGAAGAAAAGGAAATAGCACAACAAAAAGAAAAAGACAGAGGAAGAAAGTGAGTAAATGGAAGAAGGATACATAGAGTAGCAATAGTAGAAGACACTAAGTCTATTACATCCGTGTAGCTACATTTCGTCATAATCTACTACTTTAGGAATCCCCAGTGTCCTTTCCGACCCACCACTCCTGCCCTCTTACTTCTCAATGACTCCTTCACACACTCCTACTACCTACCTACTGCCTTCACACCCAACGGAACTCCCTTTAACTTCCACGCTCTTCTCTTTGGTGCTCCCTCATACAAATCCGGCATACAAGGTGTCTGTCCTCTTCTGTATATTACCCTTTATTCACTACACTTTTTCCAGAAAGATATTGAGTACATCCTATGTCTCTTCGTCATTTTCATGCTCTGTTATCTCCTTTCACATGTTTTAGTCCCTGATGAAAATCCTTTGGGAGTTCTCATGTCCCCTAAGTTCGTGGCTACCGCTCCTTTGGGCGTTCCCATATTCTTTGGGAATGCCAGTTACTAAAGAAGTATACCCTGTTCTACACTTTCATTGCAAAATAGTGAGTTCGTAAGTCTCATATCTCAGTGAAATTGAATTTTCCTTAACTTCCTATTTTTTCCTTACAATTAAAATGTAAAT
>NC_134804.1:24403506-24408506 GCF_046742065.1 Oratosquilla oratoria | reverse complement strand
AAAAGCACAGACACTCAGTCACTCTCCTACACGCGCACGTACATTTGCGCACACACACACACACACACACACACACACACACACACACACACACACACACACACACACACACACACACACACACACACACACACACACACACACACACACACACACACACACACACACACACACACACACACACACACACACACACACACACACAAATAAACAAACAAACAAACAAGCCCTTGCCTCCCAGAGTTGGATTGCTGGCGATTTACTGAGGAGAGAATATATCCAGTATGGCACGATCTTTCTCTCAAATGAACGGAATTGTCTTGCTCCAGTCACAACAAAATCTGGAGTGCCTATTGTAGGATTGAAATGGACGATGGAGTTTATGGAAGGAGCTAAAGGAGTACTTGAATTGACGAGAACCAGGAAATCAGAGGGTAGATACGAGGGGAAACGCTGGGGCCTTGTACCTCCTCCGGAATCATCACCTTAGCCCTATGTCATTGAATTGCTATTCATTCACTTGTATTCCTTGGGTAGTGATGTGGAGATTTAGATCTCAAGAGGAGGGAACGAATGTGGAGATGTGCCGTCGTTTGCGTACGATCATGAACGAAATGGCCAAGTCCTTTATACAGTATGAGTACCACATGAACTTTTTTCTTGATGTGAAATGACATATATTTTCTGTAAATTGAAAATTTCAGTATGAGTACCACAAGAATTATTTTTTCATTATATAAAACGACATATATTTTTTGTAAATTGAAAACTTCAGTACGAGTGCCACATGAACTTTTTTCATGATGTAAAACGACGTATATATTCTGCAAATTAAAAACTTGAAGCATCATATTTCGGAAGTAAACCTTTTAGTCCTTAAAACGACTTAAAAGACTTTATCCTCATTACCACAAGCTATTTCCTCATTGGAAAATGTCTCCATAAGGTATTAAAACACTCTCTACTTTATATTTTGTACCCACAATGATAACTTATATTCTTTATCCAAGTCGCCGCCAAGTCATTTTATTCAGCTGATGGAAACCTCCCTCACACTAAGTTAAGAGACTTGCATCATCCGCGGGAGTAAACCAGGATTAAAAAGTAAACAAAATTGTCTCCTGAAGTTAGAGGTGTCTAAGAGGATAAAGGAAATTGACAATTTTAACCAAAAACGAGGACGAGGTAAAAGAACCCATGACATGAATTATAATCTAAAAATGAATAATTGTTTATATATATATATATATATATATATATATATATATATATATATATTTGTCTATATATATATGTATATATACAGTATATATATATATATATATATTTATATATATTTGTATATATATATATATATATTTGTATATATATATATATTTGTATGTATGTATATATATATATATATATATATATGTATATATATATATATATATATATATATATGTTATCGGAAAATTTCAAACACTGGACTCAGAGTAACAGAATTTATTGCCGACGTTTCGAACCCTGTCCGGGGTTCATCTTCATGGTTATACATTGTCAGCAAAAGGAATTAATTAAATAGTATACCAGTGTTCTCTGTGACAGATCCATTAATACACAAACACAAATATCATATTTACCCCTTCTTTTGCGCGCGCGCGCGCGTGTGTGTGTGTGTGTGTGGATTGACAATAACTGTCTACAGCTAAAAGGTGAAGAAATGTATCTCGTTTATTTATCTTCAGAATATATGGTTATAAAGGTTTATTTGCAAAAAACTAGGAGTTCTGATTCTGATTCTGATTTGCTAGGAAAGACCACCCGCTTGCGCGGGATCGGTTTTTGTGGGACGGGAAGAATGTCTGTAAAAAATTAAAAGATAGTAGTGTATAAAAGAGGGCTATTGCGATCATCTGCTGTTGGTGGTCGTGGCTCGGGAGAAATGGACAGGGAACTCAGACGGCGGCGCCGACGCCGGGATTACAATCACCAAAAGTTCAGAAAATGGTAGGAGGTGTAGTAGTAAAGGTGGAAAAACGGAAAAATCTTTAGTGGGAGGCAAACTGAAATGAGATAATGCAGTATAAGAGAAAGTTGGAAATGAAGTGAATTTTAGTCAAAGAAAAAGTAAGTGTAGATGTTTGTGCGTAGGTCGTGTCCGTGTCCGTGAGAGGTGTGTGTATGTATCTTACGGGAAGTGAGTAGAGTTCACTTCCCGCGTGTAGAGCGCGTTCCTGTTTAGCCCCAGGTAAGGCCTGAGCTGTTCCTGCTTTTCCCCACGTTGGGTTTGAGAGTCTGTAGAGGTGATCCAGTGGCGGTGCGAAGGGGGGCAGGCGGGAGGGTGTTGTATTATCTCTCTCCTTCCAATCACAACTCTGAAAGCAGAGAGTTACGTGATTGGGAATTGTGTGTAAATGTTAGAAGTGTAAACCCGCTCGCCAGCGTCAGAGAAGAGGCCAGCGCGTGGGTGCGGGCCGGTCGAATAGAGAGGCTCCCCAATTCCTCTCCGTCGACCAGCCAGCGATTACATAAGGTTCTGATTAAGAGTTTGGTTGGGCCTCTGCTAAGCCAGCGAGCAGGTGTGCGTGTGTCTCTTTTCTTCCAAGCACTACTCTGAAAACAGAGAATTTCGTGACTTGGGAAATGTGTGTATATGTCTTTGGTGTAAACCCGCCTCCCGACGTCAACGAAGAGGTCTGCCTGTGCCAGACCGGCAGCAGCAAAGGAGATATATCTCCTCGCCACCACCGGCCGGCGAAGATTGCTGGGCGCTTGTTGAATGAGCTGGAGTGGAGAGACGTCCGACCTCTAGGAGCGCTGAGTTGATTCTGTGAATAATCTTTTCGCCCGCACTAAAGTTAAATAAAAATAAGCAATATTTCAACATTTAGTAAAATTATACAATCATTTTACATTCACATGCTTTCTTCTTACAAAACCTATCATGGTGTGTGGCAACATTAATTTCACATATATAAATAATATCTATGGACACATACAATGGTTTGTTTAATCATATTAATTCTAATGTCACAAAAATACAGTAGTGGCGTGTTCCCTCACCATAAATCCCCTAACTATAACCCTTAACTCTAATTTTTTTTTTTTTTTTGTAATGAAATATAGTTATCCAAGTACCTCGAGTGATAGGGTATCAGAATATATATGGTTATGGGGGTCTATCTTCCAAATCCTAGGAGTTCGTGAACAAGAAACAAATAAACAAACAAACAAACAAACAAACAGACAGACAGACAGACAGACAGACAGACAGACAGAGGATACTATTTTATTATAGTGAATATATATATATATATATATATATATATATACGTGTGTCTGTATATATATATATATAAATACATATATATATACATATATATATGTGTGTGTGTATGTGTGTGTGTGTGTGTGTGTGTGTGTGTGTACATATACAGTATATATATATATATATATATATATATATATATATATATATATATATATATATGCAAAGTAGACCACTTGGAAAAAGGAAACTAACGAAGCAGAGCGCTTTCGTATATTACATCTTCAGTGCAACAAGTACAAAGTAATAGAAATGCATACATAATATATACACAAAACAAAGGAACAAGGACAGTTTGGATATGGGTAGCGGCCAATTACCCCCTGGGGGGCGGAAGGTCATTGTCAATTAACTTATGATGGTGGGGCGACATCAGGTCACAGTCGCCAGGGTCACATAGTGTCGATGGGTTACAATTTACCTGATACCATCTTACTAATTTCTTGACAAATAAAATTATCAAGTTTGTATAAGCCTTTATGAAGGTTGGTATATGTATATGTATATGTATATGTATATGTATATGTATATTTATACGTACATGTACATGTACAGGTACATGTACATGTACATGTACATGTATATGTATATGTATATGTATATGTATATGTATATGTATATGCATATGTATATGTATATGTATATGTATATGTATATGCATATGCATATGCATATGCATATGCATATGTATATGCATATGCATATGTATATGCATATGTATATGTATATGTATATGTATATGTATATGTATATGTATACGTATACGTATACTTATACGTATACGTATATGTATATGTATATGTATATGTGTATGTATTTGTATATGTATATGTATATGTATATGTATATGTATATGTATATGTATATGTATATATATATATATGTATATGTATATGTATATGTATATATATATGTATATGTATATATGTATATGTATATGTATACGTATATGTATATGTATATGTATATGTATATGTATATGTACATGTACATGTACATGTATATGTATATGTATATGTATATGTATATGTATATGTATATGTATATGTATACGTACATGTAAATAAATAGTGGGGCATATGCAATCGGGAACATCTTCACAATTCTTTATTGAAGTCAAACGTTTTGAACAATTACAATTACATCATCAGTGTGGTCTAAAAAGAAAATAATATTCTCTAATAAGTGACGTGATAAGAATAGATGTACCTACTGTATATGTAAAGAAAATAATGATAAAATTATATTCCGTACTACCTAAAACTAAATATACCATAGAACTTGATTTTTTAATACAAATTTAACATTGCTTATAATATAAAAAACTCGAGCCATGACAAAAAGCTATAAAAAAATGAAGAATCATTTACCAGAGAAATACGAGCTAGTTATGGTTATGTTTGTTTAGGGTTGGGCGATGTTTTATAATTGCTAGGGCTTCTGGTAATAGTAAATCATAGTTGTTTTTGTCTGTTCAATTACTTTTATATTGTATATATATCGATGGAGTGGTTGGGAAGTGTGGAGTTCCAGGAAAGAATCGTAGTGGAGAGTTGATGGTGGAAATGTGTCTAGAAAGAGAGTTGATGATAGCAAATACAGTGTTTCGGAAGAAAGTCAAGCATAAGTACACATGGGAGAGGGTGGTGGAGGGAAGGGTGGTAGATAGAGCGCTAATGGATTATGTAGT
>NC_134804.1:24388506-24396006 GCF_046742065.1 Oratosquilla oratoria | reverse complement strand
TGTTTGGCAAGAATATATTTAATTAAAGTAATGTATATGTATATGTATATGTATATGTATATATATATTTATATATATATATGTATATACATATATATATATATATGTATATACTGTTGTTGTTCTGACAAATTGAAGTGTGTGTGTGTGTTTGTATACACACACACACACATATATATATATATATATATATATATATATATATATATATGTGTGTGTGTGTGTGTGTGTGTGTGTGTGTGTGTGTGTGTGTGTGTGTGTGTGTGTGTGTGTGTGTGTGTGTGTGTGTGTGTGTGTGTGTGTGTGTGTGTGTGTGTGTGTGTGTGTGTGTGTGTGTGTGTGTGTGTGTGTGTGTGTGTGTGTGTGTGTATTCACCTTGGTCTTTGGATCACGTGTTGGAATCGTGATCGACAGCTATTTCCCTCCCGGATCTATGGGTAATGCTATGACCTTGCATACACACACACACACCCAACTCCCCGCCCACGAGAGTCGGAGTAACGACCCGAAGCGCAGCGATACCGAAATAATTTCGGCCCTGGGCAGGATTCGAACCAGGTGCTGACGCACCTCCGTGCTGACAGCCCAGTCCTCTATCAACTGTGCCACGTGTGTGTGTGTGTGTGTGTGTGTGTGTGTGTGTGTGTGTGTGTGTGTGTGTGTGTGTGTGTGTGTGTGTGTGTGTGTGTGTGTGTGTGTGTGTGTATTCACTTGTATTCACTTGGTCTTTGGATCACGTGTTGGACTCGTGATCGATAGCTATTTCCCTCCTGGAAGAGAGCTCAGAGCTCGTAAGTCCGATCTATGGGTAATGCTATGACCTTGCACACACACACACCCCCAACTCCCCGCCCACGAGAGTTGGAGTAACACCCCTCAGCGCAACTAAAGTGAAATTATTACAGCCCCGGGCGAGAGTCGAACACGGACCTCCGTAGTGTGTGTGTGTGTGTGTGTGTGTGATTCACCATGATCTTAGATCACGTGTTGGACTCGTGATTGACAGTTATTAACCGTCCGGATGAGAGCTAAGAGCTCATGTGATCAATCTATGGGTAATACTATGACCTTACACGCACACATATCCCCAACTACCCGCCCACGAGAGAGAGAGAGAGAGAGAGAGAGAGAGAGAGAGAGAGAGAGAGAGAGAGAGAGAGTGTGTGTGTGTGTGTGTGTGTGTGTGTGTGTGTGTGTGTGTGTGTGTGTGTGTGTGTGTGTGTGTGTGTGTGTGTGTGTGTGTGTGTGTGTTTTTCTTGTTCGTACATCATGAAAAAAACTGTTTTTGCGCCACAGCGCTTCGTTACCCATTTATTTTCATGCATTTGGAAAGAAAGGCTGAATTAAGTAAATTTCTCCTTGAAATGAAAAATCGATGGTGGAAAAGCGTTGTCGATATGACGTCAAGGGAAGTGAATGGGTATCCTGTGATTCAAGGGATCGACATCATTGATGTTCACAATTTAGACCGACAGCCCCAAGATGATGACAAATGCATTATGGGATGGACGAGGCTGCGGAGAGAGAGTGAAGGACAACCGGTTCTCTCGACACAACATGACGCGTGAATGACTCGCTGACGGTGCTGCTAAGTGACACAAATTGTTTTGAGTGAAAGAACAATGACGAAAAAAAATGAAGGTGGGGAACAGTGGAAATTACAATTGAGAGGTTTAAAGGGAAATATCAAGGGAAGAGAGGAAAGAAAGGGAAAAGGGAAAGGGGACGGGGTTCATGCAATCATTCATTGATGATAAGGGACGTCAGTTGAGAGGGAGGCGTGGAGAATAATTGGAGGAGGAAGAGAAGGAGGACAAACGGAAGGCGAAGTGGAAGGGTGGAAGTTTGGCGTTAGGTAACGAATAGGCTGTAGTCAAGAGGAGGAAGAGAGAAAGATGATAAATAATGTAGGAGTGTTAAAAGTAGGAACAGATTTACACAGAAGAAACAGGAGGAAAAGGGAAGACAGTAAGAAGGGTAGAAATAGTAGGGTGAGTGAAAAAGAGCTTTATTAAAAGAAAAAGAGCTAAAGAGGGAGGAAAGAGAGATATATAAATGAAGGAGAGATAAATTTAGAAGGAAAAGAGAGAGGAGGAGAAGGAGTAGGAAGAAGAATAGTAGTTGGGGCAAGGAGGAATAAAAAAAAAGAGGAATAAAATGAAGAGGAATGAAAATATGAGGAGAAGAACTGTTGGGTTGGCATAAGTGAAGATATGTGTCATATGGCTGTAAGGTTGATTGTTACGATGATGATCGTTGCATAGTGTCATTATTATGCTAATGTCGGTGATGAGTGGGGTGATAAAGATGGTGAAGAATGGTGATACGGTTGGTGATGGTGAAGGGGGTGTCGATAAGGAGTTCTCATGGCCAGAGTAATGACTATACATCATGGTGTCAATGACGGGAATGTCATTGGTGACGTCAGAGAGCAGCCGAAATATTAGATGATATATATGTTCATACGCACACACACACACACTTACTGAAATAGTTTCAGTATCGCTGCGCTTCTAGTCGTTACTCCAACTCTCGTGGGCGGGGAGTTGGGGTGTATGTGTGCGTGTAAGGTCACAGCATTACCCATAGATCGGTCTTACAAGATCTGAACTCTCTCCCGAAAGGGAAATAGCTGTTGATCACATGTCCAACACGTGATCCAAAGACCATGGTGAATACCATGGTGGTGAATACACAACCACGTATATATATACATGTATATCTATCTATATATATATATATATATATATATATATATATATATATGTGTGTGTGTGTGTATGTGTGTGTGTGTGTGTGTGTGTGTGTGTGTGTGTGTGTGTGTGTGTGTGTGTGTGTGTGTGTGTGTGTGTTGTGTGTGTGTGGTGTGTGTGTGTGTGTGTGTGTTTGTGTGTGTGTGTGTGTGTGTGTGTGTGTGTGTGTGTGTGTGTGTGTGTGTGTGTGTGCGTGTGTGTAACAGTATATATCGCCAGGAGATTTTCTCTTTTACATACTTCATTAAAAGTGAAGACTAATTGTGCATATTTTGTTTTCTTAAATGTATTTTCCATATGACTTAGTACGGAATTATGTTCCTTTGAATGAAGGTTCATGACATCACTTGAGGTGGTCATGTTATATCGCAATTTCGGGTTCAAGACCCCTCTTCAGTAGCTTTTAGAGATATTCTATCTTGTCAGGTAAATAATTATTCAAGTGCTTTATTTAATTATGTTACTTTATATACTGAAGTTCCTATGCTTGCTCTTTACTGGGGAAGGTTACCGGTAACCTGGGAGAGGTCACCTAGTAATATAGGCAGTGATGAATGGAATAAACTTAGTAACCATGTAGTAAGCGCTGAAACTGTCAGTTGTTTTAAGAAACGATTAGACAACTTTATGGATGGGGATGACAGGTGGTAATGGATACGGAACTGCCTAGTGTAGGCCTTATGGTCTCTTGCAGTCTACTCCATTCTTATGTTATGTTTTTATGTTCTTATTAAATATCATGTGCTAGGAGAAGCCTCCGACTTCGTGTTGTGACAAAATATCGTATGTTTGGGCTTGTGGCGTTTTGTCTCGCCCTTGGATTTGTGGGGGTTATGCCTCATGCTTGGGAGGGCCCTAAGGTCATCTGCTTGTATATTTAGATTTGGGCTCAACTCTTTTAATGAATAATGCTTCTAAGATTGGGAAGAGTCTATCATCTCTACATATTTCCAAAATCTCAATGTTTTGTCCTAGGATGTTTCTTGTTACTATCACGTCGTAGACGTCTCGTAAATGTTTTAGGGGCTCCTGATGTGACGTGGTATGAAAGGCAACGGGATAACCTCATTGTCGTCATGCCAACATAGGTGGAAGGGAAGGCTTCACAGTCCCCTCGTGCACAAATAAACCTATAGATGACATGTGTTTTCTAGAGTTCCTTTCTCTATTGGTGGGGGCTGTTTTTAAGAAGGAGGTGGCTGGTCTTCCTTGTCTTATAATAAATCACCAAGTTGATTATTTTCTCTGGGTTGACTGGTTTAATATTCCTCTTTATAATCTCTTTCAATACACATTCATTTTCTTTATAGATCATGAAAATGTAGATTTATGGTAGATATTAATTTTTGTCTATATTTTTATTATTACTATTATCAGCTATGTACCAGCCGTCTATCATTTTCTTAGTCTGGTGGTGAATATCATTTTCACCGAAGTACTTGAGTGGAGCGCTCGATTTCATTGTTTACTTGTTTCCATGTGCTACAGTGAGTGAGTGCTCTTCGGATGTAGGCACCGATAGTAGAATCCTTATTTATATTTGTATATATATATATATATATATATATATATATGTATATATATGTATATATATGTATATATGTATATATATACATTTATATATATACAGTATATATATATATATGTGTGTGTGTGTGTGTGTGTGTTTATACTGTATATGTATATGTATGTGCATATATATGCATGTATATATACATATATGCATGTATATATATATATATATATACATATATATATATATATATATATGTATATATACGAGGAATTCGCTAGTGGACAGCGACATTAATCGTATGGTTACAATGACGAAGCGTGAAAAGGATTCGATCCGGTCCTTACCCCTCCCACGAGTGTGCTTGGTTGTATGGTAAAAATGAGAATAGGGTTGCAGGTAGTGACCTTCTCAATCTCGAGAACCGGTAAGTGTTCTGAGTTCGTACGATTTTAAGTATCAGTGGTCGAGCGGTGTAAGGCGGTAGTCATGGCGGGCCTCATGTTATGTACAGCGCAGGTTCGAATCCTTGCGCGATGGTCATAAAAATTATCTGATATGTATATATATATATATATATATATATATATATATGTGTATGTGTGTGTGTGTGTGTGTGTGTATGTGTGTGTGTGTGTGTGTGTTTGTATGTGTGTGTGTGTGTGTGTGTGTGTGTGTGTGTGTGTGTGTGTAGATGTATATATATTTATACAGGGCTCGATAGCTCAGTTGGTAGAAGCAATGGCTTTGTGATTTCACAAGCCCGATTCGAATCATGGGACGACAGTCGGAATTATTTGATCGACATCACCATCATTGGTGATTCTATTCAGGTATGACAACGACGACAAGTCCATCAAAGAAACGTACCAGCTTAACCACTTGCTACAAGTTGGCCTGGTTCTCTGCAAAAATAAGTACGGACGGCAGTTTGCACTCGACTTAGTTCCTCAGGAAGTAAATAAACTTCCAGGTTGGAGAATTTTATAGGCTCGATAGCTCAGTTGGTAGAAGAGATGGCTGTGTGATTTCACGAGCCCGGTTCGAATCCGAGGACGACAGTCGGAATTATTTGATCGGCATCACCGCCACTGGTGTATATATATGTATATATATATATATATATATATATATATACATATATATATATATATATATATATGTATATATATATATATATATATATATATATACATATACATATGAGTGTTTTTTTGTAGACAACTCTCTGAACAAGACTGAGGTGGTCGTAATGTAAGAGAAAAATCTATTCCGAGAGCATCTTTATTTTACTTAGACAACCCAAAAACTCATATATATATATATATACATATATATATATATATATATATTATATGTATATATATATATATATACATATATATATATATATATATATATATAGATATATATATATATGAGTGGTAGGGTGGTGATATAAAAACAGAGAATCGTTGAAGTTTTAATTACTGACGTTTCGCGCTTAACAGAGCTACTTCAGAGTGTACATACATGGTCAGAAAATCAACAATTTATACCTCGCATCATTCCGCGTTCCTTCCTTAACCTACCCCATCCCTCCCTCTTTTACCCTTCAACTCACGTAGGACCATCCAGCCGGACGTTTTGGATAGCTTGATAAAACCATCCCGAAGGTTACAACAGGGCTGAGATGTCATGAAAGCTGCCTCGACTATTTTTCATTTTTTCTTGTCTAACCCTTGTTGTAATATTTCCATTCCGTCCCAGTTGGGTAAATGTTCATATTTCTCCTCATGAACCACCAAGGCGTTTGATGTTCGGTGGGCCCTCAGGTCACTCTTGTGCTCATATGTCCGCTTGTGTAGGCCTCTTCCTGTCTCTCCAAAGTAGTTCAGGTCACAGCCACCACATGGGATCCTGTAAACCATGCTGTTGTTATTGTGTTCTCTTCTACCCTTACCTCTCACTATTTCACCTATCTTCGTACTGGATGAACTAGCAATCTTCAGCCCTGCTCTGCGAAGTAAATGTCCCAACTCTTCTGTGCATTTGAATTGGGGAGCACAATAAAGCCACCTTCCTTAGTCTCCTTTACCTCGTCCTTTTTCTTTTTCATTGTTTTAAGCGCTATTTTCTTTAAACTAAGGAGTAACCCTTCTGGATATTTAAGTCCTGAGAACACTTTAAGAATGTAGTTGACCTCTCCTTCGATATGTTCCTGATTGCATACCCGGAACGCTCTGAGTAGAGTAATAAGTGGATTTTTTCTCCGAGCGTTCCGGGTATGCAGTGAGGGACATATCGACAGAGAGGTCAACTACACTTTTAAAGTTTCATTTCTGAGATATACGGCTGATTAGAAAATTCTAGTTCCAAAATTATATATTGATTGCAACATAGCACATAATAATATTATTGGTTTTGGTTATATTGATATAGAGGTCAACTACATTTTTAAATTTTCTTTTCTGAGATATACGGCTGATTAGAAAATTCTAGTTCCAAAATGATATATTGATTGCAACATAGTACATAATAATATTATTGGTTTTGGTTACCGTTTTCTTATGAGTACAAATGCGAGAACAGAAACTAGAAGAAAACTTGGGGAAATAATTGAAGATGCTGAAGAAACTCGAAAGAGATCGAAAAGTTTTATCATTATTTATTTATTTGTTGTTTACATTATTATAGTTATTTATTAATTTATCATTTTTTTTTCGCATCCGACTTAGATATGGAACAAGAGGTCTCCTGTTTGCATGCTCCGCCTTTGTAATCCTTTGTAAATGGAAAGGAGAGGAAGAATATCAATAACAAGTGGAAAATAACGAATAAAGGAAAAGTAAGAAAGGATTTGAAAAAAAAAAAAATCGTACCAGTAATCTTAAAAAAAGAAGACAGACCTGAGAGGGATACATGGAAGTGATCAGATGGCAGAAAAAGGAAGGAGATCTCTGGGGCAGAAAAGGAAAAAGAATTGTATACAAAGGAAAGAAAAAAGAAAGAAGGAAAAGAAAAGAAACATGATAGGAGGAAGGGCGCCAAAGGAAGAAAGTTAAGGACACGAGAGGCGGACGGAGATCGACAGGCGAGGCAGCCGACTTTGTGAAGAGATTATCACCGAATGTCGAAAAGGAAGCAGAAGACGCTCAGTGACAAGACAAGGTTTTAGAGAAAATATATATGTATATGTTGGGAGAAAATAAAGGGGAAAGGTAGGAGGTGATTGCTGAGCGGGGTAAAGACGGA
>NC_134804.1:24371006-24376006 GCF_046742065.1 Oratosquilla oratoria | reverse complement strand
AGAGTTTGGTTTACAATTTTCTTAATAATGAATTCATCCAATCTGTACAGTCTATGACTTAGATTTAAATTATTAACAAATGTATCCTTGATCAGACTGGATTCTATGACATTTCTATTCAAATATAAATTACTCCTAACAATTACTTTAGCTTTATTCCAATCAATATAATGGCTGAAATCCCTAAGATGAACAAATAACGTGTTGGACGTTTGACCACTTCTAACCCTATACTTGTGTTGCTTTAATTTAACACTTAATTCCTTTCAAGTCTGACCAATATAGCATTTTTTGCAATCTTTACATGGAATTTTACATACATAACCTTCCTTATTATCAGGGAGAAATTTTAATTAAAAATACTTTTGACTGTGTTGGAGTTTCTAAAAATGACTTGGATGTTGAAATTCCTAGGTATATGTGGTAAAGGGGTAATTTAATGAAATTATCATGATAAGGAAGAACGAGATTTTTTTTTAGAATTAAATGTGTCTCCAGTTTTATCATAAAGATAAGGCTTTCTAGCCATTTTTTGAGATTTTTAAATGATAATTGGGATACTTTAATTTTGAAGCTATGTCACTTATTGATGAGAGTTTATCATCCAAAAACTCCGGACTACAAATATGATAAGCTCGAAGGTACATTGACGATAACACAGATGCCTCTGTCCTGTAATGATGAGAAGAGTAAAGATGAACATAAGAAAGAACATTGGTGGGTTTTCTATAGACATCAAATTTGAAAGACCTTTCATTTCTGTATACCAATGCATCAAGGAAAGGTAATTGGTCATTTTGTTATATTTCCATAGTAAAATTGATAGAAGGGATTAGGGTGTTAAGCTGTGACAAGAAAATAGACGGATCAACATTAACAGGCCAAATACACAAAATATCATCAATGTACCTAACCCAAGTAACTTTTTGGGGGAGAATATTGGATAACAACTTTGTTTAAAAAATTCCATATAAAGATTGCTTAGAATTGGAGAAATCGGATTACCCATTGCCATACCAAAATTCTGTAAATAATATTTGCCATTAAGCATAAAATAGGATTCTAAAACACATAATCTAATTAAATCAATAATGGTGGCAGTAGGCAGTGGTAAATCAATCTTCTCCAATTCTCCTTCCAGGTACACTAATAAATCATTAACTGGAACAGGGGTAAATAAAGAAGTAACATCATAACTAACATAACTATAAGCCAGATATATTGCGTAGAAGCACATGTGGGGGACTTTGTTAACCACATTACCCTTCTTCCCCTGCGAAGCGTGGAATCGTGGTGTCCAAGCGGGGAGGGGTCCGTGAGCGACGTCAGTAGAAGCGGGAACTCCCTGGAGGCGGCGCAGACGGAAATGTTGGAAGCGGTTGTTCCCTGAAGTTGCGACGTCGATCTGCGTCGATCTTGACGTCTAATGCGGGAGAAGAGGCCATGAGCGACGTCAGCAGGAAGGCGGTCGTGACGTCGAGCAAAGAGGCGGTCGTGACGTCGAGCGATGGGGCAGTCGTGACGTCGAGCGAGGAGGCGGTTGTGACGTCGACCGAGGAGGCGGTTGTGACGTCGAGCGAGGAGGCGGTCGTGACGTCGTGCCGTAGCGGCTGTAGCTGCGAAGGCTGTGATGATGACCACATCGGTTGACGGCGCGGTGGCTGCGACTGTGGTGGGGTTGAAAAAAGTCCATGGAGTCACATTTGTCGATGAATCAGGGTCGGCTGGGTGCACTCGCGTCAAAACTCCCGGGGTCAACAATGTAACATTACGCGACGTTACTTCTGCTTTGTTGACGAGGGAGTGAATGAAGCTAGACTGGGTTGCTGGATTTTATTCTGGTTAGTGCAAGTGTCGACCTAGGATGGGTCGGCGGTCGGGCTCCGAGGCTGCCCTAACCGCAAAGGTATCCGCGTGGGCCTGGGGACGAGCACCCCTGATTACAAATTCAGGAGAGAACTGCACATGGAGACCACAACCTGGCTCCTTATATACACTGCTGGCGTACGTTAAAGTAGCAATGAACCCAGCCTCGCTTGAACATGGTTCGGCAGGGCCAAGGTTGTGCTTTCATGAGAATATAAATGCCTGTAGTACAGGCGTAATATGGACTTAACCTTCACAATAGTAATGCAAGGCCAAAGGCCAGCTATTTCTACATAACATATCCATTCATTGTCCTCCTATTTCTGCAATGACGATCCTGTAAGCCAAAATATCGAGTAGAAGCACATCTGGGGGACTCATATGTATGTGTGTGTGTGTGTGTGTGTGTGTGTGTGTGTGTGTGTGTGTGTGTGTGTGTGTGTGTGTGTGTGTGTGTGTGTGTGTGTGTGTGTGTGTGTGTGTGTGTGTGTGTACCTTGGTCTTTGGATCACGTGTTGGACTCGAGATCGACAGCTATTTCCCTCCCGGAAGAGAGCTAAGAGCTCGTATGACTGATCTATGGGTAATGCTATGACCTCTCTCTCTCTCACACACACACACACAACTCCCCGCCCACGAGAGTCAGAGCAACGACCCGAAGCACAGCGATACCGATGTGTGTGTGTGTGTGTGTGTGTGTGTGTGTGTGTGTGTGTGTGTGTGTGTGTGTGTGTGTGTGTGTGTGTGTGTGTGTGTGTGTGTGTGTGTGTGTGTGTGTGTGTGTGTGTGTGTGTGTGTGTGTTTGTGTGTGTGTGTGCTTGCGTGTGCGTGTGTGTATGAATTCGTGTGTGTGTGTGTGTGTGTGTATGTGTGTGTGTGTGTGTGTGTGTGTGTGTGTGTGTGTGTGTGTGTGTGTGTGTGTGTGTGTGATTCATCAATTAACTATGTCTCACCATGGATCACGTGTTTGACTCGTGATCGACAGCTATTTCTTTTCCGGAAGAGAGCTCAGAGCTTATATATGACCGATCTATGGGTAATGATGTGACATTACACGCACACGCACACCCAACACGATAGTTGGAGTAACACCCCGCAGCGAAGCGATACTGAAATTATTTCAGCCCTGGGCGGGAGTCGATCCCGGACTGCCGTAGTGGCAGACGAGAACTCTAACCACAGCGCCAAGAGGTGTGTAATGTGTGTGTTTATGTGTCCGTACGTGCGTGCGTGAGTGTGTGTGTGTGTGTGTGTGTGTGTGTGTGTGTGTGTGTGTGTGTGTGTGTGTGTGTGTGTGTGTGTGTGTGTGTGTGTGTGTGTGTGTGCGTGCGTGTGTGTGTGTGTGTGTGTGTGTGTGTGTGTCTTTGTGTGTGTTTTTTGTGTGTATGTGTGTGTGTGTGTGTGTGTGTGTGTGTGTGTGTGTGTGTGTGTGTGTGTGTGTGTGTGTGTGTGTGTGTGTGTGTGTGTGTGTGTGTGTGTGTGTGTGTGTGTGTGTGTGTGTGTGTGTGTGTGTGTGTGTGTGTGTGTGTGTGTGTGTGTGTGTGTGTGTGTGTGTGTGTGTGTTTGTGTGTGTGCGCGCGCGCGCGCGCGTGTGTGTGTGTGTGTGTGTATGTGTGTGTGTGTGAATGATGTTACTGAATCCCCTGTATCTTATATATGTCACTTATATATACTTTTATTCACGGCTATGAGAAACGTTTCCGAATGCAAGAATCCTAGCGAATGCCATAACGATGTAACCGCGAATCGCGCCAGGTGATTCGGTTAAGTCCCATTTGCAGTAAAATGTCGACTTGGCAGAACACGATCACTTTGTTTGCACTACGACTGCGTCGGCAAACCGTGATTTGCTTTCTCTCTGGAAAGGTTTTTCAGTGAGGGCACGGTGAGTTTTAGTGGAGTGAAAATGTTTTGACGTTTTTGTTTTCAAGGCAAATGAATTTTATTTAAGGTTATATATAAATATCGAATTCATTATTCAGCATGTATACATGGACAATATACACAGACATACACATTCAAAAACACATACATACATGTATATGTGTGTATTTGCATGTCTGAAAGTATGAGATATAGATAGGTGATTGTACACTAAATATTCAAAGTCCTATATATTGGATGGGAAGGTATGGGAAAGTATTTATTGCTATTAAACATGAGCATATTAAATCGTATACATTTCCTATAAAGCTATCGAATTTTTTTTTATTATTATTAAACATATTAACTAAGAAAATATATGTATTTTGTATATAGTTTTTGCAACATAATTCAAGAGAAAACGCATGTTATTAGTATTCTGCTGTTATTCCTTATTTCCTAAGTTTATTTGAGGTAAATTACATATATTATACCTCTTAAAAACATATTCTAATAGCATTAGAAATAGGAGCAAAGAAAGTGACTGAAGAGCCAATTAATGAAATACGACCACCAGGGGCCTCTGTACTCACGGGAAAATTTTATGCTTCCACTTTGCATAATCGGGCAATCTCCACACACTCTGTACATAAAGTGGTCCCACGCATACTTCCTAAGCACCTTGGCAGGAACTGCACACTTAACAAACATTGGGAATCAATTTCCCTTTTTCCCTTAAACAAGATGGGTGCCTGTAGGGTGACCGTCGAAAAGAACCTTCTAAACATTGGGAATCAATTTCCCTTTTTCCCTTAAACAAGGTGACCGTCGAAAAGAACCCTTTAAACATTGGGAACCAATTTCCCCTTTTCCCTTAAACAAGATGGGTGCCTGTGGGCTGAACGTCGAAAAGAACCTTCTAAACATTGGGAATCAATTTCCCTTTTTCCCTTAAACAAGATGAGTGCCTGTGGGCTGAACGTCGAAAAGCACCCTCCAAACATTGGGAATCAATTTCCTTTTTTCCCTTAAACAAGAAGGGTGCCTGTGGGCTGACCGTCGAAAAGAACCCTCTAAACATTGGGAATCAATTTCCCTTTTTTCCCTTAAACAAAACCAACGATGTGTGGCTGTGGGGTGAACGTGAAGAAGAACCCTCTTCTCGTTGCCTAACCCCAAAAACACCCCTATCTGAGAAAGTAGCCACGAAGGCCGTCATCCAGTCGCAATTTCGGGGATTAAAGTTTCTTCCTATCAACATACACTATTAC
>NC_134804.1:24356006-24358506 GCF_046742065.1 Oratosquilla oratoria | reverse complement strand
CCCAATAAACATCCTTACATTTTCCGAAAGCTTTCTCACATACCTACACTACCACAAAAATCTGATCCACGCAACCCTTAACTGTCCTAAACCTACACTGTTCCTCACCAGTTACTCCCTCTTTTCCTCTCCTAATCCTCTCAATTAAAACCCTCCATAAGCCTTTCCAACTACATTCAACAAATAGATCCCTCTAAAAATACTGCACTCACACTTACCTTCTTCCTTGTAAAGTGAAACTGTATAGGCAATACTCTAGTCCTAAGGCATTCAACCCCCTTTAGGCAAACTTTAAACAACGTCAGCGGCCCGTCCACCATTACTCTACCTCCCTTTTTAAGATACTCCGCATGACACCATCCAACCCAGGTGCCTTACCTACTCTCATAATTCTAAAGACTCCTCTTAACACATCCGTCCTTATTTCCCCTCCATTTGCGCATTCATCACTGTAGTTTTCTTAACACTTCCCACTGTAATTGTATCCCCAAGGGTGTAGGCGACTGTGAAACACTGGTTGTCACTTGTTCCACTTTAATCAGTTATTGTCACTATACAATAAGTTTTAAATCAATAGTATTTATCACATCTTCCCTGTCACTTGGTAACATAGTAACTCATCGACCGACCTGCGCTCCTGTGGTGTGCGCCTCGGTTTCGTTCAGCAAACTGCTGACCGAGCACTATTTCTTGGTTACCAGCAATCGTACTTGCACAGTTTTTAGTGGGGGTATTCAGTCTCCCACAGTATGCTCAGCTGGTACTTAAGTATTATTACATTTCTATTTATATATTATAATATTTCCCGGGGGGGAAGAGCTCGTTATTATGGGGTAGTTCTGTTATGTAATGTGTTGGTGGTTGATTGCACTTATGAGTGTGTGTTCGTGTGTGTGTGTGTTGCTTGATCCTCGTGATGTTTAGCTCGGCAATTTCTTGGCAGGAAATGGATGACGCCAATAAGTCCAGAGTGTGGTTGGGGTGGTTGAGAGGAGGGGTGTGTGGGTCATATGACTGACTGATACTCACATGTGTATGGGACGTATACATAATTACTTTTCCCTCCCTATCCTTCTTCACATTTAGCAACTTCCTAAAATACTCGGCTTATCTGCCTCTTACTGCTGTCTCTTCCATTATCATCTCTCCATCTGCATCTTTTACCTTTTCTTTTCTACTTGGTTCATTCCCTCTTCTTCTCCTAATTTTCTTCAAAAACATCTTTTTATTACCTTCAAAGGTTTCTGTCATAATCTTACCAAATTTCACATCTACTTTCTCTCTCTCTCTCTCTCTCTCTCTCTCTCTCTCTTTCTATATATGTATATATATCACACAAGAAACCCACACTCGGAGAAAATAAACTTCGAATAAAAGAGGACTCTATATTTCGGATACCAACTGTAGCCCTCTTCAGAAAAGTATTTTCCTGAAGAGGGCTACAGTTGGTATCCGAAATATAAAATCTTATTTTATTCGAAATTTATTTTCTCCGACCGTGGGTTTCTTGTGTGTTCTTTACAAATGTGTATACTACATTTTTGTTTAGACATTTATATATATATATATATACATATATATATATATATATATATATATGTGTGTGTGTGTGTGTGTGTGTGTGTGTGTGTGTGTGTGTGTGTGTATGTGTGTGTATATCTATATATCTAAATATATATATTTTAATATATATATATATATATCTATATATATATATATATATATATATGTATTGTAAAACAAAATCTTTCTATATCACCGTTCTCCAAGGATCATAATTATTAGTCTCCTAATTATTAGTTATTTCTTTACATAGAAATATTCGTATAGTTTTATTTCATGTCATATCTTAGAATAATTGTTTCTCATTACACTATATATCCTAATTTTATCTTATTTTTTTTTACTTTTGATAAGCAAGATCTTGTCTTGATTATCCTGATGACTAAGTGTAGTACTTTAAGTGTTCAGTCTTATAAATGTTAACTCCTTTTAATTAACTTCAATTACTCTGATTCGCGGGATCATTGACATTAAGTGCATATTATACTACATGGCGAAGGAAAATTGCCATCGTGTAAATTCCACTTGCATCTACATTACAAGTATTTCAGAACAGCAAGCGTTCTTATTGGTCCTCTTGGGTGGAAGGAGAGAATTGAGTGTAGGTCTCGATTTAATTGGTGTTTACCCCTGAGTGATTTCCAATACTAATTGCAGTATTGAACCCAAAGGCAATAGAAAGGGCTCAGATCGTGTATATGTGTGTGTATGTGATAGTGCGTTTGCGTGCATTTCTATTACCCAAGTCCCACATTGCGATGGTCTTTCGTGTTTCGGCAATCCTCCTGTGTATTTGTCCCTTTGTCAGAAAGGAAAGAAAAGATTCGGTTTTTCGTTTTCAGGGCTTCTGACGGTGGTGACAGATTACGTCCAGCGTTTTGACAGTTCGAATTGTTTTGCCTGTGATCACCTCTCAACAAAACGCGAAATATGATAA
>NC_134804.1:24333506-24346006 GCF_046742065.1 Oratosquilla oratoria | reverse complement strand
TATATATATATATATATATGTATGCATGAAGGTAGATAGAGAGGATGATGTTAGAATGAAAATTTGAAATAGAGTAATAGGATTTAGGATGTGTGAGTAAAAGCGTTTTTATTACTCTAGATGAAGATCACCATTTAAGAAATAATATCGTCATACACGTAACGTAAAGAGTTGAGGGGATTTAGAAATGGCGGTGTAAATATTGCACGTACTTATCATTGAAATATTGGCATGAGAAATATCATAATTATATTTATTTAAAAAGGAGCTGCACTAATTGCTTCTTTATCTTTTTATTTGGGGGGAGAGGTTAATCTTAAACCTCAGTAAAAGTACTTACAACAGTCAGGAAAAGAAAAGTAGATACTCTTTTCTGTTCGATAAAGTTGCATCCGGTTATTACGTTGACTCCCTTTACTGAATATGTGGTTTCAGTTGATAAACAGAAAACGAAGTGAGCAGATTACGCAAGAAGAGATTTATATACGACGAAGTTCCTCACCTTTGCTCTGTGCGCAAAGACTCCCAGTATAAGTAGAAATAATCATTAGCTTTCACATTGGAAGTAGATTCTCGATCGACCATTTGCCTCTCAGCTGAATTAAGTCGTCTGAGTAGCAAGACCAGTCAATGATGGAAAAGTGTCTTCAATAACCCATCTGAATGAAATCGCCTGACGACGGACAGAAGGATACTATTAAATTTTTACTCTGCAATGGAGTGGACTACCGTGCGAGGTCAGTTGCGAATTTAGTCGAATTGCCAAAGTGAAAAGTTTTAGTCTAAATCGGATTTGTGTCTTCCGGGGAGGCGCGCACGCAGGCTGCTGGATTTGCTGTGTTGCATAGCGCTGCAACATCCATGACGGGAATGGCAAAGACGGTTTGATGCGGTAGGCTCGGCGGTTCCATGAAATTCAGGTTCGAATTCGCGTGCAATCACGTGCATTTGGACGTGCAATTACCACCACAAACCGTTGTCATTTCTCTAGAATTGGAGGCATCTCGATTTTAAGGGTGTCCTAGTTAAGTCTATCGCAGATAGTATAATCTTAGGTAAGTCTCTCCCATACACTCCATTTTCTGGTATAACGATTTTATTCAGGTGAGACCAAACCTACTAACTCTCTGGTGATGAAGTGAAATTTCTATCACTGAAATTGGGGTATGTATGAATATTAACATTCACGACACATCTCTGTAGAAACTACAGAATTGTTCATACCACGATCGATGTATACTGGTGGCGAATATGTACACGTACACACACGTTCTTACAAAGGATTACAAAGGATTACAAAGGCGGATCATGCCGACAAGAGACCTTTTGGTCCATATCTATGTCGGATGCGAAAAAATCATAATAATGATAAAATAATAAATAAAAACTATAATAATGTAAATAACAAATAGAATACATAAATAAATGCATAAGTATAGTTAAATAATAAACAAACAAGTAAATAGTAAATAACAATAGATTGACATATAACTTATGATAAATGAAAATCAAATATAAATGATAACAAAACAAAAACAAATAATATAAAATAAATTGTAATCATTACAACATCTTGCTTAGGTGTTTATCTAAATGATTCTTAAAGCTTCGAACTGAACTACATTGCACTACCTGTGCAAGAAGTTTATTCCATTCATTGACTACACGGTTGGCAAAGTTGTTTCTACTTACTTCCAAATTGAATCTATTTCCGGACAGTTTGAGACCATTGTTTCTTGTCTGATTCTCATTCAATGTGAAAATGTTGTCACTTTTGATGTTGTCAATTTCCTTTAGAATCTTAAAGACCTGTATCAAGTCACCTCTGAGTCTACGTTTTTTTAGGGAAAACAGATTCATATGTTTTATTCGATTTTCGTATGATTTATTTTTGATATTTGGAATCAGTTTTGTGGCAGTCTGTCAATATCTTTAATGAGATTCGGTGACCATACGGAAACAGCATATTCCAAATGTGGACGAACTTACGATTTATATAGCTTGTTGAGTGATGGACTTTTGAAATCAAAAGATCGCGCAATCAGTCCTAGAATCTTATTTGCTTTCTCAGAGGCTGAAATACACTGGTTGGATGATTTGAGGTCGTTACTGATAATTACGCCGAGATCTTTTTCACTATCCACTTTTGTTAACGATTTTCCAAATAACTTGTAATGGTACTTACTGTTATTTTTACCTATGTGCCTTACCTTGCATTTACTTGTGTTAAATTTCATTAGCCACTTTTCAGACCATTGCTGTAATTTATCTAAATCTTCTTGAATATCTAATTGGTTTAAGTGGTCATTTGCCATTCCGCACAGTTTTGTATCATCAGCAAATTTGGAAACAGTAGATTTTAGTCCATGGTCTATATCATTTATATATACTATGAATAGAAGTGGCACAAGAACGGAACCCTGAGGAACTCCACTTGTAACATTTTTCCATCTAGACGTTTTTCCATTTAAAACAACTCTGTTTTCAACCATTCAACCAATTACTAGTCCAACCTAATAGGCTACCACTTATTCCGTGTATACACATAGGCTCGTTCACGCATACACACACAGTCACTCGCACACACCTCTCATGGCGCTGTGGTTAGAGCTCTGGCCTGCCACTACGGAGGTCCGGGTTCGACTCTCGCCCGGGGCTGAAATAATATCAGTATCGCAGCGCTGAGGGGTGTTACTCCAACTCTCGTGGGCGGGGAGTTGTGTGTGTGTGTGTGTGTGCAAGGTCATAGCATTACCCATAGATCGGACCTACGAGCTCTGAGCTCTCTTCCAGGAGGGAAATAGCTGTCGATCACGAGTCCAACACGTGATCCAAAGACCAAGTGAATACATACACACACACACACACACACACACACACACACACACACACACACACACACACACACACACACACACACACACACACACACACACACACACACACACACACACACACACACACACATATATATATATATATATATATATATATAAACATTGTGTGTGTGTGTGTGTGTGTGTGTGTGTGTGTGTGTGTGTGTGTGTGTGTGTGTGTGTGTGTGTGTGTGTGTGTGTGTGTGTGTGTGTGTGTGTGTTTGTGTGTGTGTGTGTGTGTGCGTGTGTGTGTGAGTGTATGTATGTGTGTGTGTGTGTATGTGTGTGAGTGTGTGTGTGTGTGTGTGTGTGTGTGTGTGTGTGTGTGTGTGTGTGTGTGTGTGTGTGTGTGTGTGTGTGTGTGTGTGTGTGTGTGTGTGTGTGTGTGTGTATGTGTGATTCACCTTGGTCTTTGAATCACGTGTTGGACTCGTAATCGACAGCTTTTTCCCTCCTGGAAGAGAGCTCATAGCTTGTATGACCGATCTATGGGTAATGCTATGACCTTACACGCACACACACTCACCTTAACTCCTCGTCCACGAGAGTTGGAGTAACGACTCGAAGAGCAGCGATGCTGAAATATTTCATCCCTGGGCAGTATTTGAACCAGGTACTGCTGGCACCCCCGTAGTGACAGTCTGAGACTCTACCAACCGCGCCACCGAGTGTGTGTGTGTGTGTGTGTGTGTGTGTGTGTGTGTGTGTGTGTGTGTGTGTGTGTGTGTGTGTGTGTGTGTGTGTGTGTGTGTGTGTGTGTGTGTTTACATGTTTTTTTTTAGTTTTGCACCGACGGATCCGAGGATACACTTTACTGCTTTATAATAATGAATGAACCTTTCCGCTTATAACCTGAAATATTGATTTTTCTATCTCAGATAGTGACGGTGTGATAGTCTAATAAATTCATATTTGTCATGCATGTTCATAGACGCGGAGATTCGTCATTGATTTCCTATACACATTCACCGCGCTTAGTGAACGTTTACGGAGCCGAGGCAGTTGATGTCAGCATGGTTAGGATCTGGGTTTGTTGATTCCTGAGTGTCGGTGTGAGTGACAAACTGCGCTGCGTGCAGCCATGCACAATGCTTAGGCCCTGGCCGATCACTGGCGAAAGTGCATTTGGAAAAAGGGTAATTACGTGGGTAAATATACTCATTGGCTAAGATATCCGCTCGTTTTAATGGTGCCATCCCCTGTTCGTAGCTTTTTAATTTTTTAAATTACGAGTAATGAAATATATAGGTGGCATTACTTTTGGAACTACCCTCGTATGTATGTATGTATATATATATATATATATATATATATATATATATATATATATATATATATATATATAAATATATATATATATATATATATATATATATGTATGTATATACATATGTGTGTGTGTGTGTGTATAGACGCAAAAACTATGCAGTTTACACAGCAATGCAAATATTAGTTCTGCCCACACTTTTTTGTTGCTAATGGTATGTATAACCCACGGCGTCAGTATATTTCCAATTTATGTATTCATCTGTTCATCTCTTCATTTTTTTTTCTATTTACTTATCTATTCGTTTATTTATTTACTTATTTTCTATTTGATTATATATTTATCTTTATTTCTTTATTTATTTGTTTATATTTTTCGTATGTTTTTGTTTTTTGTGGTATTTTTACGTTTTTTCTACTAAAATCTGGTACCCCACCTAAAATCCATGTTCCGTCACAATCAACTGTAGTCCCTATTTCCTAACAATAAGATTACTAATATGATATTTCGTTAGTTCTGATTTTTCATTTTATTTGTTTATTTATTCATTATTTTTTTCTATTTTTTTTTTTTTTTTATAAATTTTGAATGTTTTGCTATGGTTCGGATGATGGTGTCATTCATTTGATGTCATTCGCCGTAATACAAGGTTCGGAAACTAATTCAGTTCATCTCTAGTGATATGGATAATCGGTTTTGTTCAGCTGAGCTGAGATCCCTAAACGAAATTATCTAACCCAGTCATGTGCGGAATTTTGTATCAGGTTAATATAATCACCTGGTATTAATTGGGATGAAACTCCTAAATTTGAGACAGACATAAACATATATAATCTTCACAAATTCGCGCTTAGTATTACCCTTTAGTTGAGTCGTCTGGCTTTAGTTAAAATAAAAGCCTCGAAGTGCAATACGGCATGGATGGGTTTATCAGGTCCTTAAGAACTATAGCAGTTATGACAGATCTTTATGATTACCTGAAGCTGCCAATTCTGCCCGACCCATCAAGTCCCAACACACTCGCCATCAGCCCTCAGCCCGCCCTTCCAGTATTCCTTCCAGTTCACCTTTTAACACGTTGACACACTTATGAGGGTCTTTTCTTGTTAAAGACAGGCGAGTTTATGCAGCTAAAAGAGAGAATCCTACCCTAAACGGCTTTTTGTTTGATCAAGACATATTTTAGGTCAACTTCCCTCTTTAAGTGTATAAAACTGATCCTTATTAAAAAAAAAAAAAGTAAATCGTGTCACCATACCTGAAGGTGTCTTGTTTTAATTACGTCTGCCTGGCCTTCAGCTTAACTGAATCAGTCTAATGCTAAGCTGAATCAATTAATAACTTTCCTCCTGACTGATTAGGAAACGAGCATGTCAGTTCTCTTTTTATTGATATCAGATGTTTTTATCTGATAGTAGCGATGGCTTAGCTCCAAATGATCAAGGACATAGGCAATTGTTGAAAGAAATACCAAGGCACGATATTATTTTAATTGCGAATGTAAGAGGTTTACTTGCACCGTTTTGATAGGACTACCATCCGGATAGAAGCGCTGGAGAATTACAGTCCATAACAACAATAATACCCAGGAGTACATACCACGTACATAGCACGGAACTTACATTCATCAACTGCTCTGCTCTACACAATGCAAACATGAGAGCAAGAGTTCTTAAAAATATTATCCTTGAGATAATTTTGGTATGGTTGCCGAACGCCTTGGTGCGGTGGGTCTCCTGAAAAAAAAAAAAAACAGAGGCAAAAGACGGCTGACGAGTTGAATGATCGCATAATTAGAAACACAAGGTGTCTCTAAACCTGTAATTAGTTGGAAAACCAAAAACTCATCTCCTCGGGTTCATTAGGACCAAATCTACCTTATTAACACTTTGCAATCTTCACTAAAATCTCTTTCCGTCTCTTTTACAGTTCCGCCACAGGAAGCTAGGATCTTGGGCACGGCCGAGTCCCTGTCTGAGGGAGAGAAGTACGAACTCGTCTGCGAAGCGTCTGGATCGCGGCCGGCGGCATCAATCACATGGTACAAGAACGGAATCCTCATGACTGACACGATGGATCAGGTAAGGGGGGAGTAATAGAAGGAGGAGGAGGAGGAGGAAGAGGAAGAAGTGGGGGGAGGAGAAAGAAAAAAATAGGAAATAAAGAGGATAATGATTCTCCAACTGATGGTAATAATGATAACTATCAGGATGACCAGGAGGAGAAAGACGAAAAAAATTATGAGGAAGAAAAAGAAATGTTAAGGAGTGTTAGAAGAAATTGAAAATTGAAAGGATTAACTGGAGGTGGCTTGGTGGAGGTAACTGTGGATGAAAGTGGAGGAGACGAAGGGGACGGTGGAGGAGGAGGTAGAGTTGTTGTTGTTGTCATTCCCTAGCTTGTCTGACGGAGCAGTCCTGTCTCCCTGATGAACACCACGTCTGGAAAGGGATTTTCATAGAAGTCATTTATAGAGTGTATATTGTGTTGCTTGCGTCCGTGATTGAGTACAGTGCAGATTTCCATAACGTGGTGTATAGTATGGAGGTGAAGTGATGCATCCTGGACAGGTACCTGCGATGCGGTCGTCCAATTTTTTCTGGTAGCTATAACGGCCGGATGGTGGCCACACCACAGTCTGGCTGGGCGGACTGTCCTTTCGGGGAGAGAGAATTCAGAGGGATGGGTATCAGGGAAAACTAGAATGCAGCAACGTATTTTCTTTCAATTTGTTGATGGAACAATGAGTGATATGATTACGGATATGCTTATGGAGGTTGGTGTCTAGTGGTTGTGGAGAAGGAGAGTATATATGTGTGATATAAGTATATGGGTGTTGATCTGATGTTTATTAGAATGTGTGGGTGTTCTATTATGTAGTGTAGCGGGTGTGCAATGTTTGTGGAGGCTACAGCAAATGTTTGTGTGCCTCTCATGTCAAGCTGATCCTTGACTTTTAGGACTTTCGTCTCATGGTGTAAATGGTCTGTAGTTGTTCTATTTATGCATCCTGTAATTGTCTTTAGGACTTCGTTTTGTATGGTCTGTAGGGTGTTGTTGTGTGTCTTAGTGAGATTAGGGGGCCACGCATTATTTGTGTGTTCTGCTGTCTAGTTGTTGAGAAGTGTGGATGTAGATTTGGTTGGAACTATTTTAAGTCTGTGAAAGGTTTGTAGTCTAGATCTGTGGGGAAGTCTTTCTTACATCAAATGATGCGTCGGTCGTCAGGGTGAGAGGACTTGTCTTGTAAAATTATTTATGAGTGCGTTTGTTTGTTGTCTGTTTGAGGGTAGGTTGACTGTTGTTGTGGTTATTACTGTGTTATTGTTGGATAGTGTAATGCTTTTGAGTGTCTTGTACAGATTTTTATTTGTATTTTTTTTTTATTCATTTATTCATTTATTTATTTATTTATTTATTTTGTGATTAGGTATGTTGACAAATGTTTGCCAATTTAGTGTCTTTTTCCATGTATTTAGTTGTTGATCTCAGTGTTTAGCGTTCATATTTGGCATGTTATGTTCTGAGGAATAGGTGTTGGGGTATTGTGTTTAAATGTGTTGCGTTATCTGATGAGGCCCTGAATTTCTGGTGTGAAGTTTGGGTTGTGTGATTTTCTGTTGCCTCTGGGATGCATTTCTTGTCTGCCTTTTATATGTTTGTATTGAAGGTGTGCGCAACAGCGTCTATGTCTGTGACTGGTGTATTGTCTTACATTTTAAATTATTGTTCTGTCTCCTCAATGAAAATTTCCTAGTCTGCTCTCTTGTAACTGCTGTATGTGTATCGGTGGCCAACGGGGATGTGTCGTGTTTTAGTGGTGGTGATGATGACTGGAGGGTAGTCAGACCCGAGGAACGAGACGCTTCAACAACAGGGCTTGTTGATGTTGATGTTATTAAAGGTTTTTACTGTTGTAGTCGTTGTTAAAGTTTTTGTTGTCGTCGTCGTCGTTGTTGTTGTTGTATTACTGTTGTTGTTGGTGGTGGTGGCGATAGTGATGCTGATTGTGGTTTAAGGTATGATGGTGGTGATGGTGGCTGCGTTGACTATGGTGGTTTTGGTAATAATTACTTATGGAGAATAAGGAGTATACGAAAAAGAGAGAAAATACGTTGTAGGACAATGTGAGAAGTAAATTATGGAATATTTCTCTTGGAGTGAGTGGAGGGATCAGCAAAGGAGAAAAGGTGAAGAGAGAAGGAAGGGGTAATAGAGATAAGAGCTGAAAAGGCATGTGAGAACGAGATAAGAGAGAAAGAGAGAGCGAATGAGCGAGAGAGATAAATAGATAAATAGATAGATAGAGAGATAGAAAAAGAGAGAGAGAGAGAGAGAGAGAGAGAGAGAGAGAGAGAGACAGAGAGAGAGAGAGAGAGAGAGAGAGAGAGAGAGAGAGAGAGTGTTGAGATAGATAAATAGATAGATAGATAGATAGACAGACAGACAGATAGATAGATAGATAGATAGATAGATAGATAGATAGATAGATAGAGAGAGAGAGAGAGAGAGAGAGAGAGAGAGAGAGAGAGAGAGAGAGAGAGAGAGAGAGAGAGAGAGAATGAGAGATATATAGAGAGAACTATAAATAACAAAGAAAGAGAACAAATGGAAATATAATGGAATGGAGGGGAAGGCGGAGAAGGTTTAGAAACAGACGAATGGGAAATGTATGCAATTGTGTTATATACATATACATATATATATATATATATATATATATATATGTATATATATATGTATTTACATATGTATACATTGTATATACATATATATATATATATGTATATATATATATATATATATATATATATATATACATATACATATACATATACATATACATATACATAAACATATACATATACATATACATATACATATACATATACATATACATATACATATACATATACATATACATATACATATAATATACATATACATATACACATACACATACACATACACATACATATACATATACTGTACATATACATATGCATATGCATATACATATACATATACATATACATATACATATACATATACATATACATACAGATGCAGATGCAGATACAGATACAGGTACAGGCACAGATACAGATACAGATACATATACATATACAGATACATATATAGATATAGATATAGATATAGACATAGATATAGATATAGATATAGATATAGATAAAGATATATATATAGCTATAGATATAGATATAGATATAGATATAGATATAGATATAGATATAGATATATCCCCGACATGGTCGAGAAGGGAAGATTATTGAATTGAAACACTCTGGGTGGCCAGTTCGACAGCCGAAGCCTCAGCAGGGGAACGAATGACATCGGAGAAGAACGAGGAAACGTATAAAAACGTATATGAACGGAGATGTGTGGGTACGGATTGACAACATTATCACAACCAAGATGTCAAGAGAACGTATTATGATAAGGAGATGAAGGATAAGGATGAGGAGGATGAGGGAGAGCGTGTGAAGGCGGAGAAGAAAATGTGAAGACAAAAAAGAACTTTTGGAACCGAAAAAGGAGATAAATTCGGACACTTACTCAGAGAAGAGAAAGGAGAAAGGGTCGGAAGTATATTAAGGGGCTACGGGGGAAAGGTGAATTACTGTGGGGAAGGTTGTATTGAGGAACAGTATGCGGCAATGCTGTTGCCATGTGTAAAGAGTTTAGCATAGGTTGTTTTCCTTTCTCATTTCTCTCTCTCTCTCTCTCTCTCTCTCTCTCTCTCTCTCTCTCTCTCTCTCTCTCTCTCTCTCTCTCTCTCTGTCTCTCTCTCTCTCTCTCTCTCTCTCTCTCTTTCTCTCTCTCTCTCTCTCTCTCTCAATCTCTCTCTCTCTCTCTCCCCCTTGCACTCCCCTTTGTTTTTTCAGTGTATCTGTAGATTTACATGCGTGTGTATACCTTTGTAGGGTTGTCCCTCTTTGTCTGCCAGCCCGCCTTTGTATTTGTCCCCCCCCACCTCTCTATGACTTGGAAATACTTTCCAAAAAATACCAGAAAGTTTTAAGTAGAGTTTCGAGAGGAGTATCTAAGTGTCAAAGTTTTTTTTTTTTCACCCGCTCGAAACAACAGTTGTGGACATAACCCAAAAAGGAATGAAAGACATAATTCATTTGAGATATGTAGCTGAAAGAAATATCGTTTCTGAGGAGAGGAGGGGATTTAATCGTTTTTTGAAACACGTAAATAAAAAGAAATCTCTAGTAACTTGTGAAGGACAGTGACATTTGTTTGTTTCTCTTCGTTCAATTTTCCTGTGAGGCCGACATGATAAACGTAATCGAACTTTTGATATTCCTTTTATTTTATTTCTTTTACAAAATGTATATATGTTTTAGCGTATCGATGTTCAAATACACTTAGGATTTAGCGCATTATACCCATGTTACACTTTATTAGTTTTTCTTCAGTTGGGACCATTAAAGGCACAAACAAGGGGTGGTTTTGCAAGACTAGATTCAAAAACAATTATTTCCTCTCCACGTCTTCAAAACCCATCAGTATCCTTATCTATGGACGCACGATCCCAAACAGCTGGCGCTCTTACACTTTATTCGTTTTTCTTCAGTTGGGACCATTAAAGGTACAAGCAAGGGGTGGTTTTGCAAGACTAGATTCAAAAACAATTATTTCCACTCCACGTCTTCAAAACCCATCAGTATCCTTATCTATGGACGCACGATCCCAAACAGCTGGCGCTCTTACACTTTATTCGTTTTTCTTCAGTTGGGACCATTAAAGGTACAAACAAGGGGTGGTTTTGCAAGACTAGATTAAAAAACAATTATTTCCACACCACGTCTTCAAAACCCTTCAGTATCCTTATCTATGGACGCACGATCCCAAACAGCTGGCGCTCTTTTCTCAAGACCGAGTCAAATATTCCTCATTTTTGTATTTTCCCCACCTTTTAACATGAAGAGAGCTGACAGCCAGCCACTGACCCCTTCTTTCTCTTACTATAATTATGTGACATGGAAGAATTCCCAAATTAATTCAATACAAATAACAATACAATGTTTCTTATCAGAAATATCAATGATAGAACCCGAGGATCCTTCCTCCCGTAAAGGACTGTGGATTGACTATGTGATCCTAAGCACCGGTTAATTATTATTTTGGCTAATTTCAAGATATCTTAGTTTAGATGGGAGGCTTGGGGATAAATGTGTTAAGGTCACCATCATTAACTCACGATGCTATTCAGAGATCTTATTATACAGAACGAAAACTCGTTCCTTTCATAACAGGAACTTTAGGCATGAATGGAGTAAGACTTTCTTAAGGAACCCATCTGTACCCGTGTTGCACTCCACAAATTTTGTTCCAACTAACGCCTGACCATTTCTTTCCTGGTTGAGACGGAAGCCCGGGCATCATTGTGTTAAGAAAAGAGTGATGGATGTGTAATGAAAATGGTTTTATACGTTTAAGAAAAGGGTTCCCTTCGTCAACCCAGAGAACTACAATGAGGAAGATAAGTTCCTCGATGCTTTTATAGCATGTATTTTTTGTTAAAAGGACTCGAATTTCTTTATGGTTGAAAAGATCCTGTCAGTTAAAGCCTAGGAAACAGAAGTAAGAAATTCTGTTCATCCGTGACAATTTACTACGACAATTTCCTATATCTTCATTACTGAGTGCTAAGACTGTACATCATAGGGTGTCGAAGAAGTGTTGCTTTCTTAGGTGTACAAAGAAGTTCGTATTCAACTGAATGAAAAAAGACATAATATGATACAAGGTTTTCTAGAGTTATTTGATATATTTCTAATTTATCAATCCCCAGAAGCCTCTCTTAATCTTGATAAAATTATTTTACATTGGTCACGACTACAACTGCATTGAATGGGCTGAGTGCCGAGGTATACTGGTTTTATGTGGTCGATGGAGGTTCATTCTGGCCTGCTGGAGATAGAGGATGCAGAGGGTTTTTGTCCTTCCGTTCAAGGACAAGATGGGGGCCAGTGTAGGGACGGTTGAGCGGTGTGTATGAGCGTTCGTCCTCAGGAAGACGTGCGTCGAGGTTTGGAGGGGTTTTGGGAGGTATTCCTTGACCTCTCGGTGATGTGTCAACAGGCATGGGGCGAATTTGCCGACGGTTCGTGGTAACTGCTGCAGGCTATCGGGAAACCCCTTGAAGGGAAGAATTCTGCGGGTACAATAAGGGGTTGACAGAGGACCATCTCTGCTGGAGACATGTTGAGGTCGTCCTTAATGGTTGTCCGGAGGTCAAGTAGTATCCATGGTAGTTGGGGCAGCCAGGAGCCGTTGTTGCAACATGCCATAAGAGATGCGTTGAATGACTGGTGGGGTCGGTC
>NC_134804.1:24303506-24306006 GCF_046742065.1 Oratosquilla oratoria | reverse complement strand
ATCCTTCCATTTCTGTTGAGGAAGGAAGGAAGAAGACAGAAGATAGGGGTGAGTGGAGAATGGTTGTATATAGATGATGCTGTGACGCATGGAAGAGAGTGGGTGGGGGATTTTTTTTTTTTTTTCGATCCTTAGATAGGGTTAGGTAGTGGTTATTTGTAAGTGATTTTTTTTTTTTTTTTTTTGCGATCCTTAGATAGGGTTAGGTTGTGGTTATTTGTAAGTGATATTTTGACGCAAGCCGAAGGAATTTTTCCCCGTATCCTCTTTTTCTGCGTGAGGGGACGGAGAATGGGGGTCTCCGATTAAATTAAGCAGCCTTGCTCTGGATGTGTTGTTTCTTGCTGCATTGCTTCTGACCCAGGACAATGGGCGAAATGCAGGGATGACCCGTCATCTAGGAGGAGCCAAGAAAAGAGTGAAGGAGGGAGGGAGGGAGGGAGGGAGGGAGGGAGGGAGGGAGAGGTGTTGAATGGGAGTGGAGTGGGTTAAGATGAAATGGGTGGGAATAGATATATGACTTTTGACTTTGGCTACTTCACTTGTAAGGGGAAAAAGCCTTTGGTATATATTGGCATTTGTATCATTATTGCTATTTTTATTACTATTACCATTATTGCCATTATTATTGTCAACATTATCGTTATTATCATTGTCATCATTATTACAATTATTATCACTTTCATTGCAATCATTATTAACTTAATCATTTCTATTGCTATTGTCCTTGTTGTCTTTAACACCATTATCGTTATCATCATCATCTTTGTCATTATTACCATTACAATTAATAATGTAGTTATCACTAGAATTCAGTTTAACATATCAATTTATAATTTTTGTAGAAACCACTTGGAAAATAAAATAAATGAATACCGAACGTTCTCGGTATCTATTTATTTTATTTTCCAAGTGGTTTCTGTAAGTATTTTTCTTACGTGTGCTTAGTGATTTGTTTTGCATCAATTTATAAGAGTGAACTGATTTTTGTCATTTCTTTCTCCCACCAGATCTTCCAAGGCTAACCCTTACAGCCGGTCAGAATTTAGACATGAGTGATATAGAAGAAGGAGATGATGTTTACTTTGAGTGTGGTATAGAAGCAAACCCTAAAGCATACAAGGTCCAATGGTACCACAATGTACGTATACAATGTATTAGTAGTGCCTGTTTAATTTTATAAGAAATATATAAAATCTTTGTAATTCACTTGATAAAAATCTGTGAGTGAAAATATTTTACTGATATTAACATAATTGTCTTCAGAAGACATCCCCTACCATGTCTTTTCTTTCGTTTAAAATTTTTTGAATATTGATAAAATGGAGGCGAGTTGAAATTATGGAGAATAGAATAACAGTAAAGTGGACACTTGGTAGTCATTAGGTAATTATTTTGAATATTGATAAAATGGAGGCGAGTTGAAATTATGGGAAATAGGACAACAGTAAAGTGAACACTTGGTAGTCATTAGGTAATTATTTTGAATATTGATAAAATGGAGGCGATTTGAAATTATGGAAAATAGAATAACAGTAAAGTGGACACATGGTAGTCATTAGGTAACTATTTTGTTTCCCAAACCCCAACAGGGCGTCGAGCTTATTCAGAACGTTTCCGCTGGCATTATCCAAAGCAACCAGAGCCTTGTGCTTCAACGCGTAAGCCGCAATTCCTCAGGGCAGTACACTTGTTCCGCCACCAATATCCAAGGACCAGCCACATCAAACGCCGCAGGGCTCAATGTAAAGTGTAAGTGTTAAGCCAGTCTTATCCGTGATGAGTTGTTTCATTAGTAGATTATACTATGATTATGTATACTTCTTGGTTAAATTTATTGCAATTTTGAATTGTTGTAAAGTGCTTTGTCATAGAACAGATATATTTTGAGTTTAAGAATATAGAGCTAGTCTTCAAAAACTGCCTAGTTCATCTCACTATATTGGATTCATGAATATCTTAACATGATATTTATATTAGATATACAAATTAGATATTCTTTCCCCATCATAGCCCGTATATTTACTGATGTAATTTGAATTCACTCACGTTAATTTTTATCAGATGCATGAGGTTTTTTTTTGGGGGGGGGGATTAGGTTTATTGATCTTTTAGGCTTACTGATAAGATTAGTTCGTCAGGGCAATAGTCGATCCATAATGAGAAAATATAAACCTGAACTGCTGATATGAATTAGTTTATCCTTCATGGGTGTTAACAGTACTAATCATATTCGATCACTTTTACCACAGATTTGCCTTTGTGTAAATCTGTCCAAAGATTAGTTCATGTCAGGGCAATAGTCGATCCATAATGAGAAAACATTAAACCAGAATTGCTGATATGAATTAGTTTATCCTTCATCAGTGTTAACAGTACTAATTATGCGATCTCTACTACCACAGATGCCCCTGTGTGTAAATCTGGCCAACAGTGGGTCTACGGTGTAGGGAAGCAAGAACCTGTTAACGTCACATGTGGGGTAGAAGCACATCCTCAG
>NC_134804.1:24286006-24288506 GCF_046742065.1 Oratosquilla oratoria | reverse complement strand
CATCCGCCCCTCCAAGCAGAACCATCAAAGTAGACATGTTCTAAACTTCGAACCCATCTATATTAACCAACATGATTATCAAAAATAAATCAGAGTGAGCGTGGAGTAGGTACAGTAAGGTATAATGCGTTTACGTCTAATTTTTTATTACGTTAAGTGTAAGGTGAATGGGACTTGACTTATAGACTTTGGGTAGAGAAATAAGGGATTATTACCGGTGTTTAATTGCGTCTCATTCAAGGTTGTAGCTGTTTCAGAAGATTCTTTGACACTCAGATTAGAAATACGACCAACAAGCAGCATAAAAAACAAAAAAATTGAATATACTCGTATACATCTATATAGGACAAGAAAAGGGATATGCATATCAGATTTATGTGTATATGAAAAAGAAAATGTAGTGTATTGATATTGTGATCCCAATATTGGCATGAAATGAAATCTATCTTTAAGTCACACAAATTGTTATATTTTTTCTATCTCGGTATTTTTGGAGACATCTGTATCAGTTTTACTTCATCTTTAACTGAATTGATTTATCTAATGATCTTGTTCAATGTTAATTCTTAATGTAGATTAACTTTTTTCAATTTATCAAGTACGAAACCAGAAAAAAATAGTAATAATTTTCTCGTCACTGTCATACACATTCACAATATTTATGTAGATCTTTTCTTACTTTTTTCATTGCCTTTTTTCTAAAATAAAATCTTATAAAACTTTATACTTTTAGGACCACACATTATAACCTATATTAACAATATATATACATACATATATATACGTGTATATCGCACGTGGGTGAGGCGTAGCTGACAAATAGTCTGTACGGTGTGGTCTATGTGTGATGTGTTGCATTAGGTGTTTGTGTTTCGCGTGCAGTCTTTCTAGGTGTCTCATATGAAGATTGTGCTTGTGTTGGTTGAGAGGACGGGTGTTGAGAACTCGGTTTAAGGACTCAGCGCTTCTGAAGTCGTTCAATCGCGAACCCGTGATTAACTTGACAGCGGTATTTTGAACCTTCTGATAGTCGTAGTTGTTAGTGGGACATATTAACTGGTTCAGTCCCGGGGGCTGGCACAGAATCGGCCTGACTAGGGCTAGGTACAATCGACCTTTGGTGGACTGTGTTGCAGTTTTGAAGCGTTTTAGTCTCTCCAGGACAGACTAGCCTTCGCTCCCTGTCTGCGGAAGTGTGGGGTCCAGGTAAGGCCACTATCCAGTGTCCTACCCAGCACATAGGCATAGTCTTTCACCGGGACGTTTGTGTTGTTTATTTTAAGAGGAGTGTTCGTGATTGATCTGTTGGTTTGCTTGCAGCAGCAGTATACAGCTTTGCAATTTGACGCGCTGGTCTTAATGCGCCACTGTTGCTCCCACGCGTATGCCCCGTCAAGGATCTTTTGAATTAAGTGTAACGCTCCCTGCAGCGTTTTGTGTCTCCTAATGTGATTAGTGTCGTCCGCATACATATGAATAAGAGCTCGATTGCATGGATAAGCCGGCTCTGGCAGGTCATTCGTTCTTAGAATGGGCAGAGTGGGGGCAAGGATTGATCCTTGGGGTACTCCAGCCTTCGGCACAAAAGATCGGATCAGACAGCCTCGGCACCTTATTCCTATTGTCCTGTCGTCCAGGCAGTTGCAGAGCATAGTCGAAAACGTGGTACAATTTGTACTTAAGGACTTCATGCCAGACAGTATCAAATGCCCTCTACACATTCTTACAAACCAAAATGGCCTTACCAGGGCGACCGTCTGCCGGTCTTAGAACCCATTGAGTGATCATGGAAATTATGTCGTCTGCACCGCGTCCCGGTCGAAAACCAAACTGGCAGTCGCTCAGCAAATTCTCCGTCTCCAGATATCCTGTCAGGAGGCAGCAGAGGACGTGCTCAAACACCTTACCAAAGTACTCCAGAAGGGAGATCGGCCGGTATAAAAGGGATGAGTGAGTGCTCTTTGGTTATAGGTACTGATGATAGTGTTCTTATATCTCTGAGGCCATTCACTAGAACCATTAAGGCAATGCCCAGGGTTTGTGGGGTTAGTGTACAAATCTGCGTTAAAATTATATTCACTTAGTTTCACTAGGATATCAAAGAAGGTCAAAGCTCCGTCAACACTATCTTTCATACTGAAGGTGAGTTCAGTAGCCTGTTGTAGTAGGTGCCATAGTTTTTCAGCTTCATTACTGTTCTTGGCCTTTATGAAAATGTCATCAATGTAGCGACATTAAATATATGTGTATACATATACATATACATATACATATACATATACATATACATATACATGTACATATATATGTGCATATACATAACATATACATATACATATACATATATTTGTTGAGACATTCTGACAGGTTGATGTAAGCGGAATAGGAAACACAGGAGTCTTAGTCTTGAGTTTATTCCTGACTAGTTTCGCAGGTATGCTTTGAAAAAGCATACCTGCGAAACTAGTCAGGAATAAACTCAAGACTAAGACTCCTGTGT
>NC_134804.1:24276006-24281006 GCF_046742065.1 Oratosquilla oratoria | reverse complement strand
GTTGTTTTTATTGAAGTCATTCAAACAATAGCTACACAAAAAGACAGGATACATTGGTTAACAGTGTTGCCAATATTCATGTATTTGTGTTTAGATAAGAACATTCCATTAGTCTTGTGTTGTTTGATTAAACTGCAAGAATCTTCGAATGTCACTATTTGAAATAGTTACAAGATAAAAGTATAGTTACAATGAATTAAAACTAAATTCTAAGAGCAGTTATATTTTTTTAAGAATAAATGAAATAGTTACGCCTTGAAGATACAAATGAACACAATGGAAGAACAAACAACAGCAGGCCTACTGGCCCTAACAAGGCTGTTTGTGTTTATTATACTAGGCTACAGTTAAAAAAAAAAAAATGGCAACTAGGCGATAGAAGATGAACTAACACTACTGCTACCACTATCCTATCCAATTACAGTTAAATGCCTGGCTGTCAGATATTTTATTGCAAGGAATAATATTTCATTTACGAATTAGAGTCTAAGTATTTATCTAGGTGATTTTTAAATGTTGTTATTGTGTTATTTTCAACGACAGTGGATGGTAACGAATTCCACACATTAACAACCCGATTAAAGAAGAAATGCATACTTTAATTCGAAGAAAATATTTTGTCAATTACTTTAAAATCGTGACGTCTTCTTGTATCTGATTTGTCTAATAAGAAGTAATCTTCGACATTGATGTTGTTTGAGCATTTTGAAAACCTCAATTAGATCTCCTCGCATTCTCCTTTTTGAAAATGAGAATAAATTTAGACTTTTAAGTCTTTCTTCATAAGGCAGATTTCTCAGACTTGGTATAATTTTGGTCATTCTCCATTGCACTCTTTCTAGTTTACTAATATATTTCTGGTAGTATGGGGACGGACCAAGGTATAAAGGTTTGATAATATTTTTCATGATTTATTTTCGAAGACTCTTCCGATAAAGCCTGTTTTAACAACTTCTGAACAATGTTGACTTGGCTTCAAGTCATTTGCTATTAAAACTCCTAGGTCTTTATATCTAGTTACTGAATCCATTATTACGCCATCCATCTGGTATTGGATGTGATAATTGTTACTGCCAATGTACATGACTTTACATTTGTTAACGTTAAATTTAATTTGCCACTTGTTTCCCCAGCTTGATAATCTGTCTAGATCGGATTGCAGCGTTTCTTTCACTTTGGTGATTATTATTTTACCGGAAATTTTTGTGTCATCAGCAAAATTTGATACTTTGCAGAGTAAGCCGTCGTTCAGATCATTTAAATATATTAAGAACAAAACGGGTCCCAAAACTGATCCTTGTGGTATGCTACTTTTAACGTCGAGCCAGGTAGATGATGCAACTTTAATTTAAACTCTCTGATTTTGCTCAGAGAGCCAATTTTTAATCCAGTTGTAGATATTACCAGAGATACTGTGTGTTTTTAATTTGTCTAGCAATCGTTGTTTATGGGGAACTTTATCGGATGCCTTCTGAAAATCTAGATAAATTATATCGACAGATCTACATTCCTCGTATTTGCTAAAGACGTCATGAAAGAAGTCGAGGAGATTAGCTAAATATGAGCGTTTGCTATGGAAGCTATGTTGTCAATCTTTCATAATTTTATTTTCCTCTAGAAATTTACTACATTGTCACGAATGATGGTCTCTAGCAGTTTACACACAATCGAAGTCAGGCTAATCGGTCTGTAGTTGACTGGTTGTGGTTTGTCCCCTTTCTTGAATATTGGTGTTACGTTAACACATTTCCAATTTGATGGGATTTTACCAAGTGTTAAAGGTTTGTTGAAAAGGATACACAAGGGTTTACTGATTTGATTTTTGGCTTCTCGCAGATTTCTAGGTTGTCAGGTCCCGGGGCTTTACTTATTTTGAACTTATCAATTACTTGTACGACATCACTTTCGGTAATTACGAGTTTATTTAAGACGTTTTGGAACATTTTATGATATGGTGGCTGATACTCTGAGCAATCCTCGTCTGTGAAGACGGATGCAAAAAACTTGTTAAGGATTGAGGCCATCTCATTTTCATCATCCGTGTGTTTACCTTCATCGTTGTACAGTGGTCCAATGTCGCAGGTAAGCGTTTCCTACTTATTCGCATAACTATAGAATTCTTCAGGGTTCAATTTGCTTGCCTCGGCAATATACTTATCAAGATTTTTCGTACTACGCTTTTTCAGTATTTTGGTTTCGCGGCGAATTCCGTCTAGTGTTAGTTTATCGTCTTGGCTTTTAGTTGATAGATATTTATAAGAGACCCTTGCATTTTTTAACCTTTTTAAAAATGAAGCCAATCAACTTTTTTTTTTTTTTCTTTTTACATTACGGGCAACGGACTGCGCCCAACCCCACCATGCGGGGGTTAGGGGCTCGGGCCTTCGGGCAAGCACGCTTCGCTCGCAGGCGTCTTCGGCGCCCAGCCCTGCGGGCTACTTGCAATTCATGTCGAAATAATAGGACATGAAATTCTTGTTAGCGCTAAACTACCCACTTTTGAATATAAACGATCTACATCCAGCCCATCAGTGAAACACAAATCGCTTCTCTTCTTCAGGGTCTATATCTCCATCGCAATCTGTAAGATCCTCAAGACACAGCTGTTGAGCTGGATTGATCTTCAACTTCTCCTCTAGTTTTTTTTTTCTAAAGAACAGCAAATACTCTTCTTGATTTCTGATACCTTATTAGTTTTCTTCTTGCCGAAAGGAATTCACTTCTGTGAATGTTAATTAACTCGTGTTTTAGAATATTATTCTTCCTCACATCACTTATTGAATATTTCCCTTTGCTATCCAACTCCAAAAATGGCGTTGTCTGCGTTTATTTTTGCGTGGTACCAGCCATGGTGTTCGACAACCTTACAGAGACACACCGAGACGAATTACACAACCGGGTCAGAGGGGACGTGTCCCCTTGAGGGATTTCTGCTTTTCTGTCCTGTTACAGGAATTATTTTGTTAGTCCCAGGGGCTCCTGAGGACTTCCACGGGGTTCCACAGGAGCTCTCCAGGAGTTTCCAGAGTGCACCACAAGGGCTACGCAAGTGCTGCCATTGAAGTTGCAGGGGGTTCCTAATGTGTTCCTTAGGAGTGCCTAGAGGGTTTCACAGGGAATCCCCACAGGGATTCTCAGAGGTTCCCTAGTGGCTATCTAAGGACTCCCAAAGGGCTTCCCGGGTGTTTCCAGAGGCTTCCTCGGGGGCTTACGGGCGTCTTGGTATCAGCCAATCAGTCATCTCCATTGCCGTGACGTCACCGTTCATGGCCAATGAGTCATCTCCGTTTCTATGACGTCATCACTCTCTTAGCCAATCAGGGGCCTGCATTTATCCTTAGAAGACACCATGTTACTGGACCAACTATACCCTGCAATGTTTTCTTTTCGGCGGAACCGCCGTTCCTGCCATTTCGACAACAAATTATTTTTTATTTTATTTATTAATTTTTTTTTTTTTTTTTTTTAGTTAATATATATATTTTTCTTTAACTTGTTTAGTCATACCGTAGTTCCGTCTAGACCACCACTTGTAACACATAGAAGTGGTGACCTGGTTCTACATATTTTAGATCAAAGAAGTTAATAACATCTAAGAAAATGTAGCTGTCGTGACGTCATGTAGTATTCATATAACACATACAAGTAGCGGCCTGGCTGTATACATTTTAGATAAAAGAAGTTAATAACGTCTAAGAAAATGTAGCTTGTCCTGACGCCATGTAGTATTCTTGAATAACTCGCACACATTTACAATAATTAATCAATTACGATGCAATGCAACTATTAGATGCAGTCCGAGTTTCAACCCGCAGTAAATCAGTATAACACTATATAGTAGTAATAAACATAACAAACTCACAATGTTGTATATTTTCAGCAGCAAGGTCGTATACCCACTGTAGAATAAAGATCATCCCACGAAAGTGTTCAGAGGGCTAAACAAGGAAGAGTTTACGAGGAAGTATTGAGGATTTATTCTTTAAGTCGAATGAAATCATCTCGCATTAGACAGTAGAAAATTCTGAAAGCGCCCCACAGAGTTTCATTCATATTTCAGAAGTAATGTGAAAATTGAAGTTAAATGTAATAGATAATAGAACTTTATTTTAAGAAAGAGCCGTGGTAACTGTGTACAAACAAACATCCATTAAAGCAACAGGAACAATATATCTGTGCTGATGAAACGCCTCGATATCATTAATGCCTCCCGTCGTTATCGGGAAAAGCAAAATGAGCTTGCAAACATGCATTACGTACATCGCTTACTCAAGGCGGAGATAAAAGACACTCGACCTCGAATAGTATTTCTCAGGTTCTCGGAAGTTCCGGCCACTTTTGTGCCTCCGAGGTTTCGGTCCAACCTATTAGATGCGGAGAGGTGGGGATGGTGTAGTTGGCGAGATTGGCCTTATTCTAAGGTCAGGATTGGCCTTATTCTAAGGTCAGGGGCTCCTGGGTAAGGTCGGTCGACAGTGCGAGTTCGGGAAAGAGAAGAATAAAGATAAAGCTCGGAAGCAGAGGTCTCCACGAGAGGAAGAGAGAAAGAGAGAGAGAGAGAGAGAGAGAGAGAGAGAGAGAGAGAGAGAGAGAGAGAGAGAGAGAGAGAGAGAGAGAGAGAGAGAGACAGACAGACAGACAGACAGACAGACAGACAGACAGAGAGAGAGAGAGAGAGAGAGAGAGAGGGAGAGAGAGAGAGAGAGAAGGTAAGAGCGTACGCCAGGTGGCGCGTAGCTGTGGCCAAAACCGTCATCTATTCCCTATAGGCCTATACGCTTGGATTGTTGGGACAAGTAGCAGTCACTCTTGGAAATCGGGTAGAGAAGTGCGGGATTCGAACCCGCAGATAAGTGAATAAGAGCCCGCCACACTTCCAATTACCCATAGATCGGTCATACGAGCTCTGAGCTCTCCTCCGGGGGGTTATTAACTGTCGGTCACGAGTCCAACACGTGATCCAAGACCATGGTGAATCGCCAGCAGCGCCCCAGAGAGAG
>NC_134804.1:24258506-24261006 GCF_046742065.1 Oratosquilla oratoria | reverse complement strand
ACTACTTGTCATCGTCCTTCTCCTCCTTCATATTCTCAATCTCTTTTAATTCTTTCTAATCTTCCTCTTTATCTTCTGTTTTTCCTCCTTCTCTTCCTTTTCCTCGTCCTCTTCTTCTTCCTTTTCCTCTTACTCCTCTTTTCTCTTTGCCCTTTGATTTCTCCTCACCCCAACTCTTCCCCCTCTTCCATCAACACCTCCAATACTATAATTCTCCATACTCGGTGGCGCTGTTCAATTTCGTGTTATCGAAATTTAACTCTGTTATCATGAAATTTAGTAATAATAATGGTTTCCACTCTATCTATAGCTAGAGCTATAGCAATGACAATAACGAAATTAGAAGGAGTGATAGAATATTGTTGTTAGTAGTGGCAAAGTTTGTACTGTACTTAAGGTAGCAATAGTGCGAGTTGCATAAGTGATAGTTGACCCAGTAATGATAGTTGGAATAGTACATGATTATGTAGCAGTGAGCGCTACAGGCGTAGCGGAAAATAATTGTAATAGTGATTTATGTTGTAGGAGAGTCGCTGACCGTATGGATTAATATTGCGAATTACTTTTAAATCTTTTCATTGATATTCGACATTATCCAATATTCTTGTTCCAAAGTTCAAGGATAAATAGGATCATAGAAGCCTAAATCTTCTCTATCAATATTTACGGCAAGAGAAACAAAATGAATATATATAATAATCTGATTGGTTATTAATAAGAAAAAGTATACGTAATGGAATATAAATATGTAGGGAGATTAACATGAAATACTACAATATCCTCAGCTTTCATATATGACAGTTCCACTGAAGGAAACGAGCAGGAATATTTCAGTGTGCGCGTGTTGCTGCATGATTTATCAACGATCTTTGTTGGCTTTCACTTGACATTAATCATATTTGCTAACTTTACCAAAGTATAATTCGTGTCAGCGGGTTTGAAGAGAATAAGACTGACTTTACTGCAACAAATCTAGATGATTAGCCTAGGCAGTTACCCTAAAATGTGTCTAATTTTCCTAAGACACGCTGAAACAGAATACGGAAAATTTAATCTCTTCAGACATAACCCTGTGCTTAGTTAAGTAGAGGTAACTGGCGTTAGTCAAAACAGAATATTCGTAGGGCGTCATCAATATCCTATCCTAAGCTGAATGAAATCGTCTTGTTTAACAAGAGCATAATCGGAAAAAAGTGTAGTCTCAGATGAATAGAATTGCTTGATATTAAACATAACGAAATATGTAAAGTACTCAAGTAATTTTTAAGGAAGTACTGTATTACTAACCATCAGATGGAGTAAATGAGAGGAAGCAATCAGTACTACCTAAAGAAGAAGATTATAAGATGCATTTCCTGTCTGAAATAGTTAAATCAACTACTATTTTTGAGGTCATTTCATTACTTTAGTATTCAAGAACGATGGAAATCTGAAACTGCTTTCCGGGCTGCATTAAAATTTCTTTGGCTGATCAAGCTACATATATTTTTATTTAGTACAAATATGAACCACAATGGAGAAAAGTTGTACAGAGGTCAGCAACATGCGGTTCTTTCGGGCCACATGTGTGACACCAGAACTCCTACAAAATAATCATTTCATCACAGTGAAGACATCATATACAGTAAATTGATCAAACATTCCTGGCAAAATTATATGTATATTTTCTTTAATATCAAAAATATCTTTAGCCATCAATTATTATGATTTGTAGAAGTGGTTTTACTAATCTAAACTTATTGAATTGAAATCTTTTGCGACAAGCCGCGTTGTCTTTCACTGGAACAAATAACTTATAATCCACGGCGTTAAATTAAATAAATACTGTAATAAGAGACTCCATTCAGTTAACATGTGTATATAGGCACATACATATACATATAGACTGAATATCCCACTATTAGAGAAAAGGATGATATTTGAAGATATGTATGTTGTGATCTCTGTGACCCTCTTCAGCGTGGTTTTACAAAGGGTGGGTTAGCTTATATACATTAAGAGGAGATGCATAGAGGGGTATAGAGAGGTAAGCATACTAGTGTGTGCTCCGTCTAAATCCATGTCTAGATGACCCTAAGGTCAAACTGACCACGGGTCAAATGTTGGTGCGACAGGTGATAGGTTCAAGTCTGGGCGGACAACTTGATGCATAACACACACACACACACACACACACACACACACACACACACACACACACACACACACACACACACACACACACACACACACACACACACACGTACACACACACACACACACACACACACACACACACACACACACACACACACACACACACACACACACACACACACACACACACACACACACACACACACACACACACACACACACATATATATATATATATATATATATATATATATATATTAGTAAATATATATATATATATATTTAAAATCACAGCATACTTGGCATTGGCGATCTTTTTCTTTAGACTTTCTACTCTTCTAATTATTTTATTCTCTGAATAAGG
>NC_134804.1:24231006-24233506 GCF_046742065.1 Oratosquilla oratoria | reverse complement strand
AAGGTCGAGGTGATGGTAGTTCGAACCCTGCCACCGGCGAAGTTGGACCATGGGTATACTTCATTCAATTCCACGCTACAAAGTTCTCTGTGAGGGGCACCATCCTAGCCTCCCGATAGGGGGGAAGTTTGTGACGTTAAACCATATCATCATACCATTCATTAGAGATCTGCCCATTTCAGTGACTTCTAATAGAGAAAATTGTGTATTCATGACCTTGCACTAATTTCAGAATTTGTTCAGTCCAAAGCAAGATAATTTTATTCAGGTCGTGGTATTTCGATTGACTGAATATAATCATCTGACGCTAGACACAATAACATTTGTAAATAACGTAGGATGAGTTAGGAATACAACAATATTAAGTCCAGATTCCATATTTTCTTAACTAAGCATTGTAGAAAAAAAAAGGAATCCCTGCATATTTAAATATAATCGCCTCTGTAAGCATTAATATTCAGAATATCGTTCCTGGTTTCTCACATGAAATGAATATGTTTTCTCATTAACGTCACGTTATTACTATGTTAGTGATAATGTGACGTTTGCAGGAAATAATATATCCAAGTATTAATTTTGTAGATTTTTTGTTACCAAATGCATTGGAGAAATTAATTACCATGACTAATTCATCTTAATCTCCTCAACAGTGACACACTCTATTGTTGTGAGTTTTCAGTGGAGTCAGGTGATTTTATTTAGCAGTGAGAATAAGTTTGAGATAAGTCAGGGTCTAGATTGATTGAGAATCGGTCTGTTGTAAATTCATATCACGGGTAAATAAAATCGTCTCGAGGCAGCAAGAATAAAGATTAGCTAAGTATGCCACTGTTTAGAAAAGACAGAGATGTTCATACAACCGTACTTAAAGGTGTTTTAACCAAAGTGTGCTGTGGGGTGTCACTTTGGTTTTGGGCTGATTGCCTTCCCGCTAAAAATTATTATTCGATTCTGTTGCTAGTTACAAATCCTTTCGCTCCGTTGGAGGTTTTCACAACCGAATGAAATTTTCTGGTGGCAGCAGAAACAAATATTAAAAACCCAAAATACACTGTAAAGGCTACTCTATTGCTTTTGTTATGGAAGGTGGTTTACCTCAGGGAAATGTAATCGCCTGGTCATAACTAAAATACATAAGTGGTAAAACAAAGCGAAAAGGGTTAGTAAATTCAAACTAGTCAGTATTATATAGATCTGTAATGCATATCTAGGAAATCTATTTTGTTTTTACTGTAGACTTTTGACTAGTAGTGAAGATGTAGTATAGATTATTTAGTGAATTTTTAGCGAAGGAGTTTGTACACGTAGGACAACTTTGCTATCGTAAACTAGGATAACAACTGATGGATGCCAGCGACCCTATTTGACTACCAGGTATTTCAGTATTTGGTAGTTTTTAGTGAATTTCATTGGTTAGTGATAGTGAAATTACCCAGTATTATGACAGATGGTGATTGTTAGTACCATTGCACCTCCCGGTACTGTGATAGTAACTACTAGTAACTGCAACACTCAGTAATGTACCTGTTGTTTTTTCACTCTGGTAACGTAGTTGATTGATCCCCTCCTCCTCTCCAGAAGAGCATCCCCCACTCCCAGTCTTACCTCATGGGCTACCCTGTGGCCTCTTCCACGCCCTCCCGGCCACCTTCCTACGCCCACCACAACTACGGCCTGTCCCACACCCTCGGCCGGCACGCCTCCTCCGGGAGGGCCACACCCATGTCCTCCGCCTCCTTCTCCTCGTCCAGTCATCGCGGGTCATCCTCCACTGTGGCCCTCAACCCTGATTACTGCTCCTCGGATTTAGGCGGGGGAGATTCTCCCAGGCTGCCCCTCATGGGGCTGGGGCAGGAGCTTCAAAACGCGCAAAATCAACGCGAGAGTTCTGTCTAGTGTCCCGTTTGGATGCGGCTGCTGGCTGCGACTCAGCAACCTAGAACCCTTCTTGGTTAAGCTTGAGGTTGCCGTCGCCGCCGCTGCCGCCGACTGATTTGGGCGTCGTGAAGGTAAAATAATTCTTGAGCATGTTTCTGGAACATTCGTACTCACTCATGACTTTCACCTTGTTTTAAGTTTTATTTCCCTTTATCACATGAGTACCACCATAGTGTCCTTATACATCTAGTTTAGTTAGATTTACACTATGCACACGCATATGTATATATATAATTATATACATATATATACATTTATATATATATATATATATATATATAAATATATATATGTATGTATAATTATATATATATACACATATATATATATATATATATATATATATATATATATATATGTACATGTATATTGTTTTTGCATTTGTTGAACTTTTAGAGAACTCAACGCCTCTTGATTAGCTAGAGAAAAATAAGAAAATAGTCTCCCTTTCCCCAGATTTACATTTTCTTTTCTAGAACCGTTACGGGGATGTTGTTATCAATTTTCTCGTCTTTTTCAGACGCACGTAGGTAACGAGAAAAGGAAGAAGAGAAAAGAAACG
>NC_134804.1:24198506-24218506 GCF_046742065.1 Oratosquilla oratoria | reverse complement strand
TTCACGCAAGGAAAAAACATTCTGTTGTTGTGTTGGTATGGCTTGGGTTGGATAGTTTTAGTTGAGGTAGTCGGTATCCTGTGTGATGGACCTGCTACATTTTTTTCCCTATATCTATTCTTATTTTGTGTTGGTAACGTGCTGGTTCTGACATTTTCTTTTCATTGATAATCTGGTGTAAGATTATATTATGATAATGTCATACAAATATTTAAGTAAGCTTGATATCAATTTTACAGCTTTATTCGTATTGTGTACGAGGGAATAACTCCTGAGTTAGTAGAGTCCACACATGATAGGCACATGCTCGAACGGCCAAGATAGAAATAACTTGACGCTTTGATAACAGCTCGTGCGTTGAGCCGAAGAATTTTTAAATATAGGAAAATGACATCTATTATTGATTGTCGTCATTAACTCAGTAAAGGTCGGATATAAGGCATTCAACGTGGGATTTTTTCACTTTATTAATCCTTTCATGTCTACGTTAGAAAAAGGGGGTGGGGATTATTATTTGTGTCTAACTTGATTTTTCGCATCTCTTTTGTTATATTCCTGTTTCTGGAGATAAGAGTCTAAAACTTGTCTTGGAGAAGTATTTGTTAATGAATTTGCATTGTTGTTTGGTGACTGTATTTTTCTTTGTATTGTTCGAACTTCTTCGCGAGTGGAGGGTTGGATTCAATTTTGAGTTTTCATGCTGTTTTTTATGGTTACATTTTTTTCTTATGTGCTTTCTTACCTTTTGTATTGATACGTTTTTCCGTTTTTTCTTCATCTTATTTATTGAGTATATGTTATTGCTTATTTACTTTAGCCTTTTTTGTTGTTGTTGTTCTACTAAATTTTCTTTGTTTCTTTCTTTCTCTTTTGTATTTTGAGAATGGCTATAGTTCTGAGTATTTGCTTGTTATGTGCTTCTCCATCTCTTGTATCGGTATGTTTATCTCGTATTTCTTCGTCTTATCAATTGAATTAATGTTATTATCCACTTGTTAAAGTCGTTCTTTTTCTTGTTCTATTAAGCTTTGTTTGCTTGTTTTTTTCTTTCTCTTTTGTATTATGAGAATGGCTATCTCCTGTGAGTAGTTGGAATTGTATAATTTTTCCTAGTACCTTGGAAATTACCCCTTGCTGGCTTTTTGAATGACTACTGCATTGTTCTCTCATTCATTGCTCATCAACTGATGGAAACTGGTCTGTGTCCGAAGTCTCTAAGTTCTATTGTCACCTTTACTATGTGTCTTCAAAGAGAGTTGATGATAGCAAATACAGTGTTTAGGAAGAAAGTCAAGCATATGTACACATGGGAGAGGGTGGTGGATGGAAGGGTGGCAGATAGAGCGTTAATGGACTATGTAGTGGTGACCAGGAGTGTGGTAGGAAAAGTTAAGGATGTACATGTTCTAAGGGGAGAGAGTGGGGAATATCAGATCATTTTCTGGTGGAAGGTAAATTGAGAGTGGAGAATAGGTGGAGAAAGAGGAAAAGGGCAGAAGGTGGGGAGATACTTAGAGTGAACTACTTAAATGATAAAGAAAAGGAGGAGTATAAGGAGAAGCTGAGAGAGGAGTGGGAGGGAGTGAAGGATAGAGTAGAACTAGGAGTGGAGGAAGAATGTGGATGGTTCAAGAAGGGAGTCATAAGGTGTGCAAAGATGGTGTGTGGAACAAGGAGGGCGGGAGGAAATAGAAGGAAGGGTAGTGAGTGGTGGGATGAGGAAGCAAAGAAGGGTGTAGAAGAGAAGAAGCAGGCTTTCATAGGTTGGTTACAAATTAGGACGAGGGAATCGTATGAGAGATACAAAGTAAAGAGAAGGGAAGCTAAGCATAAGATAAAGGAATCAAAGAGGAGATCAGATGTGAAATGGGGTAAGAGTATGACAGAACATTTTGAAAGTAATACAAAAATATTTTGGTAAGAAATTAAAAGAGGAAGGGGAGGCGAATCAAGTAAAGAAGAAAGGTAAAAGGTGCAGATGGAGAGATGATAATGGAAGAGAAGGCAGTGAGAGGAAGGTAGGCAGTGTCTTAGGGCGTTTCTAAATGTAAAGGAGGATAGGGAGGGAGAGGTAGTTGCAGTAGGAGGCGCTAGGAAAATGAGAGTGATGAGTGAAAAAAATGGATGAGAAATAGGGAAAGATGAAGTGAAAGCAGCTGTTAAGATGATGAGAGCAGGTAAGGTACCTGGGTTGGATGAATGCCATGCAGAATGTCTGAAGAAAGGAGGTACAGTTATGGTGGACTGGCTGGTGAGGTTATTTAATGTTTGTTTGAGAAAGGGTGGAGTGCCGGAGGACTGGAGGAGTGCCTGTATCATTACGCTTTAGAAGGGTAAAGGGGACAAGTGTGAGTGTAGTAGTTTCATAGGAATCAGCTTGTTGAGTGTAGTTGGGAAGGTTTATGAGAGCGTCTTGATTGAGAGAATTAGGGGAGGAACAGAGGGAGCAATTGGTGAGGAACAGTATGGGTTTAGGACAGGTAGGGGTTGTGTAGATCAGATTTTTGTGGTAAGACAGATATGTGAGAAAGCTATAGGAAAAGGTAAAGATGTTTTTTGGGCTTTTATGGATTTGGAAAAGGCTTACGACAGGGTAGACAGGAAATCACTGTGGGAGGTACTGTAGATATATGGGATAGGAGGAAATCTGTTAAGAGCAGTCAAGAGTTTCTACGTGAGTAGTAGAACTAGTGTTAGGATTGGAAATGGAGAGAGTGAATCGTTTGAGGTAAAGGTGGGACTTCGTCAGGGATGTGTTATGTCGCCCTGGCTATTGAATCTATACATGAATTGGGTGGTGCGAGAGATGGATGCAAGGGTGGTGAGTCAGGGGATGGAGATGGTTTAAAAAAATGGAGAAAAGTGGGAAATAAGCCAGTTGTTGTTTGCTGACGACACTGCGCTTGTATCAGGATCAGAGGAGGGATTGAGGAAGTATGTGACAGAGCTTGAGAAGGCGTATGAAAGAAGGAAGCTGAAGATAAATGTGGGCAAAAATAAGATGATGAGATGTACAAGGAGAGAGAGTGACAGCAGGCTGGAAGTGAGCATTAAGGGAGAGAGACTGGAGTAAGTGGATAGTTTTAGATACTTGGGTCCGAATGTGACAGGAAAGGGAGGAGTGGGGCTGGAGGTAGAATATAGATTGAGAGAAGCGAGTAAATGCGTTGGGGGATTAAAAAGTGTAATGAGAAATAGACATCTGGGAATGGATGCTAAGAGGAGGTTTTATGAAGGAGTGATTGTGCCGACAGCACTGTACGGGGCAGAAACATAGAACATATGAGAGGAAGAGAGAAGGAGTTTGAATGTGTTTGAGATAAAATGTCTGAGAAGTATGATAGGGGTTACTAAGCTAGATAGAGTGAGAAATGAGAAAGTGAGGCGGAGAACAGGGGTGGAATGGGGGTTAGGAGATGGGGTTGATGAAAGAGTATTGGGGTGGTTTGGACACATGGAAAGAATGAGTGGAGAAAGATTACTAAAAGAGGTGTGGGAGGCAGAAGTGGAAGGAGGGAATATGAGGGGTCATCCTAGGATGAGATGGATGGATGGGGTAAAAGGGACATTAAAAAAAAAGGGGGGATGTCTGTTGCGGAAGGACGGGAGAGGAGAGAAGACAGGGGTGAATGAGAAGGTTTATGTATGGATGATGCTGTGATACATGAGGGGGAGTGGGTGGGGAATGAGGGGTGAGGAAGTATGTTTGAGAAATAATTTGACGCAGCCCGAAGGTATTTCTCCCCGTTTTCTCCTTTTCTACGCTGGGGGATGGAAAGGGGGGGTGGTCGCCGATTTGATTAAGCGGCCTTGCTGTGGATGTGCTGTGTCTTGCGACACTACTTATGGCCCAGGTCAGTGGAAAGGAAGCAGGGATGACCCGTCATCCAGGAACTGCCGAGTAGAGAGGGAGGGAGGAGGGTGGAGGGGAGTAGAATATGTAGGGGATGGAATAGGTTGGAATGGTTTGTATGCCTTTTTTCTTTTTGGCTATCCTCCGTGTAAGGGGGAAAATAGCCTTTGGTACACTATGTCTAAAGAAGTTGCCTGTTGGTCATGGTCATGAGTTAGTAGTTCGATGAGATGGTTGCTGGAATTTAGTGCGTTTATGTTTGGGAACGGTTCTATTGTTTTGTTTCCTCTTGGGTTCGCTGTAGGGGTAGTGTGTATTCATGTCAGTTTGTTAGTGATTTGAGTGAATGGAGTTGAAGGATATAGTCTCGGAGAGCTTATGTGGTGAGTAGTATATACCCGGTACATATATATGATGTGAATGGGTTCTTCCATCAATTTTTGGATTGTGATTATTTCATTTGTATTGTCTACTAGTATTTGCTTGATTTTTTTTTATTTCATTGGAACAGTTTTTGGTGGATGACATACACTTAGACAGAAATAGTACTATCGGTATTGTTTTTCATATGATTTCACTATTACTACTACCATTGTTTGTGTTATCATTATCATGGTTATAGTTACCACAGCTACGAATGATATTTATAATCTTTCTATTGTTTTCGTTATCATCCTTTCCGAAGCCATTACCTTGGTTCTCACTATTCTTCCCATCTTTTCCGTAATCGATACAGTAACTGTTTCCAGTCTAATTAAAACCTGATATGAATAGTTTTCAAATATATTCTATTATTGTTTTTATTGTCGTTTTACGTCCAAGGAATGAAGTACGAGGCGTGTTTTTTTTAAGTAAGTACCGTTTTGAAATAAAAATGAAACAAGTATACTTTTCGTAACAATTTTATTTTTACATGAAAGCCTATAATCTACTTTTCAACATAATTTCCACAAATTTAAAGCATTCATCATACCGTACAACCAGCTTTTGAATACCATCCTCGCAGAAATCTGCCGCCGAACCACTGCAACACGGCCGTTTTGAAATCTTCATCGTCATCGTGGCGCTGACCACCTAGATGCCTCTTCAAATGCAGGAAGACGTGGTAGTCACTGGGCGCTAGATCTGGGCAGTACGGAGGTAATCAAGGGGTTCCCAGCCAAACGATCTGATCACACCTTGAGTTTGATTAGCTGCGTGTGGACGGGCACATTTCTATGGCCATCTTTAAAAGTTCTCACCCATTCTACACCATCCCATCACTCATAATATTTTCTCCATACACTTCACTGATATGACGATGAATTTCAACCGCTTTCACGTCTTTAGTAGAAAGAAAACGAGTCACAGCGCGTATTTCACAGTTGGCGGCATTCTCAATCGAAGGAGGCATTTCAAATACTCATAAACAAACTCAAGCACGGTCAGATGATTTCGTAATGGCGCCTGTGCCTAGCCAAGAGATAGCGGTAAACAACGCGCATGCGCTAAATACCGACCGCAGCGCCACAATGGCGGAATTTCAAAACGGTACTTACCTAAAAAACACGCCTCGTGTTTACCTACCATAATGTAATACATGAAATGTATTAACTGCTACACAATAGCAAAACGGGTGAATCGTAAGAATTTACTTGAATAAAATCGTCCAGCGTAGAATAGATTATTCAAGTCGTACCAGTAAAGGAAAACTAACAGGAGGCAGGTAATCACTTTACAAATTTGATTCTTCTTTGAGGTAAAAGTTTCAATTCATTTCAGGAAAGGCCAAGAACGTAATGTACTTTTAGTATTTTGTCGGGTCATTAATAACCAGTGTTTCTATCCATGCGTAAAGTACTTCATCAAAGAAATTAAGTCAAAGAGGTGTTAAGAAAGAGATTTAAAGAAGGTAGCAGAAAGCGCCGTAGTCATCCTTCTCATTTGAGTAGATATCAGTTTCCTATCATCAAAACAGAACATAATATGTAAATGGATTTTATAATCTAGATTGCATATACATTATATGTTTCATTCTGTCCTGAAGTCTATCGTCAGCTGAATAAGATCATAAGATACTAGCCAAAACATAAACTTTAAAGAGGAAGTCTCTCGTAAATGGGCATAAAATCGGCAGCAGTTGAGAAAATGAATTCCTGCCGAGTATGAATGGATTATTTATTTAACTTAAACCATCCGAAGCTGTGTGGTCTTTAAAGATTTTCCTCTATCTAACGCACTACGATTCTATTCGGCTGAAAGAGGTACAAGGACTGCACACGAATGTTGCGAGTTCGATAAACCCAACAAGGGGTAATACACAATTCTATCCAGCCTTTGCAAGCGACATTTTTCCCTGCAACCCCTGGAAAAGTGAATTTTAACCAAACTTTTGATTGGACTCGTTTACCCGAGCCGCTTTTGATGAAGAGTAAAGAAAATGTTCAAAGCATCAGCGGATCGTGTTCAAAAAGTCCGTCGCAAGCGTTCAAACACGTCGCCAACTCCATCACCGCCATCGAATTCAGGTTGTATACAATTTTCAAGGTCAACCTCAACCATAGAGGACGTCGAGGGGGAGCATAGGGTTTGTAGTAATATCAAGGAGGTCCCTTCGGATCGACAGTCTTGCGTTGCTGCTGAGGGCACTGCAAAAACTTTCTTCCAGGCCACACGAGTGTCAACTGCAGGTGGCCGATTTCCTGCCAACGTCCGAATAAGAATAATGAGGTGCCTCTCGCACGCGCACACGATCACACATACACACACACACACACACACACACACACACACACACACACACACACACACACACACACACACACACACACACACACACACACACACACACACACACACACACACACACACACACACACACACACACACACACACACACACACACACACACACACACACACACACATACATATGTGCGCGCGAGAGTGTGTGTGTCTTAGTGCGTATATATATGTGTGTGTGTGTATGTGTATATGTGTGTTCGTGTATGTGCGTGTGTGTATATCAGTTTCTATGCATGCATTTATGTGGTTTGTGCGAGTGCGTTCATGAAGGCACCTATGTGCGTATATAACTAAATTTTGGAAGTTATTTCGTTTTCATAAGTGTTATATTTTCTATTATTGTTCCCGTTTTTACTTTAAATTTTCTTCTTCATTATAGCCAAATATATTTCTCTATCATATCCAACTTGACTGTCGATTTGTGTTTATTACCTTTCATTGTATCATTTCTTTGAATTTTTTTCTTATAGCTTTTGCTTCTATTGTCATATTAATGCTCTCTTTATTATTTTTTTCATGATTACTTACATTATGGTTTTCATCGTTGATTTAGAAAACCATGTTTAAATAGTGCAGAAATTATTTCAGATTTATCTGAAAACGCCTTAAAATCTTATTGAAAGTGTTATCAAACTGATATCAAATCGCTTTTAAATCGTTTTCAAACCTATTCCAAACCGATTTCACTTCACATTGAAATAGTTTTCAAAGCAGTTTGAAATCATATTGGAATCGTGTTCAAAGCTCTTTCAAATAGTGTTCATTTTGGGCTAAAAGAAGGTCAAACTTTTGCTATTTCTATATAGATTTTATAATCGTCATATTCGGTTACATTGTCGTTTTTGTTATTAATTGAATGATTTACCTAACGAAGTTCAGTATCAATTACCTTGTTACTGTTGCCCTGCCTTTCTTCGTTATTATTACTATCGTTTTGATTTCCCTTTATATTACCGTGTTTATTTTTATGGTAGTTTTAATTACACTTAAATACCTTTTTTTTTCTCTCTATCAATATAGTTTCTTAGTTCATTTATCTTTTTATTATCGCATTTGTGATCAGTTCTGTTGTTACTGTTTTCATATGCATGCAACAGACAGTACTCAGTTTTACGTAATACCATCTCCAGCTACAAGTCCCGCCTACATCATAATTCTGCCTCTCGTTTCATTTCACAAAATACAATTGTTCCAGCCAACATACATTTAATTGAAATACGTATATCAGTAGGTAGACAGCAATACCTTTTCCTTATTATAAGGAGTGTCCGTTTTGAAATGTACACCCACCTCACAAAACCCCAAAAATCATTCGTTGTCACTCTCATCTTTACACTTCACGAATGAAAGATACCTTTCCCAGACATACTACTCCGGTCAGATCTAATGCAGCAAGACACAGCACTTCTACAGCAGGGCCTGACAGCTGTATACAAGTCGAGAAATTTTGGAGCAGACAATAAGAACATCAATTCGGGCCGCGTTATTTCCAATCACTCTTCACTTGTTCCTATCTTTTTGCACTCTCATTACTCAAAAAATATCAACGTACTCGATACAAAAAAAAAAAAAAAAAAAAAAAAATGAAATAAGTAAATAAATAAATAAATGGATAAAAATAGATAATGAATGAATTAATTAAATGAATAAATAAATAAATAAAAAAAAAATAAAAAAAATAAAAAAAAAATAAAAAAATAAATAAGTAAATAAAAAAAAAATAAATAAAAAGCGTGAACTTCATGAAATGTTCAATGTCACACAGAAATTTTGACTATGAGGAAAATTAAAGGTTTCATTGGAGTTACCCTAACTGGTTTAATAGTCATAATAAATTGGTTCCGTAAGGAAAAGAGATCTTGTTAAAAGTAATAGATACTTGTGTTTATCATTTTCTTAAGTATGCTTTCATATACACTAGTAAACGTTTAGTCTCTTAAAAAGAGGTTCATGACTTAACCGAGGCTTTTATTTTGTTATTTCTGATGCTGGACCATTATTTACCAGCGTTGATTCTTTCTCTGTGGTTAGGGTATGAGTAATTTTAGAGAATGAGTCAGTAATACATCATACTTCAACGATCATTATTAGGGGCAATCAACAACGTCCTCAGCAAGAAGGACCATCAATCGTCAGCAACCATAGTGTGAAAGAGAAAATCAATATCTACTCCAAAGTTACATTTATCTCAGCAAACAAAAAACAAGAATGTGTAGTGTAACACATTACATAGAGAAATATCAACAGAGACACATTCATACACACATAGACACACACACACACACACACACACACACACACACACACACACACACACACACACACACACACACACACACACACACACACACACACACACACACACACACACACACACACACACACACACACACACACACGCACACACACACACACACACACACACACACACACACACACACACACACACACACACACACACACACACACACACACACACACACACACACACACACACACACACACACACACACACACACACACACACACACACACACACACTCACTCTCGGTGGCGCGGTTGGTAGAATCCTAGACTGTCAGTACGGCGGTGCCGGCTGTACCTGGTTAGAATCCTGCCCAGGGCTGAAATTATTTCAGTATCGCTGCGCTTCGAGTCGTTACTCCAACTCTCATGGGGGGAGTTGGGTGTGTGTGTGCGTGTAAGGTCATAGCATTACCCATAGATCGGTCATACGAGCTCTGAGCTCTCCTCCGGAAGGGAAATAGCTGTCGATCACGAGTCCAACACGTGATCCAAAGACCAAGGTGAATAACACACACACACACGCACACACACACACACACACACACACACACACACACACACACACACACACACACACACACACACACACACACACACACACACACACACACACACACACACACATACACACACACACACACACACGCGCGCGCGCGCGCAGATGCCGTTGATAGATCTGTGTTATATGTTTTGTCTTGCGGGAAGACTACTTCACTCTGCTGAATGTAGGTAAACTGCTTCCATGATTATAAAAAATTACCTGGATGTAACTGCTAAAATTAATGATATATTTACTCAGTAGAAGAAAATATTGGTCGCGTCCAATAAAGATAAGCTTTAATCGCATTCTGTAATCAATGAAGTAATCAGCAATTCTTGTAAATTAGCACAAGAAGAAAAATAAGAAATCGTTTGAGATCAAGACAATGGAAATGAAAAGGAAAGTGTAAAGTCACGGGGATTTTTAAAGGAAACCAAAGACAAAAATTAAATAAAGACAACAGAAGAAAAACAGCAGTTTTCTAGTGAGTTCTCACTCAATCAAAGTGTGAGAAAATGTTTTTGAAAAAGACCGGAGATATTGCACAGGAAACAAAAGAAGAAAGCTTAAAATAGTCCATGCTGATGCAGATGGTTTACTATGAAGCCAAAGACAAAAATTAAATGAAGACGACAGAGGAAAAATAGCAGTTTTCTAGCGAGTTCTCACTCAATCAAAGTGTGAGAAAATATTTTTGAAAAAGACCGGAGATATTGCACAGGAAACAAAAGAAGGAAACTTAAAATAGTCCATGCTGATGCAAATGGTTTACTATGGGATAGGTCACAGAAAAACAATAATCAATGGTAAATGAGCCTGATATGTTGTGCATAACAGAAACCAAACTCCCCAAAAATGTTGATCATTTGCTGTGGGAATAATAAATACATCAGCCGCAGAAGAGATAGAGAAAATATAATGGAAACTGTGGCTGTTATGAGAAATGACATAATGATAGAAAAGGCAAATCTTAGTAAAAGTATGACTGAAACAATCCACGAAAACATTAGAAGTAAATGGCTGAATTAAAGACATTCATAGTGACGTTTGCCACCACCCTAAGGGAGGAACTTTTTTTGAAAGGGGTGTTGTAGATAAATGTAGAGGTGAATAAAAAAAATTACAAGTTCAGTTATGGTAAATGGAGACACAGGATATGAATCACCAACTAATAATGGATGGTAACGTCTTTAAAGCTACTTCGGCTCAGGCAGAAATAATGAATGATTTTTTTCAATCTATATTTACAAAGGAGAACAGATTCTTAGAGGAAAGCAAAGTGGGAAAAATGCATACTGAAACGATTTAGAAAACAACTGGCGAACAAAATCAACAGTCTTATTCTATGTCCATTTAAAGAAGTAACAGTGCCGCATGACTGGAGAAAGGCTAATGTGTTAGCAATTTACAAAGATGGAAGTAAGTGGGCACAATTAAACTACAGGTCTGTATCATTGACCAGTACAATAGTGTAATTATACGGAAGGATTGTAGAAGATCGATGGGTCAATTATCTCGAAGAGATGAATATTCTCACAGACAGTCATTTTGACTTTAGATCTGGAAAGTTATAAGTGTCTCAAACCTTTCAATATGTTACTGGAGAGTGATTTGGGTGGACTGTGTGTACCTCGATTGAGAGAAGGCATTTAATAAGTAACTCCAATCGTCTTATGTTGATAATTGGGGTAAATTAGAAGATTAAGAGGCAAACTACTTAAAAGGATAAAATATTTTATGAAGGAAAAGTACACGAGGACAGTAGTAAAGGATAAAATGTCAGGGTGGAGAACAGTGAACAACAAAACTCGTCAAAGTTCAGTGGCAGCGCCTCTAATATCTCTTATCTATATCATTGATATAATGGAATGTTCAACAAACTATGGCAACATATTTGCAGATAATGCAAAAATTGCGAAAAGAATGAAAAACAAAAATGAAAATTTAACTTCAATACCAAGAAGATACAAGGAAATGTAAATAGGCAGTACCTGCAGAAGACCATCTTTAAACTAATCCTTATGGAAGGACTCCAATACAAAAGCATAAGAGGAGAAATATTTGGGAGTGTTGATAAAAGAAAAAAAAAACTGTTTCGTCCAAGACTAGCAAATGCGTCAATGGTAAACAACATCGGGAGGATACAAAGGTTAGCAATCAAACTGGTCACCAGCCTGGCAGATAAAACATGAAGAGCGAGTAAAAGCAATGGTTCTGCCTGTGTTGAAAGATCAGAACATCTATTGAATATGGACAGGAGTGCTTAGATCATGAGAACAAATTAAGAAAGACTACAACTATAAACTATGTGAAGAAAGGCAGTTTTCCATACAGATGCAGGAATAACTTGGGTGATATAGCCCAAGTGGGAACAATATATGTATTTGGATCTTCATATGATAATTGGAAAGAGATATTGATCAAGTTGGAACCATGCATGAACTTGAAGCTGGGTATGATAACACTTGTAAAAATATTTTATTAAAATACCTGCCCCACAAGCAAAAGAAGGTGAACTTGATAGCATTTTTTTCTGTTGACTTCAAATATGTTTTCAATTTTTTTTTTTATCAGGAATAATTTTTCTGTGATAGTACATTCAATTTCAAACAATCAGAACTAATAAATGAGGCTGATATATCAATAAAACTTACTTTTGAAATATAGAATTGTATGATTTTTTAGTGCGATATGTTTGTAGATCTCTTTTTAGTGTCCAACAGTAATAAGCCAACATTGAAGAGCTCCACTTTCCTTGATACCGGGTTTCCAAATAAAGAATGTCGTGGTGAAACCTCTCGCCATCCTTGTCAGTGACGGCGCCAAGATTTGCAGGGAAAAAAGTCAAAGTTAAAGTCTAGGAAGTGGTTTTTAGGCTCATATTGCAACCCAAGGCCTTGTAGGACGTCAGTAGCTCTTTTACGATTTCATAATATTTCTTTGATAGGTGATTCCCCAAAAAATCTGCACAATTTCTTTTAAATGACAATCATGCACCTTTTTCAAGATCATTTAGCTCTTCAGCAAAATTTTGGTCTCTCATTAGCTTCCTAACCTGTGGTTCAACAAAAATACCTTTTTTGATTTTTGTGCCACTTATACTAGGAAATTTATTTCTCAAACATGTGAATCCCTTGCTAGTTCTATCCATACCTTTAACAAAAAATTTCATCAAACCTAGCTTGATATGTAAAGGAGGCAGATAAATTTTCTCTGAATCAACAAGAGGAGGATTGACAACATTCTTCTCTCCTGGGGTCAAAGATCGTTTCGGTCACACATTCTCTTCGTTTTTCTTATCCCGACTGTCCCACTCACATAATAAGCAACAAAACTTTGTCTAACCCAGCTGCATTCAAAGTAAAATTGCCACAGTCTTTAAGCCACCAAAGATATTCCATTTAGATGCTTCATACTCTCATATGTTTCCTTCATGTTAGCTGCATGGGCCAGAGGAACGGAAGAAAACTTATTTCAGTTGTGGAACAGAACAGCTTTCAGGCTCATTTTTGAAGCGTCAGTTAACAAGCGCAACTCATTCTTGTCATATTTATGATTAAATTGTTCCATAACATAATATACATCATTACAAAACACCACACCATCCTCAAGTCGGAAAAACTGTTCATAATCACAATGTCGCTCACGATAAAAACTAACTTTGTATTTTGGAAAACATTCCAGCCCTTTAACCTGAAACCAAGACGTTCGGATTATATTTTTCACAAATCTAAATCCCGTACAAGATAATTCAGATCTAGTTGGCTCAATAAATGTGGTTCACTTGAAGAACAGATTGGGTGAAAGTGCATGTCATCTGTTTCTTTTTCCATAACCTCCTCACTTGACTCATCATCTTTAATTCCATTTGTTATGGAGGTTTGTGTACAAGAGAGTCTTGACTGTAAAGTACTGGTCTTATATCAGACTTGGATGTTCATGTTATACCTTTTAGATTTATAATGCAAAAGTAGCAATCTGAAGTATGATGTTTTGGGTCTTTCCGAACCATAAGGATGGCAAAAAGCATATGGCGTGAGCCTTTCGCCCATGCAGTGAGAGGACTGACACAGGTTACACAACACTCATGAGGGGCCCAGCTTTTATGCTGGTTTCCCAATTTTCAGTCAAAATAATGTTCATAAAAATTTTAATCAATGGCGTGAAACACCTTCTTTGTGACTTGAATGTCAATACACCGCAAATAAAGCAAAACATGTCTGAGTGGCTTATACAGTTTCTTGGCATTGTAAAGGTGAATGGCGAATGCGCTACTTTATGATATCACAAACTTATTGCCACACAAGTGCGTACTACACAACCTCACACCAACATTTCAGACACAGTACTGCCAAACGAATGACAATATCACGCAATTTGATCAAATCCAATGTTGCTTACCGCTTGATTGAAATATCTACCACGTAACATACGTAGCGTAACATATAACAGTGTAATTGGAGATTAAGAAACGACATCCACGTGCAATTTTTTATACTATGATTAGGTAAATACTTACATACTCACACGCTCCTACTCAACGCCTGAAAAATACCACAGTACTACAATCGGTTACTGTCTTCCTTGCACAAGGAGATGGGATGTGTATGAATTGTGTGTATTATTCCACAAATTTCCTTAAATTGTGCCATACGAGCTATGAAGTTCTTATCTGGGAGGATGATAACCGTCAACCACGATTGCAGCACATGATCAAAGACGATGGTAAGTCTCACACACACGCGCGACCACCCTCGAATGCACCCACACCCGTTTGTGCACGCATGCAGATATATACAAACGCACGCGCATTCACGATCACATACACACACACAAACACACACACACCTAAACACACTTGCATGCCCACAAATACATACAAAGACTAAGTTTATGAAATTTGATAACTTTAGAAGAGAGAAGGAAAAGAGATAAATTGAAAACTATGTTGAAAAACATGAACAGATTCTACATAGTCGACAAAGAAAAGTTCTTAGCATAAGACCTGAAGGTTATTTGAGGCTATGGGGATAAATTTAAAAATGACCGGATGTTAGAAGAACATTAGGAAGATAGTAAAAACTCGTCTAGCTTTGGCAAACAAAAATCGAAAATGTACCTTGATATAATAAAGGGCGTAAGTCGGTTGTAATGCCACAGTTGCATACTTAGCAAGAAACATCAGGGCTGGAAGGTCCGATGTAATAGACAATTATTAATGAATCGACACACGATTTCACTTGTAATCAAATGTTTCACGTTCTGTCGCATGCACTGAATCAGGATATGTTCTTAGATGACAATACTATCGCCCCCTTCCGTGGTAGGATTTATCATTACAGTACAATGTTTCAAGCAATGCAGGGTACTGTATTATTCGGAGAAGACTTTCACTTTCTAATGTAAGATCGAAGGACATGTATTATTTTTTGGACATGAAATGGAAATGATTAAACAAAATTAGCTTTGTTTGACTTTACAATATGTTAACAGTGTGACCATTTTTACGGGTTTTCCAGCTTTTTAGCTTTATACTCTAACGAGTAATGATTTTTTTTTTTATATTTTCATCTCTTGTCAGGTGATATTATTGACCTCTAGCATTACTCTCTTTTCCTTAAATGCAAAAAGGTAATTGATCAACAAATGGTCATACAGGGATTTGCAGGTGATGTTTTTCCAAAAAATATTCAATCAATTCGAATTTGCATATATTGTCAATCGTGTATATGGGCTATTGAGGCTCACATAGACAAAACATATTTGATCAAATTAACCAGAAGCTCTGTAAGAGGCTGGTAGATTAAGGTAGACAAGTAGGTAGATACAGTGGTAGGTGGCGAGAAATTTATTTTTACGACTTAGATGTTTTGAAAACAATGGTCGCGACGGAGTTGCAGAGTTGCATAATCTCGCTCACCGCCTAAAGTTTGTAAACGAAAGCTAGGGTATCGATATTGGTGCTGATGTGACACTCCGTGACCAAGATTGCTTGTGTAAGCAGTATTGCTTGAGACAGTGTAAGAGCCTTTTTGATTGGAGAAAAGGGTGGAGGAGGAGAGAAATTATTGGTGCACAGAAGTAAAGCCACACCCTTGAAGGGGAGGCACTTATTTGTAACGGTCAAAGTTATTGGATGAATTAAGTAGTGACGTCAAAGCAGACTTTGCTTGGGGAGTGTATTAGGGATCCCAGGTGGGGGTCCTCTGGTGTACGTAACCAAACTAAGTTGTAAAAGTTGTGAAGAAACTGAAGAAAATAATTAAACAGTTTTAGATATCCTTCAGAAGCATATACTAAGTGGTACTTCACTAAGTAGGACGAAAGAGGCATGGGGCCTACGAATGAGTGACTTACAATTATACGTTGATGAAAAGAAAGTGAAGAAAGTTGAAAGTGAATGAAGAAATATAATATCATAGAAGGAAAACTTAACAGAATTAAAACCAATAATTAAGGAAGAGAAGGGAACTGAAAGTGATGGTGGTAACAGAGCTAATAGGCTCAGTCGTGTTCGGTGGTAACCTCCCAGAAGAATCGAGTGGACTGAGTAGAAGATTGATTACATTCGCGTGGCTATAGTACCTGTGGTTCTGACTTAAACTGAAATACACACGGCAAAGGTCAAGTGTCATGTATTCTTTCTTTCTTGAAGGGTTGTATTATTGTTGGCTTCTGGAGTCTCCAAAAGATAAAAGCAGTGTCGTTTTGCTTTTACACCATGATTGATGTGGCCTTGACCGGCCAGTTTTTCAGTATGACAGGTTTAGCTCTAATCTAAGGAATCTGATTTTTCGGCCGATTCCTAGCATGAGATAGGATACGTTCCTTTTGTGATTTCCCATAACCATTGTCTATCATGTTTTATGCTACGATTACAATGGCCTAAGCCAGCCACTCTCTCTCCATAGCAGGTTTTGCTCTATTTGCAACATAGTTAATGTTTTGGGCAAATCCTATAAAGTAACAGCTCTCCTGTTCTCGTATAGCCCTGCTCTGATGGGTTTTTACAATCTCTCTCGGTACCAAAACACAGTGTCTACATGGTTTTGTTACCTATAACAACTACCATAACCTAGTCTGGCCAGTCTTTCACGGTGGTAATTTTGCACCTAGATTAACACTCTTCCTATTTACAGTCCTAAGTGGTGCTTGGATTTCGAAGGTGTCTGACAGCTTTGATACAACTGTAGAAAGCTTGGCCTTATCTTGAGCAAATTTATATTTAATTCTATTGTACTTTTGTTGCAACTGAGTGCCTTCCGGTGTTAATTCATCATTTATGTCCTACCATTGCCACTGTTGCCGTTGTTATTGTTATTGTTATTGTTATTGTTGTTGTTGTAGTTGTTATTGTTATTGTTATTGTTATTGTTATTGTTATTGTAATGGTTATGGTTATGGTTATGGTTATGGTTATGGTTATGGTTATGGTTATGGTTATGGTTATGGTTATGGTTATGGTTATGGTTATGGTTATGGTTATGGTTATAGTTATGGTTATGGTTATGGTTATGGTTATGGTTATGGTTATGGTTATGGTTATGGTTATGGTTATGGTTATGGTTATGGTTATGGTTATTGTTATTGTTATTGTTATTGTTATTGTTATTGTTATTGTTATTGTTATTATTATTGTTACTGTTACTGTTACAGTTACCGTTACCGTTACTGTTACTGTTATTGTTTTTGTTATTGTTTTTATTATTGTTATTGTTATTGTTATTGCTATTGCTATTGCTATAGCTATTGTTATTGTTATTGTTATTGTTATTGTTATTGTTATTGTTATTGTTATTGTTATTGTTATTGTTATTGTTATTGTTATTGTTATTGTTATTGTTATTGTTATTGTTATTGTTATTGTTATTGTTATTGTTATTTATGAAGATGAATGAGTGAATATTAATATATGGAGTAGGTGTGTCCTCATTTTTGTTAATTCAGGAGTGAGGCAAAGATGCGTGTTTGCCTCAGCATTTTCCAAAGCCTAGATGGAATAGATATTGGCAAGAATTGTCGATTAATGCCATTACGGAACATATATTAGGAACACTTAAGTCAATTAGGTGGCATTTGCTCTATATCATACGAACTCGTTGGAGATCCTGGTTGCAGCCCTTAAGTCTAGACACCGGGAGGTGAGACTGCTTCTACCCCAGTTCTCCTGGGCCAAGACCATAGTACAGGTATTTGGGGGCTTATCGGGTGACACTGTTCCATTTGCCCGTGCTGCAATGTGCTAGATATGCCTAGTTGTGGCCCTTGAGTCTTTCCACCGGGAGGCTAAACTGCTTCTACTCCAGCTCTCCTCGGCCAAGACCATGGTACAGATATTTGGGGCTTATTGGGTGACACTGTTTCGTTTTTCCGTGCTGTAATGTGCTAGATATGCCTATAGCTACCCCCGCGATGTGGTTCCTGTTGGTATATCCCGACCAGAAGTAGATGTAACACCTCGTCACTGATCTCACCATTCCCCAGTCGTCTCACCTCGAAGAGAGCCACTACATCCAGCCTAAGCATTTTGATATTCACCGATAAAAATACAGCCCATCTTTAAAAAGGGAAAGAATGCTCCAGGCGCAAATACAGACAGTCCACCGAAAGTTCATCATAGGCTTGGCTCGACATGTTCGTGCCTCGTATACAATACATTGGCAACCCGAACTGAGAACTTCATGGTTTATGAATACCATATACTCGTATATAACCTAAGCTTCAATTTCCAACAAACCTACTCACCACCGATCCAAAAGGGGGAAGGTTAGGATTTAGATACACATTTTAACCGAACAGCCCCAGGATTCGTGGAAGAATGTATGGACTCGCCATCTTGGCACTTCGGGGTGACGGTTGTGAACCGTAAAATGCCTAGGCAGCATCTCCTCGACAGAGGTCGTGCCTGACTCAAAGATTGAAGTAAGGCAGCCATCCGATTTGCTTTTTGGGACCATGAAAGACCCCCTCCCCCTTGCTTTGGTCTAAATAGAAGACTAAAAATGCGTTTTGCTGGTACCAGGGACAGGTCACTGTGCAACCACAGACTTAGAACGTCACTGAGCCTTCAGAACTCTCACCTCTAAACTTTGTATGGATGCCACGTTCGGCAAATAGGTTGATTATTGACCTAATGTATAACGAAGTTGGATGGCCATTGACTCATAAAGTGTTACTTTACTATCCCTTTCTGTGTCTAACATAGTCGTCACGGGCGGGTGACAAATAGGGAAGACAGTATAATCGTCAACAACTTGACTATGCAGACATAGCTGCCATCAATTTTACAAATTCGATTTACCTTTTTGCGATTGAAATTGGAGGAATGAGACAAGAGAGATTGAGATCCATTGCCTACTACAGTGGAGTGGGTGTTTTCCATTAACTGAACATAATGGCGTGACAACAGCCATAGCTATTCAAACTCGGTCGCCAGCGTTTAAGTATTAAGCAAACAGGACAAGGATTTATGTTTTTCGTTGTTCGTCTTCTCTACTTTTTCTTTTTCTATTTCTCCTGTCCCTATATCTACCTCAGTATTAAGCAAACAGGACAAGAATTTATGTTTTTCGTTGTTCATCTTCTCTACTTTTTCTTTTTCTATTTCTCCTGTCCCTATATCTACCTCAGTATTAAGCAAACAGGACAAGAATTTATGTTTTTCGTTGTTCATCTTCTCTACTTCTTCTTTTCCTATTTCTCCTGTCCCTATATCTCCCTCAGTATTAAGCAAACAGGACAAGAATTTATGTTTTTAGTTGTTTATCTTCTCTACTTCTTCTTTTCCTATTTCTCCTGTCCCTATATCTACCTCAGTATTAAGCAAATAGGACAAGAATTTGTGTTTTTCGTTGTTCATCTTCTCTACTTCTTCTTTTCCTATTTCTCCTGTCCCTATATCTACCTCAGTATTAAGCAAACAGGAGAAGAATTTATGTTCGTCTTCTCTACTTCTTCTTTTTCTATTTCTCCTGTCCCTATATCTACCTCACCTCTCCGTTCCACCTCTTCCTCCTCTTCTGTATCTCTCCCCTCCCAACTCTCTCCTCCTCTTTCATTTCTTTCTCCTTCATCACCACCTCAGTGCTTTATTCCTTTCTTGCCATATTTTTCCTCTTTCTTCCCTCAATTTTTTTTCTTTTCTTTTTTTAGCTTCTCCTTCATCTTCCTTTTTCCTCTCACCCTTCCCTTTCGGCTCTTTTCCTATTCCTCTTTCCTTCACCGTTTCCTCTTGCTCCATGTCCACCTTCTCCCCTTCTCCTTTTTAGTTTACCATTCTTCCTTCACCCTTTTTCCTTCTCCCTTTGCTATTGGCTTTTCCCCTCCTTTTTTCCTCCACTCTCCTTCCATGACAATTTTTCTTCTTTTCAAATATGTTCTCTAACTTTCCATTCCTTCTTCCTCCTCCTCCTTCTCCTTCGTGTTTTCTTCCCCTTTCTCCGTCTTTCCCTCCTCCAACACTCCGGTTCTTCTCATTTTTTATATTCGTTTTATCCCTCGTCTTCCTATTTCCTTA
>NC_134804.1:24181006-24188506 GCF_046742065.1 Oratosquilla oratoria | reverse complement strand
CATTATTCATTAATACATTCACTCAATAGCTTATTTAACTACATATTTATTTATTATTTATTTTATTCTATTATCTTTTTATTTATATACTTGTCTATTTGCTTATTCACTCTTTTTATGTATTCTTGATTTATCTATCAACTTATCTCTTTTGAGTGTATTACAAATTATATTAATCGAGGAAAGATACGTTCAGTTCTTATGTTGTTAAATCTTTTACTGTTATTTACATCGTTCATTTTGGTAGCGAAAAGATTCAAGGTCAATAGAAAGTCTGAATGTACTCGTTTTCTTTTATGAGCATTGAACCAAAAGGGTCATGTCTTTTCTCACAAGAAAAAATAGATGAAATTGGGATAAGACGCGTCAATCTGAAGCAACAGAAATATTTTATTTCTATCACTGTCGACAGACCAATCAAATAGAAACGTTACTACCTATGAACACAGAAAATCCAGGGAATATTGATGGAAGTGAAAAATGTAATCAAATTCTAGTTGAAATAGGCAAAGAATATAGATATATGATTGGATTAGTCTCTGTATATATTACTTATTCTTCGCACAACAGGATTTTTTTTTCAAATACGAGAATAAAAAACATATAGATTTTCAAAACACCACAAGGCTACATTTCAGGTGATCTCAAAAAACATATATTGTTATTCGCCCTTCGAAGTCGAAGATGGCCATGACATTTTTCTTTTTCTTTTTTTTTTTAGGAAGGATGCGTCCGAAGGCGAGAAAGCCTCTCCCACAAGTAGGGTAAAAGTGGCTAGCCATGGTGTTTGTACCGGATGTCCTGGCCTTTCTTGCCTGACGCTTCTGCTTGGCCTGATGGAGGCGCTGCTATTCCGCTGTGCAGGCCCTTGCAGCGACAGCGCTGCACCAGGAGGGGCGATCGGCAGCGAGCGACTCCCAAGTTTCCATACTGATGCTGAAATTCTTGAGTGTGACCTTCAGACCGTCCTTAAAGCGCTTTTTTCTGTCCACCTACTTTTCGCTTTCCATGGGAAAGTTCGCCATAGAGGAACTGTTTTGCGATGCGGTTGACTGGTATTCGGGAGACGTGTCCTGTCTGCTTTCTTCAAGACCTCAGTGTCCGGGACTTTGTCCTGCTAGCGGATGTGTAAGAGGTTGCGAAGGCATCTGAAATGAAAGTGGTTGATCTGCCTTTTATGCTTTCGGTATGCTGTCCAGGTTTCGCAGCCATAAAGAGGGGTGGTGATGACGACTGCTCTATAGACCTTCAGCTTTGTCTCGAGACTGATTTAACGCCTCTCCCAGACATTCTTCCTCAGTCTCCCAAAGGCGCTGCTTGCTTTGGAGATTCTATTATTGATCTCCGCATCAATGGTAGCATTACGAAAGAGGGTACTGCCCAGGTATGTGAAGGTGTCAAATAATATATACTAAAAGAACAAACAACAACACAAAAATAAATTTGAATGGTATGAGTGAAAATTAATAAGTGACGATAATAATGATGCCAATAGTATTAATAAACACAAAAGTGATAGAAATAATAATGACAATACTACAGTAACAACTACAACAAGAGCAAGAACAACAACAAAAATAATAAAAACAACAGCAACTACTACTACTGCTACTATTTATATATATATATATATATATATATATAAATATATATGTATATATATATATATATATATATATATATATATATATGTATGTGTATATATATATGTATGTATATATATATATATATATATATATATATATATATATATATATGTGTGTGTGTGTATAACAAATCACTAAGCACACGTGACAACAATACTTGCAGAAACCACTTGGAAAATAAAAGAAATGAATACCGAACGTTTTCTTCTATTCAAGACATCATCAGGGTACAAAGGATACAAAAAATGACCAAAGGTCACAATATGTACATGGTGGTAGAGGAACTGGGAAAGGTCCAATGTTACCCGATTCCAGAAGAATTGTTTACAATTTTTTTAATAATAGAATTATCTAATTTATACAAACCTAAGCTTAAATTCATATAATTTTCATAACTACTTTTAATATGACATGACTCAATTATGTTCCGTTCTACAATATTATGACATGATATAATAACTTTTGTGTTTTCCCAGTCAATACTATGGGAGAGCTCTTTTTGGTGGACGAAAAGTCCGCTTGACATTTGACCAGTTCTTATGTTGTATCTATGTTGATTAATCCTTTTGTTTAAATCACACACTTTACAAGGTATACTGTAGATACATCCTTCTTTTTCTTTTGGAGAATTCCTAGCAAGATAAGTTTTAACAATATTGTTGTTATTCTCTATCACCGGAATACCAAAACTTTTAAATATTTGAGGTAGGGTGATAAAATTTTCATGATATGGAATTGCTAAAATATTCTTCAATTTAAATTCGTTCACTTGAGAGGTGTTAAAATATGTTCGGTATTCATTTCTTTTATTTTCCAAGTGGTTCGGTATTCATTTGTTTTTATTTTCCAAGTGGTTTCTGCAAGTATATATATATATATATATATATATATATATATATATATATATATTTATATATACATATATATATATATATATATATACCGATTGCACTATGTAGAAGAATATCTTGATGTATGATATCATACAGGTAAATTATGATATGTACTAAGGTTAATGACGAATCACGGCTTGTGACATTTGATCTGTGTTAAGTACCAATTGTATAAGGTTCGAGTGTATTGACAAATTATGATATGTACTAAGTTTAATTACGAATCACGGCTTGTGACATTTGATGTATGTTGAGTACAGATTGTACAAAGTCTGGGTGTAATATGAGAATACATGAGAAGATATCGATAATATGTTCGAGAAATAATTGAACTTAATGGCAACCACAGGCCTGTGTTGTTACTTAGATAGTTACAATGTATGTAAAATAAAATGGAAAATGTTATTGTCGAAATTGATGTACTGTAGTGATCCATTATATATATAATAAAATAAAACAAAATTAAAGAAACTCTAGGAAAAAAGAGAATGTTGAGTGGAGCATAACTCGTATATTTATTTACGATCACTTAGATGTATTCCTCCACACGAAAGTAGTGCGCATTCTCCTCATCAGGATCGTAATCATTAATGTTCTTTCTGTGTGTAGTTGTCGAGTTGACAACATCTCCGTAAGTGCCATGGCAGTCATTGTTGGTAAGCATTGAAAGAGTAAATTGTTATTTTTATGTAATGTCACTGTTTGAAATAATATGTAAGAGTTGGTGGAGAAGTTATGTTAATTAGTAATATATTTGGTTTCTCAGAATAGCAAAGGATCACGAAGATATGTAATGATGAATGTTGTGGAAGCGGGTTACAGAATCACGGTAGGAATCATGAAGTTGAGTTTAATGATTGTTATTGACAAATAATGTTTTTAATTTTGAGAGATTTATTATGAATGCAAATTACAATGTAACACAATTTGCAGAAACCACACCGTCTGTATAAGATCAAGATCGAAGGGCAACAATAAAGAAGTTTGTCCCCTCCACCTTCGGAAACGGCAGTGACATATATATACATATATATGTATGTATTTATATATACATGCATACATATATATATATATATATATATATACACATATATACATACATATATATATACACACACATATATACATATACTGTATATATATATATATATATGTACATATATACATATATATATGTATATATATACATACATGCATATATATATATATATATATATATATATATATATATATATATATATAACGACCTCCATACTCGTGGAACTGTGTGGTGGAAGCAATCAGGATCTGTCTACTACTACTACTACTACTACTACTACTACTACTACTACTACTACTACTACTACTACTACTGCTGCTGCTGCTGCTGCTGCTGCTGCTGCTACTACTACTACTACTACTACCACCACCATCACCACTGCTACTGCTGCCACATTTTTTCCATTATCAAATCCGACCTCCATCCTCGTGGAACTGTATGGTGAAAGCAGTCAGGGTCTGTCTCCCACAATTACAGTTCATTGGCCCCTCTCTCGCCAATAAATGTGATAAACTACTCATTTATATTTTGTATTATATCACTTTAATGAAGCCTAATACAAAAAATCATTTATCCTTTTTGTTTCTACAGTGTGCTCATAATCGAAGTTTTGTATATGTGTTGATTTTGGGGGTGGGGACCTGGTACCTCCCATGCGTAGGAGGGCTGATCTTAAGAGTGAGAATGACAGTCCATATTTCATTTACGATACAAAACTGCTTTTCGGTTGCCGTTTTTTTTTTCTACCATCACCTCAGACGAGCGTAGAATGTTTTGCCCCTTGGACCTGCTCCTACCTGAAGTCGTAAAGCTTATCAGAGTAAATGAGTCCTGGTCCACATTCTGTACACGCTTTTCGTACATCCTGATTTTTTCATTATCGTTCCGGAGGAGGGATGCCTCAATTGCTAGGCTATTGTAACAGGGGGCCATCGGATCAATATAAGCATATCAAAGAAGTCGAGTTTTTTCTTGTCCAGAAACATCTTGCGCTGAAATCTACTCGTGCTTCATCTGATGTGTTGAAAGAGTAGTGCCTGAAGTTCTTCCCTCTTAGTGGGAGTAATATTGTTTCGAGGGTCATATCCTTGCATACCTTTCGAAGCATTTGGGCAGTGAGATCCCTTATCTTGCCATGTCTCATGCAGATGAATCCACCATACTTGGATCATCGCATGGCTTGGATTAAATTGCGTACGGCAGGAACATCTGTTATGCAGCCTTTCCATTCATGAATTCTCCTTTGTTTAGGTTGAATCACTTTGACCTGATTATTAGTGTTGTCATCCAATTGGACGCCCCATTTTTCTGCGCCTTTGCTATTTTTTTTTTCTTTTTTTATATACGACTCGATAGATGATCTAATAGGATGCGAATCTCCTCCTTATTCATCACTTCCTTTCCCTTTGATATTTTTCTTCTGATTTATCTGATTTCCTCCACTGTAGTCTCCTTCGGTCGATCTCGTGGTGTATTTCCTTATATCTCAGCTCATTTCAAGCAATTTTCAATATGTCCATAAATGTCTTTCTTCATACTAGGCCAAAATTATTTAAGTTGTGTTTGTCTATAAATTTTATTCTTTCCTGAATGAGAATTACAATCACTTTCATGAAGTTATTTCAATACCTCTTGTATAAGAGTTTATGGAATTACCAACTCATTCACTGGGACCCTAGAAATATCCTTACCATTTACAACTGTTTTTTTTTTTCTATACAAAAGTCCACTGCTCAAATAGAATTCCCCTAGCTAATACACTTTTGGTAGTTTTTAGAGGAATATCTCGTGGTTTATCAATTTCTGGGCTACTTTTTCCCAAGTCTTATCTCCTCTTTGTTCCTTTACTATCATTTCCTTATTTAATGCTACTAGTTCATTAGTGCTACAGATAAAATTTATCAACTCTATCGTTGATTGGCTAATATTTCTTAATAATGCATCTGCTGCAACATTTTCCCTACCTGGAATATATTCAAACTTAACCTCGTAGCACTAGAGTGTAGTAAACCACCTGGCTAATCTGCCCCTAAGATTTTTATGTTTGTATAAGTTCTGGATACCTGTATGATAAGTCCATACTCTGACTGGATATCCCAGTGTCACATATCTAAAAATTTCTAATTAATATATCACTGCTAATGTTTCTCTTTCTGTAATAGAATGGTTTTTCTTTGCACTGTTACAAAGTTTCGATGTGTAAGCTATCGATTTCAATGTTCCATCTCTCTGTTCCATCAGCAAACCTCCTAATCCTATGTCAGATGCATCAGTACAAAGAATAAACTCTATCATAATCAGAATATATGAGAACTGGAGATCTAGTAAGTTTCAACTTGTCAAAAGCTTATTGTTGTGCAAATCCTCAAATGAGTTTTGAATCTTTTCTTAACAAAGAACTTAATGGATTAGCTATGTCTGGGTAACTCCTAATAAACTTCTTATAATACCCTATCAATCCAAAGAAATTTCTAACTTTTTCTTCATTGTTCGGTACTGGATATTTCTCTACTGCTTCTACCTTTGAATTCACTGTACTGAGTCTATGTCTATCTATCTTATGTCTCAAATAAATTAAACTACCCAGCAAAAAAATTCATTTTTTCAAGTTTCACTTTCAATCCTGCTTCAACTAGACTTGACAATACCAAATATGTATTTTTAAAGTGCTCAGTCACTGTTTAGGAAACTTTAAAATATCATCTAGAAATACACTGGGAGTGTATTCATTAATCTTATATAATTCAATGGACCATTACGTAACCCAAATGACATTCGTTTGAACATATAGTGCCCCGTTGTTGTAGAAAATGCTGTATAATCTCTTGAATATTCATATAAATTGATCTGCCAGAACGTGGATTTTATATCTATAATGCTAAAATGACTATTCTTGGTTCCCAAACTACGAAGGGTATCTGTTAATATAGGTAACGGTAATCTATCAGGTATTGTCTGTTTATTGAATTTCCTATAGTCGATAACAGGATGCATGGTACCATCTGATTTTGGCACCAGAATTAAATGAAAATTCCATTTACTTTGATTTAGTTCTATCACATCCTGCGATAACATTTCAGTGATCAATTTATCTATAATGGCTACCTTGGAATGTGGTAATCTGTAGGCAGGTATATAAATAGGTTGAGTCCCTGCTTTAATTTGATCTGATGTTGTAAGATAGTTGTTTTGCCCAAGGCGTTTCCCGTCAAAGCAATTCCTTTATTGTGCTTCACAAGTAATGCAATTAAGCTTACTTCTAACTAAGGAAAATAAAATGGCTCCTGTTGAATCTTATATTTCTCTCTCAAATCTGTTTCTTCGTAAATTGAACAGATTGATAAAATTGGTGATTCTACCCCCTCAGTATAGTAGGTACAGTAGGGAACGTGCTATGCACATTCATAATAGATACAGGCACACAGACAAATATACTTTAACAGTCCAAATGTATACAATTAGGTGACGCCTACCTGACTGACAGACCACACCTTAGAGGGACTATGCTAGGTGGTTCGCACCTAGACTTCACTTCAACTATCAAACTCCCCATAACTATTGTACGAGTATATAACTAGATCCCAATCACTACTTTCTACGTAGTCAAAGACTAGACCCTTAAATTTGATGGTATTTTAGGATTAGAATTCTTAGCCAATCACAATAGATACAAACCGTCCTATGCTTAAGTTAGGTGACGTTGAGATCCCACCAACACCTGTCCCGATGCTTTTAGGCGCTTTGGTAAGCACACTCAGTGCCCACCCCCACCCCCACATCACGCTACCGGAGTGTCACAACATCTTGCCTGCAACCAAGTTTGCCAACCTCAGCATCTGTTAATATCACCATCGCAAGCCTCTGAGTCAACATCAGGCGATACCCATCCACGCAGATATACTAAGTCAGACACCCCCCCCTT
>NC_134804.1:24171006-24178506 GCF_046742065.1 Oratosquilla oratoria | reverse complement strand
GAAGAAGAAGAAGAAGAAGAAGAAGAAGAAAAAGAAGAAGAAGAAGATGAAGAAGAAGAAGAAGAAGAAGAAGAAGAAGAAGAAGAAGAAGAAGAAGAAGAAGAAGAAGAAGAAGAAGAAGAAGAAGAAGAAGAAGAAGAAGAAGAAGAAGAAGAAATGAAAGTAAAATTAAGAAAAAAAAAAAAGACGAAGAAGAGGAGGAAGAGAAGGGCGTACCGTGGGGAGTTTACAGGTAAACTTTTTATCGGGAAAGAGGTCTGCTAAGATGGACACTGATGAGGTTGCCGGTGACACAACATAACAAGGGAGCGTGAGCAGGAGTGCCCGACTGTAGTATTCGAGACTGGCTGACGAAGGAAGACGAGAGAACGAAGCCGATTGAGAAGTGAGGATTGTTGGGAGAACGCAGGGAAACTCTGTAGAGGGAGAATCAATGCTGGGTATAAAGCCACTGGGGAACAATTGAGTGTAGGGAATGTGGGATTTATTTTTTCAACAATCGTGCAACGTAAAGGATGAGGTTAAGAAGTTAAAAGCGATATTTAGTTCCTCAATGTGGGGCTTCCCTTATGCAAGAGGAGATGGTATATTCATGGCTACCCTTCCAGACACCCATAGGCTACATCTGTTATAAAATATTAACCTCTTCCTATCCAGACATCGCTGTTTGTCTTATTCTGCCTTCAGATATGTCATTTTGTCTTTCGCCTTCATGACGTCCATGCCCGCAGCATAGGAGTTGTATCTCATCAAGATTAACTTCTTCCGTTCCAAGTAACGCTTTTCTCTCTAGTTCTGGATGCCCCTAAACAACTCTATCACTATGGTTCCTCATATGTAACGAAAAAAAAAATGTAAAGAAAACAGGGTAGGAGAAAGTTTAGAAAAGTCATAAAAAACCGAAACACGCTTCATGTAACAAATATGGAGAAATGGGAATAAGACTGCTTTCTCAGTACACAGAAAAGACACAAATAAAACGACATTATCCACTACTACTCTGCTCACCATCCAAGTATTAATAGAGGGGTGGTAATAGGTTTCTTTTTGAGAGCATACCGGGTGTGCAGTGAGAAATTTCTCCAAGGTGAAATTGACTATATTATTGACGTATCTAGAAAACTGTTACACACAAAGCCTATTACATAGACCAAAGGGAAAAGCTTTAAGAATAACGAAAAGAACCAGAGAAGGCCAAATATATGAGAACAAAGGTGACGGCAGGGGCTTTTTGTCCGTCCAAAACTCCAAACACGTGCATGAAATAGGACAGTTGTTTAATAAGGTAGGGTTAAGAATTGTATATGGTACAGGTACCACAATAAACAACATCATTAAAAACAAAAACAAAAATGAGTACCATGTAGGTGCTGAGGACAGGCTAATTTATAAAATCCCTTGTAAAAGCTGTCCCATCAGTTATTTTGTGGAAACTAACAGAAGAAGAAGAAGAAGAAGAAGAAACAGCTATATGAACAAAAGGATGACGTAAAAGCTCACCAGACATCAAATTCACTAGTGGATCATATATAAATTTTTGGCCACCTTCTTGACTGGGAAAACACAGAGGTGCTCCACTAAGGACTAAGAAAACGAAAACGAAAAATAATCGGATTGTACATCGTTTCAAAGCCTTGCAATACACACAGAAAAGTATTTATTAAATTATCATAGTTAACTAACGACTTTGTTCGAAGTAAATCGGAGCGAAGGAAGGACGGAGATCTGGGAGGAACGGGGTAAGGAAAATGAAGTATATAAGCTGTGAATATTTTCCTTAATTTATACTCTAAGGAAGTCCTCATAAGGACGAAACGTTAGTAATAAAACTCCTACATTTTTTGGAGGCGTGGGCCACTAACGATGACAACATAAACAGGTCCATAACACTCAACCCCATATACGCAGGGGCAAGAGAGAGGTAGAAAAGTATCACAAACGACGGCGGGGGTAAATGGCTTCCCTTCCCATTCTCTCCCCACTCCCTCCACCACCATGCGCTATCTCCCGATGCAGGTTAACGCGTCTCCCCCCCCCCCACACCACCACCACACGCTCTCGCCCGGAGCAGGTTGCCACGTCCCTCTGGTGGGCACGGCTACTCGTATATTTAGCCCATGTGATTTCTGTATCCCATTGTATCCCCTGAGGACAAGTCTCGGACAAAACTCGAAACGTTGGGAATATATATATATATATATATATATATATATATATATATATATATATATATATATATATAATCCTTCATTTATTATCAATCCCGTTTGTTCTAATGAATCTTATGGGCCTTTATTTGACTACTTCGTGAAATCATTGCACACGGGTAAAATATCCGATTATATTGAAGTTATATCTAGCCATAGAAAATGTACGTCATTACTTTTTCTAAATGTATAATATAACTTACCTAATGGAATAGTCTTCGACATACATACATCTATATGATATCGTGTTAGATATTATCTGTAAAAAAGGATATTGTAATAATTACTTTTACCTTGATATACATTTGATATTCTATCGTTCCCCTAATCCCATCTTTACTCGATCGTGCTTTTCAAGTTTAAATATTTCATGTTCTTAAGCAATATTACGATGAGCATTGTGCTTAATAAATGAATCCTTCACATTCCAAAAAAATTATTTAGTAATTATGACTTTTAGCATAAGTTCCCGAATTCATAGAAATAAAATCTTCTGAGGTCCTCTCAGAAGTCTATTATCACCTTTATTGCTATCTCGCCCTCCCCCAACTCAGTCTCTCTCTCTCTCTCTCTCTCTCTCTCTCTCTCTCTCTCTCTCTCTCTCTCTCTCTCTCTCTCTCTCTCTCTCTCTCTCTCTCTCTCTCTCTCTCTCTCTCTCTCTCTCTCTCTCTCTCTCTCTCTCTCTCTCTCTCTCTCTCTCTCTCTCTCTCTCTCTCTCTCTCTCTCTCTCTCTCTCTCTCTCTCTCTCTCTCTCTCTCTCTCTCTCTATCTAGCTATCTCTATCTATCTATATATTTATCTATTTTTCTATCTATCTATCTATCTATCTATCTATCTATCTATCTATCTATCTATCTGTCTGTCTGTCTGTCTGTCTGTCTGTCTGTCTGTCTGTCTGTCTGTCTGTCTGTCTGTCTGTCTGTCTGTCTGTCTCTCTGTCTGTCCATCTGTCTGTCTGTCTGTCCGTCTGTCTGTTCGTCTGTCTGTCCGTCTGTCTGTCCGTCTGTCTATCCGTCTGTCTGTCTGTCTGTCTGTCCGTCTGTCTGTTTGTCTGTCTGTCTTTCTGTCCATCTGTCCATTTGTTCGTCTGCCCGTCTGTCTGTCTGTCTGTCTGTCTGTCTGTCTGTCTGTCTGTCTGTCTGTCTGTCTGTCTGTCTGTCTGTCTGTCTGTCTGTCTGTCTGTCTGTCTGTCTGTCTGTCTGTCTGTCTGTCTGTCTGTCTGTCTGTCTGTTCCCACCTTCCTTTTCCCTCTCTGTCATTCCTTCTTTGTTTTCTTAATTTTGCCCTCTATCCTGTATCTTTCCTTTTGTCTTATTCTTTTTTTCTTACATTTCCTATCCTTTTTCTGTCTTTATTCCACCCTCTTTCGTTGCTTCTTTGCCTTCACCTCTGTTCTTTCCTCAATATTTGTCTCTTTATCTACTTCTCCATGCTCACATTACCTCCTCCTCTGTCTCTGGTCAATCTCAACCTCTATATCATTCTACTTGTATCTATACCTATACCACTACTTCTATGTATATACCTTTTTCCCCTTTCTCTCTCCATCTATATCTTATTGTCTATCTCCCCTTCCCCTTCCCTCTGAAGTACGAGTATTTGATCCACGTTCCTGATTATTTAAACATTTGATTTCCATGAATTAGTCTCATTTATATTTCAATAGTTTGGGTATCTTATTTATATTCAGATCTTTTCTACTGTGCTTCGTTGTCTATTGTGATTTTCTATTAATAGCTTCAAATTTAATTCCATTTTCTGCTCCTGTTCGAGGAATCGTTATTTTTAGCCCTCAGTCTCTTCGGTACCGGGATTTTTCTATATTTCTCTTTTTAATTCCTATCTGCATATTTCAAAGAGCGGCAGAAAAACCAAAACAAAATATAAAAAACGTGCACAGAATACTGCTTCAGAGAGAAAAATGTAAGAAAACTCAAGTTGAAAATAACATTCCAATGTAGGGAAATGTCTTAATAAACGTGCACAGAAAACTTCTTCAAAGAGAAAAATGTAAGAAAACCCCAGTTGAAAATAACGCTCCAATGTAGGGGAAATGTCTTAAGAGACGTGCACAGAAAACTGCTTCAGAGAGAAAAATGTAAGAAAACTCCAGTTGAAAATAACGTTTCAATGCAGGAGAAATGTCTTAAGACTCTACTGTGAAGCATTCCAAGTTATAGAAAAAAAAGTATCTGTGGAAAGAGGGTTACAGAGACTTTCGGTGGAAGATAAAAAAGACAAAGCATGCTGGCTGACAATTGTAAACGGTAATCTTACAGAAAGAGTAAGAACTTTCAGAAAATTAGTGCCACGTGGTCTCCTCAGGAAAATAGGCACCCAGATATTACGTTCTGAAGAGCAGTAATCATTAAAATGGCGGCAGAAATGAGATAACGAAGCAATATTTTGACAAAGAGGAAGAGGATGAAGATTTGGTTCATAAACTTTACTGTCAAGGTCAGATAGGAAAGCAGGACAAAATGTGTATAGAAGATATACTTTCATACCCATCATGATCATTTTAGTGATAAGTTCTGCAATCACTGATGGGTCACATGAATAAAAATAGTAATCATTCAACAAAAACGAACAATGCCTCATAGACTCCCAATTAGCAGCAACAAAATGACATAGGCATGAGAGTGGATCTCCATCCAGGAGTAAAGCAATAGAAAGGACAAATGAGGTTTTACTTGGGCTTACCTAGCAGAAAAAAAACAGTCTAAGTACTGTAGAAATGTGAGTAATAAAGAAAATATCAAGAATGTTGGAATAGGAATAAGGGTACAGCACTTAACTTGCAGTCCCATGTCATTTTGGAGGGAAAATTTGAAGACTGGTTCTCCGGCCAGGTCAGTAAACACTATAGTAAATCAAATCTGGTGGTGATCATTGAAATCTTCAAATATAGACATTTTAGGAGAAAGGAAGGGGGTTTGAATGTGTTTCACGTTTCACCGAGGAAGTCAGGTTCGAATGATTCTAAAGAGTCTTTTCAGGTACTCGTGATATAAAATATATAAAGGACATTGTTTATCCTATTTTTTTAGGCAGATAGTAAAAAATCTATATATTAATACGATTGTACCTATGTGTGTCACACAGAATCAGAACCCGTTGTTATAGTTCAGTTTTTATTTAGCAGTATTCAAACGTCTATACAAGTTTAGTCATAGGTTACATGAAGATAATCAAATGTCTATAAAAGTTTATTGTGACGTGACATAAACAATTCATTTTTTTTATTGCCTTTATGATAGACCTAACGAGAAATATAAAGAGAGAGAGAAAAACGACTCGAGAGTCCGCTGCGCATTCCGTGCTTCCAACGGGTAACGTGTGACGTCATATCGCGTTGTTTTTTGAGCTCCTGACAGAACCTCACGAAAATAAGTAGATAAATAGATAAATGATTAAATAAACAAATAGATAAATTAATAAACAAATGAATAAATAAACAGATGAATAAATAAATAAACAAACAAGTTAATAAATAAATAATTAAATGGGTATATGAATATATTCTTAATAGTGTTCGTCATTCACCTTCATGGGTTCCGTGAAGACAATTCAAACGCCTATTCAAGTTTATCCATAGGTTTCTTGACGATAATTCAAACATCTATACATGCCTCTCCTGCACATGCGCAAGTATATTTTAGATGAATTCGTTTTATCACGGATACTACAAGCTATATAGTTCGTCAAACTACAAAACTTAGTAGTTACTTTGACTTGAATTTACTGGTATTACAACTAAAGCCTGGAAGAAAGAGTGAGACAGCAGCGAGAGGCAGCAAGAGAACGCCAGAGAAGAAGATGAGAAGGATTACGAGCACAAGAAAGACAAATAATACGAGACCGTAATAGAGAACGAATGCAAACATTGAGGAACAATATGAACAATCAAGAGAGAGAAAATCATCTTGAAATTTTGTGGAACAGAGATTTACAGAGAAGAAATAAAATGAATGAAGAGGAAAGAAGTCAGCATCTTGAAAATATGAGGAACAGAATAAGACAACGAAGATATAATGTAAATGAAGGTAGACATTTGAGGTATCATATTGGTCAAATGAACATAGTTTACCACCATCGTCAGGCTTTAAGATTTTCAAGTGAAAATTTTCACGGGTTCTGCTAGTAAATAAATTAATAAAGATTGAATTGTGGAAGCAGGAGAGAGAGCACAGTCGTTGCATACACATTCGCAAATGTCAGCTTTGGACGGGAAATAAGAATAAAGCGTAAGACAAGCATATTACTAAATGCATATCCAGACACCTAAATTTTAAAGAGAAAAAATAAGGTCTGAAGGAAAGTGGGCTGTGTGGAGTAGAGAGGTAAATGAAATTACCTCAAGAGAGCCGAAACCAAGGGAAAGGTGCCACATATTATAAAGTAAAAAGGGAGGATCAAGATAATGTAGCTCACAAAGTTGAATAAAATAGCCTGTCGACAGCTGGAATGGAAAGAAAAATGACACCTGGAGGTGCAGGAGGTCTTAATAGAGATAGGTGTCAATGATCTTGCTAAATCTCACTTTTTCTTCTTTTTAACTGTTGATTATATCTGGCAGCTGTCCGGATTCTATCAATCCATTTGTGGCTGAGATCACCATCAGCTGGACAGAATTGTCTGAATTCATCTGCCGTCAGCTAGAATAAAACATTCGAGCTTTAATTCAATATAATTGTCCGGCGTTACATTTGATAAAGTGTCTAAAGAACAACGCGGGCATAAATGGACTAAACTCGACAGCATGTTTTTTCAATGTGTTTTTATCCATTTGATTTGATTTTTGCAAAAAAAAAAAAAAAAAAAAAAAATCGGAATTTGTGTATACATTCTCCCGATTTATCACATGTCTGACTGATGTAGTACAAGGATCTACTGAGCATAGATCTGCCAGCAATACATGTCTACTCAGCGTAGATCTTCTGGAGAGATATGTATATTCAGTGTTGATTTACCATTGGTATATATATCTCATGCAAGATCCTCCAGAAAGAGATGTGTCTTGCGCGAGATTTGCCAGAGATAGATTTACTCAATATAGATCTGCCAGAGAGATCTATCTACTCATCGGAGATCTCCCAGACATTCTGCTGTTTATAAATGTGTCAGAAATGTATTCACTCAACGTGGACCTCCTATAAAGAGATATACCTATTCATTGTAAAACTCCCATAGAAATGTATTTATTCAGCCTAGATCTTCCATAGAGATACTTCTATTCAACATAGATCTGGCGCAGAAAGACGTATCTACCTATCGTAGATATGCCACGAAG
>NC_134804.1:24156606-24158006 GCF_046742065.1 Oratosquilla oratoria | reverse complement strand
TATTTAATGAAGTAATACTAGTCGAGATACCTTTAGCTTAGTTGTATAAACAAGAAAAATTTATATTTTTCATCTTAATTTATAAATCTCATATTCTATCAACTTGATTTTTCAAAACAATTAATTAGTAATGAACAATATAATTACTACTACGATAACCTATTTAGATATTTTGTCTTAGCTAATCCCTGATTATATAATTCAGCTGAAGGTGGAACTAAGTTGGGACCAGATTTGGGTATTGATTGATCGGGACCAATTTCATCCTCTTTCTTCATCCTCTACCTCACTCTCACTCAACTGAACAACATTGTCCGTCATGAACCAGAACAATTATTTTAAAATACTATCCGAAAGGAGTCTTAAAAAGCTGTAAGCAGCTGAACCACCACAGTATTCATTTTATATGGGCGAAAATTTATCTGAGAAAATAGATTCTATTAGTAGCTGAAGCAAAAACAATGCTGAAATACTACTCACCTTACACAAAAAAGGTGTATTAAAAACATTTTATCAGTCAAAATAAAATAAAAATGAAAATAGTCCTTTTAGCATCATAATTGGAAAAAGCCACCTAAAGTAAATAAGGGATACAACAACCACATTCCCTCTTTGAGTACTTTAGTGTTCATATGTTTTTATTCTGTCAGGCAATACCATAAGAGAAACCCTTTGGGCTCTGTAAGGTAAATTCTGTGACGGTTTCTTATGAATTTTTTGTAACAATATCCACAACTTTATTCAGTTGAAGGGCCAAGACTCGTCCAAGCCAAGCGAGCAAAAGAATCTGCCATAGAGAGTTCCCCTGATGAACTAGTCAAATCAGTTCCTGACTCAATCCAAAACCTGTAGATTGCGGATAGCAATCATTCCAATGGTTACACCAATCTGGGAGACAAAAGCTTTAATTTTGGTCCAAGGACAGTGCCATGTTGATTTTGGATCCCAAACAACTCGAAAACCGGCGACACAGTTTGCACCCCCACCCCCCACACCCACACGCCCACACCCACCCACCCGAAGAATGGAGGCATATCGTCTCTGCGCTGGAGAGCATGATAGAAGGCTATCATAGGCCTTCATGTACAGTGGTAGAGAAAAGTTTGAGGATACGGCGCAGGCAAAACACTGTGGTAGTACGGGACTAAGAAAACTAATACACAAGTTCCCAATATCACCATCGGTGTCAATATTTCCAGAAAATGTTGGACAACCTCACTATGATAAAAATACATTTTCTACTACATATTGTAAGAGATAAGTCGAGCGTTTGTGCTCCATAGCTACAGATGCTTAAATTCTAAGAAAATAATGCTATTCAAATTTCCTTTCTCTCACTAATGACGGGACCAGAAACTTATAGATGAAAAACACTGGCGGCAAACAAAATGCAAAAAATA
>NC_134804.1:24151606-24154106 GCF_046742065.1 Oratosquilla oratoria | reverse complement strand
TGATCAATTCGATAAAACAGAAAGGTTATTATGATTTTCTTTTTAAAGTTTCTATCATGTGTCTCAAATGATGGTGGCGTTTTATAAGTTTTGTGATAGGTTTTGTAATAGGTTTTGTAATAGGATTGTAATAGATTTTGTAATAGTTTTGTAATAGGTCATGTCTTTCTAAACGTGAGGTTGTTATTCTAACTTACGCCTGACCTCATCCATCAGTGAATAGATAACTGGTCATGTACAGTAGAATTAGAATAGAGAGATTCTATTTCTCTTTTGCTTGTGGAAAGTCTTACTATCTCTATTTTTACTCTTGGCTTATTACTATTACCTCGCTAACTTATACACCAAAATTACTTACTCAATCTACTCTGCCTTTGTTACTCTTCATTTGTTTTTGTTTTTCATTTTTGTTTTTATTTTCTTGTCCCCTCGTTGCTTTTCTCCTCTCGTAGTGTTGGAGGTAATTCACGATTTAACTCAATTAGATTTACAAATCACTAATCATCTTCATCTACTTTTTACGTTGGTGACCGAGCATCGATTTTCCTAGTCCTTACATCATTTTCCTTCCTCCCTCCGTCCATCACGTATTCTTCGTGGACGAACAGATCCCGACGTACAATTTGCAGGGAGGCACATGACCGACGGACATCGGACCGAGTGGACATTTGACATAGTGGATATTTAACCGAATGGACATTTGACTGAGTGGACATATGGATAAACGGACATTTGGCAGAATAAACATTTTAATTACGTGTTTTCATTTCTAAAAAAGATAGGATGGAAATAAACTCTTTTTATGATAGATTTTTTTTTTTACATTTACTAAATAGTAAATGATTTTATATTTTACTTAATTTAACTATAATGTAAATGCTTTATTAAAAAATAAATAAGAAGACAAAATCTACTTACGGACTGTCGGCAATTGCTCTTAATAGATAAATTGGGATATATTCTTCATATTTTTCAAAGCTATACTTCATTCTTGCGTTTAAGAATTGGTACTTCATCAGTTTCCTCAATTCCACTCCTGCAGCTAACTACAAACTTTCAATCCGACTGCTCTCTTCTTAGTTTTGAAAACAGACGGGAAATAGTAGGAGGGTTGATTGCCAGTCTCTGATTAAACCCTCTGTGCTATCCTTCTAGAAAGTTTGTTGTCCATGGAAGGCCTTATGCGCTTCTTTCTAATCTGTTCCAAACATTTTGTGCACATGCTAGTCTTCGTCGTCCTCCATGCTGTAAAACACCAACCCACCTCACTTCAAAGTAGCTAAGAGCTTCAGAATTTCATTAGTTTCTTCATCAAGTTAGGCGGTAAAATTGGTGAACCTTTCAATAATGTCACGGAGTACAAATGCTAACGCTCGAATAGACTTGACAGTGACTGGATTTCTTGAATTACTATACCAAATCTATACTCCTAAGCCCTGTAATTGTCTCCACATGCACTGGGTGAATTAGAAGCATTCATAAATGTTTCCGTTTGTGAAACATGCTGTAATGCAATTAAGAGCCGCCATTTAATAGTCAATGGTGGTTGAATCTGTATTAAGATCTGGTCTCACTTGCTTGAGGGTGTTAAAAACAAAGTCATATGGGAACTTAAGGAACTGTGTGGCTCTCATTCAATATAACATGCAATGTATATAAATGAAATACTTCTGGCTTAGAATAAAAAGTTCCATCTTGTACCAAGTTGTTTTTAGAAGCAAGATGCTGTAAGTGTCGAGGTGTTGATAAAATTATCATGTTATCACTTTCATGGTTGACGAAGTTTTCTCTTCTAATCTATTTCCGTAAGTCCTGAGTTAAAACATTTCAGTCCGATGTCGTACGATGTCTGTGCACCATTTCTGCCAGTTTCTTTCTTGGGAAGAGTAACTGAGCCGCGAGCGTGTATTCACTATTGCAGTTTTGTAGAATTGTCGAAGTCAATGTCACTTCCTCAGACTGTCTGGATCTTTCTTCAATTTTCTACATTGTTTTCAAAGACAGGTTGCATCCGGGATCACACGGGTTTAGTAATGACTTGCTTCTCCTTGAGTAACTCGTCCTGTTTTTATACGCCAGGTTTCTATGCCTTTCTCTTTTTGGCTACCCCCCGTGTAGGGGGAAAAAGCCTTTGATAAATTAGTGTCTACGCAAGCTAGTTAACGTTGGTTTGATTTGAGCGTGACTAAATAGTTCAAAAAAGCAAATATTTGCTCAGTTCATTAGCATAATTAACACCCGGATACTAGCATCTAAAAGTTTAATAAAACAATTACAATGAAATCAATATTTGTTATCCTTTTAGTGAATGTGCAAAAAAATATGCAACGATCTTATCTTTTCATCCTATTTCTTTTTTCAAAAATAGAAATAAGGATAAACAAATAGAAAAAATATTCTACCAAGTGAACGTTTGCTTATATGTCCATTCGGTGAAATGCCCACTCTGTCAAAGGTCCGTTAGTCATATGTCCGCTTTCCAGATGTCTGTCACCCAACA
>NC_134804.1:24144106-24146606 GCF_046742065.1 Oratosquilla oratoria | reverse complement strand
AATACTGTGCACGACAGTGTCAAATGCGGCACTTAAGTCCAGCAGTACCAAAATTCCACACTTTCCATCATCCAACAGTCCCCGCATATCACTCACTATTGAACACAATGCTGTTTCAGTTGAATAATATCTCCGATACGCCGACTGACTGTCAGGTAATGCTCCCACTGTCTGTAAATGTTCATTCAACTGTATCAAAATTACACTTTCTAGAATCTTTGATTGAAATGTTAAATTAGATACTGGGCGGAATGAACTGAAACTCTGCGGGTCTAGTTTCCCTTTCACTATGGGCTTAACAATCGCTTGTTTCTCAGAAATCGGAAATACACCTTCCTCAATACTTTTATTCACTAAGTCAGTTGTAATATCAACCATCAAGTCATAGTTCTTGCTTGACACTATCAAGTTCATTGGTATTGGGTCATTAGCACAATGGGTTAGCTTGGCCTTAGTCATGACACCCTTAACTACTGATTTGTCCACTGTATGAAAGGATGACAGTTTCACCACAGGTTCTTGGATATTTTCATCAACATTATGTAAATCATTGTCACAAAAACTTTCAATTATTCCACTAATCTTTTTATAAAAAAAAAAAAATCAAAAACTTGGTTGCTAAATCACTATCAGAGTAACCTTCTGGTAGCTTATTCATTTTCTTGTTACCAGTTAAATTATCAAGCACCTTGTATAATCTATTAATGTTAGTCCCCGCTTGCAATGTTTTCTCCCTATAAAATTCACGCTTTCTTTTCCGAATCAGTTTGTTCACGTAGTTCCTTGCTTCAATGTATTCACTTCTAGTTTCATCAGACCTGTGTCCGCGCCAACGTCCCTCTTTTTTCCTTTTCTCGATTTTAGCCCGATGTATTTCACCATTATACCAAGGTGCATTGTCTTTAACAATAATTTCTTTCTCAACAATCGGACACATCTCTTCATATTTCTCACTTGTAATAGTATTATAAAGTTTATAAAAACATGTAACACATTCTCGCTTCTCTATAGATCTATGCACACAGGCTTCATGGCGTTTCGAAGTCACATCTTCAAATATGGAAGCTAATAAAGCAGTGGTGTCCAAGTTCCTCTTTGATCTAAATTTTATCTTTCTTTTCTGTCTTTGTACTTTTGTGTATGGCATCATAAAAGTTACCATCTTGTGCACTGGTGAAAGATTGCACTCACTCTCCACTCTCAAATTATGAATAAGATCACGTGACCTATCTGCAAACACCAAGTCTATTGTATGCCCTCTTAGCGAAGTAGGTTTGTCAACCATATTAATAAGATTAAAAGTTTCCATTGTATCAATGAATTGCGGGATATATCGCTCTTCTATGTCCTCAACCCACAAGTTAAAGTCACCACAGACAATAACATTAGCACTCACCATATCAATCGTCTCCAAATATGTTCTGAATTCGTCTATGAACTGATTCACACTGGTAATCGGTGGTCTGTACACAACCACAAAGGTTATCTTGCTGCCACCAATTTCACACTCTACTTGCAGTAGTTCGAAAGTTTCACAATTTGCAACATTGCATCGCTTTATTTTCTTAAAGGAATTAGTGAGAAAAAGACCCACACCACTCCCACGCCTATTTTGTCTCGCACCGTGTACAAAAGTATGTGAAACCGGTGTCATTTCCTTAATAACTGCACTGTCATAGTCCGTCAACCAAGCCTCAGTTATAGCAAATTTATCTAAGTATTTATCTTTAATTGTATCGTGAATATAAAATGTTTTATTCCTCACTGACTGAACGTTTAAAAGTCCACATTTAACACTCGAGGAGTTAATTGGGGTATCCATGATCAGTATTTTCTTTAATCCTCAGCAGTTCAGCGGCAAAAATAGGGCATAGATTATGGGTTACCCAGTGGTCGACCTCTTGCTTATTTATCCTAACACAATTTACACATTTTTTGCTTGCTTCTGTACAATCCTTTCCCTCGTGATTACCAGCACATTTATAGCAGATAGGTGCGTCCCCCTTATGTTTGGCCGGACAGTCAGACCGCACATGACCGAACTTCAGACAGTGATAACACAACAAAGCATGATATCTGTCCCTCACACCGTATATTCCCCAACGCAGTTTCAATTGATCACCATTTCTATGAATGAGTTCTCTAACTTGTGGGTCACATTTTATAATGTAATTGATTGTTCCTCCGGCCGCAGGCTTGTCAAACACTAACTTCATCATGTCTTTGGTATTATCTATTGACTGCAGGAATGCATTTCTTTCAATCAAAGTGTCAATCAGATCGTCTTTATCTTCCTCCTTGTGAACGTTGCACACCATAAACTTAGGCATCAGTTTTTTCACATTCTTAGTATTTACCGTATTGATCACTTTGAGCTTATCAGCTGCTTCATTTCTCTCTGCTTCATTTACAAAGTTCACAACAATATTGCCCCCTTGTGTGAATTTAGAGTCTTTAATTTGCACACCCGAAAGAACTTCTGCCACTTCCTTTTTCATAG
>NC_134804.1:24131606-24141606 GCF_046742065.1 Oratosquilla oratoria | reverse complement strand
GGTTAGTATTACAACATACAATGAATGGTCCCCGGTACATAGACTTTTATCAACCACATTATCTTTTTTCATTTTAATTCCTTGCAAACACAATCAAGACTACCATGAAAGCACATTCATATACAGATATGTAGTTGGCCTTAGACTAGAACTTAGCCGGTACGTAAGAAATAGACACATGCACCACATGTAATTGGTTAAAAGTCACTGTCTATTTACTTATTATGTTTATCAGTATTTTTTTTTCTTATTTTCTAGGAGGATACTTGAACTATACTTATTCCATCTTTTTTAGACACAGTGATGCACAAAACTGAAGTCCACCAATATATATAATTTCATCCATTACTTTTCAGCATACATCAGACGATTTAAAAATTGTGTTCTATTAGGTTTCGTTCTCATAGATTTTCGTATCAGCAGCAAAAGACTCCATGGAGACAAACTGAGATAAATCAGGATTACTTTTAGAAGTTCAAGACCCGAGAAGAGATAAGTAACAACTCGTAACTGTCCGCAATTCTATGAACACAAGAGCTATTGATAAATAACTAATGACATGCGGAGTAGATATAGCTGAAGCATCTTTCAGTAAGATAGAAAAATTCTTTAAATAGCGTACTGATACTCATAAAATCATCATTGCCATTTACTGTATTCCGTGCCGCGGCTGTCCCTCATCATAATTCGGTGAATCAGGTCGAGGGATTGAATAAGACATGACTCCTTGGTTCGTCATCTAGACCGATAAGAGGCACTTACTTGACTGAAGCCAAGTACAAATACTACACGAGGGACTTGGAAAACAATGAAGAAGATGGGTAAAGCTGTATATATCATAACCAGGGAAAGTAATAGCAACAGAGATGGATTTACCTGCCATTCAAAGACAGCAAGTCTCCTAATAATTAAATCAATAGCCAAACCAAAGGGAGAACTTCACACAACCAAAAACTAATATCCTCAAGGGGTACTCTCGCCACGTATGTAAAATTGTGATCTAGGTGTAAGACAGCCAGGCCTCTGAAGAAAACCATGGTGGTCACAACGTTAGGACAATAGAATTATTCCCAACCTATCTTCGTTCATCGTTCCCCACCTAAAACTTATTCATTTATTTTGAATATTTTGTAAATAGATAAATAGATATAAACATACATAAATGCATACATGCATATATATATATATATATATATATATATATATATATATATATATATATATATACACACACACACGGAAGTTTCTACTTTCGTCACTTCTTTTCCGAAACTGGGTTTTAATATAAATATATATATATATATATATAAATATATATATATGTATATATATATTTTTATACATAAATATATATATATATATAAGTATATATATAAGTATATGTATATATATATATATATATATATACACACACACATCTGATTTAATAGCCAAACTCCATGATATTAAACCAAATTATAAGTTTACATTGGTTAGTTTTGATATAGTTAGTTTATTCACGAAAGTTCCCATAAATGATTTATTATTTTACCTTTAAGATGAACTTAATAAACATGTTCTTCCATTGCCATCATCTACATTGATTGAACTAATTAAGGTATGTGTTAAAGATTGTAAGTTTCAATTCAATGGTAGTTTCTATTCCCAAAAATTCGGCATGGGTATGGGAAACCCTTTATCCACAGTTTTAAGTAATTTATACATGAAATTTTTCGAAAGTAAAATATTACACAAAATGTTCACCATTAACACCCCTTGGCTTAGGTACATTAATGACATTTTATGTCTTTGGCCAGAAGATAGAAATGTCTATGATTTTTTAACTAAATTAAATACCCCTGTTGATTATATTAAATTTACTTAAGAAGTTGAGAAAAATTGTACCTTACCTTTCTTAGATTGCACTATCCTACGTCATGACAATAGCCTTAAATTCAAAGTACATCGTAAACCAACCATTGTATGCTCATATATCCATTATTATTATTCTCCTCCAAATAATATTAAATGTACAGTTTTTTCTTCAATGTTTCTAAGAGCTTTTCGTATTTGTACTCCAGAATTTATTGATGACGAAATCAGAAATGTTTTTAACATTGGGCTAGAATTAAAATACCCTAAGCAATTCCTTAATATTGCTTACACTTTTGCAAGGAAATAATTTTTAACTCCTCAGCCTAAATCACCTTTTAGTTATCATAATGTTTTAATTTTGCCATATGAAGAAAATTTCTTAAGTGTCACAGAGTTATTAAGAAGACTTAACGTAAAGGTAGTTTTTAGAAATGTTAGTACAGTAAAACATAAGCTCATCAACAATAGTATTGAAATTAAAAAAGGATGCATTTATAAAGTTCCTTGCAAAATGTGTAATCAATTTTACATAGGTCAAACTGCCAAACCCTTACACAGTAGAGTTGAACAACACAAGAAAAATGTTAGGGATGGCAATAATTCTAGTAGAATATTCAAGCATAATGAAATAGATAATCATCCAGTTGATTGGGAGTAATACCCAGGTTATCTATTATACCAACAACATAATGGCAAGAAACTTAATAGAGTGTAGTTTGATCCATACCACCAGTGATCAAAATACCAACCTACACAAGGGCTTATATAAACTTGATAATTTTATCTGTCAAGATATAAGCAAAACAATATCAGGTAAAATTATACCCTGTGACTGTGACCTAATGTCGCCCTACCATCATTAATAGACGCATTGACCCTTACGACTGTGACCTGATGTCGCCCCACCATCATAAGTGTATTGACATTGACCTTCCGCCTTCCAGAGGGTAATTATCCGCTACCCTTATTCAAACTGTCCTTGTTCTTTTTTCCATGTATATATAATCTATGCATATCTATTACTATGTACTTTTTGCACTGAAGATATAATATACAAAAGCGCTCTGCTTCGTTAGTTTCTTTTTCCAAGTGGTCTACTTTGCATAAGTGAACACACGTGCCCGTTTTCTTATTAGCATATATATATATATATATATATATCTATATATACATTTTTTTATATATATTTATATATATATATATACATATACATATATATATTCAAATATGTAGATATATGTATATATATATATATATATATGTATGTACGTATATATATATGTATATATATGTATGTATGTATGTATGTATATGTATGTATATATATATGTATATATATATATATATATACATATACATAAACATATGTATATACATATATATATATACATATACATATGTATATATATATATAAAAAAATATATGTATATATACAGTGTATACATATATATAAGATATATGTATATATATATACAGTGTATACATATATGTACAGTATATATATGTACATATATATATATATGTATATATATGTATACATATGTATATATATATACATATATATATATATATATATATATATATATATAAGATTGAAGGTGAAAGAAGTAGACGAGGAGAAATGTGAGAATTTTACGCCTTAACGTTACGACCCCCAGGGTCTTGATCACAAAGCTGACAACTCAAACGTAACCGGATATTTTATACACGGACGGGTCATCTTATGGGACGCTTCGGAGAGCTTGTTATTTTATTTGCGTATTTATTTGCGTCCCATAAGATGACCCGTCCGTGTATAAAATATCCGGTTACGTTTGAGTTGTTAGCTTTGTGATCAAGACCCTGCGGGTCGAAACGTTAAGGCGTAAAATTCTCACATTTCTCCTCGTCTACTTCTTTCACCTTCAATCTTATTTGTCATAATATAGTCAACATATATATATATGTGTGCATATATATATATATATATATATATATATATATATATATATATATATATATATATATATATATTATTTGGATGATGGAGAACATAAACACAGGGGAAGGCTCGGAACCCTAAACACTCTAACGTTTCGTTCGCGTAGAACTTCTTCAGAGAGTGTATGTAGAACTGCAATTGAAGTTTATGTACTAAATCTCATTATCTTTTCGGACACTTGGGAAAGGTCGTTTTTCTAGCGTGTTTTAGAATTAAAATACTAGTTTCTTTAGCTAAATTGATAAACCCTCCTCGATGATTCGATGAATTATTAGTTGAAATATATGCTGATTCAACAATTCTTCTAGTGAATTTATCAAAACCTTTATGTAGCACTTCAGCTTCTCTCCAGTTTGGTAAATGATCGAATTTTTCCGCATGAACTACTAAAGAATTAGATGTCCTATGTGCTTTTATGTCGCTTTTATGTTCATAAATTCTTTTTTCTAATCCTCTTGATGATTCGCCAAAATAAGCCATTGAGCAACTATTGCACGGGATTTTGTATACGACGCTGTTTTCGGAATTGGTTCTCTTTTCAGAAGTCTTTATTAAATCACCTATCCTCTTGTTAGTTATTTTAGCTATGTTTATACCTGATTTTGTTAAATATTTGTCTATTATTGGTGACGTTTCTGAGCCAGGTACTGATATAGAATTTGTATTATTTTGATCCTTTCTCTCTTTCTTTCCGCGTCGTATACAAAATCCCGTGCAATAGTTGCTCAATAGCTTATTTTGGCGAATCATCAAGAGGATTAGAAAAAAGAATTTATGAACATAAAAGCGACATAAAAGCACATAGGACATCTAATTCTTTAGTAGTTCATACAGAAAAATTCGATCATTTACCAAACTGGAGAGAAGCTGAAGTGCTACATAAAGGTTTTGATAAATTCACTAGAAGAATTGTTGAATCAGCATATATTTCAATTAATAATTCATCGAATCATCGAGGAGGGTTTATCAATTTAGCTAAAGAAACTAGTATTTTAATTCTAAAACACGCTAGAAAAACGACCTTTCCCAAGTGTCCGAAAAGATAATGAGATTTAGTACATAAACTTCAATTGCAGTTCTACATACACTCTCTGAAAAAGTTCTACGCGAACGAAACGTTAGTGTGTTTAGGGTTCCGAGCCTTCCTCTGTGTTTATGTTCTCCATCATCCAAATAATTTGTCTAAAATACTTATCCATATATATATATATGTATATATATATATATGTATATATATATATATATATATATATATATATATATATATACAAATATATTTTCTATCAACCACAGTACACTTTAATTCTAAGCCATCAACATCGAGAGACTCGAGAAGGCCAACATGCAGAAATCAAAACGTGGTACAGCCAAGGACTCGATACTGCGCTAGGATGTGACAAGTGTTAGTGACTTAACCGATTGCGCCATCATGAGAGATGGTTGATAAAAATGTATATCTGTTCACTGGGACCCATTCAGTGTTGTATATATATATATATATATATATATATATATATATATATATATATATATATATATATGTATATATGCATACATATATATATATATGTATATATACACATATATATATATATAACATACACACACACACACATACACACACACACACACACACACACACACACACACACACACATACACACACACACGCACACACACACACACACATATATATATAAATATATATATGAGTATATATATGTATATAGACATATATATATATGTATATATATATATATATGAGTATATATATATATATATATGAGTATATATATATGTATATATATTGACTATATTATGACAAATAAAATTGAAGGTGAAAGAAGATGACGAGGAGAAATTCTCCCATTTCTCCTCGTCAGCTTCTTTCACCTTCAATTTTATATATATATGTATATATATAAGTATATATATATATATACATATATATATATTTACAGTATATATATATATATATATATATATATATATACAGAGAAAGACAAGCAGTATTCATTTAAACTGCTATGAAATATAAGAGCATTCATTGTTCAAAGTGAGTTAGATTACTCCTTGTATTAACTATATACTATATTGCGTTATTATGGATTAAAGAGTTCAATTTGTTTCCTCTTTGTTTAAGAAGAAATAAGAGAGAGAGTGAGAGAGAGAGCCCTGGCCATTTCTTTAGAAACCGTGATCATATATGGATTCGGTGTTTCCACTTGGGCAAATATTATGGAAGTTTTGAAAACTCCAGCAAAGTAGTTCTCGCTTCTGTGTAGAAGTTAAGCTAACTTTGATTGGCCCTTATAGAAAAAGAAAATAGAATATTCTTGGCAGGCTTTGTATAACCATTGATGTGGTGAAAGCTGTTAAGGAATCGTATGGTAGATATTACCTTAACTTTTTTGCTATGTTTTACGAGTTTGGTTCTTTAACCTAGATGCCGTCAATCTATTCCATTCAACTCGAAAGAACCAACTCGGCAGTGAAATTAAGCCTTTTGCTATATTTCATAACCTTATCTTGTTCATACTCCAGCCAAGTAATTTTATTCAACTGAGGAGAACTCTTTTTCACAGCAAAAGAATGAAAAAAAGACAACCATTGGATTTCCTATTACTTTATAATATTTGTTCTGGTTAACACCATACGATTTGTTTCAGCTAAAGAAAGACCTATGGAGGCCAAAGAGAGGAAAAATATATATATTAACTATTGAATACCCCCGTGATTTTGTTTGACAGATAGGGAGAGCATAGAAGGGGCAATGGTATTACTGTAGAGCAGAATGTGTCTTGATGATGGACTGATGGGAATACAGAAGGACTTGTTATATTATTATGTTTATGATGTTATGTTATTATGTTTATGTTTATGTTTATTATGTTGTTGAATGTTATTCAGGTATGGAGAGCCACATGAATGGATATGACAGAAAAAAATAGAATATTAAATGAAAGTATGACTTTTTATACGCGTATGCTTTTACGTATTGCTGTATGTGTACATATACTCACATGTAAATATACGTGTACGTATACGAATACATGTCAGTTTACGTACACATGTAGTGTATAGCTATGTGTACGTGAGCATACAGGTGTATGTGTAGTATCCATGCACATGTAAGATTATATGTACGTACGAGTATATGTGTACGTGCACATGTATATGTACGTGTACATGCATATATATATGTGCACGTGTACGTATAAGTTTAGTTGAATGTGTACATGCACATGAACATTTACATGTACATGCAAGTTTACGTGTACGTATAATGTACTTGTACATTTGAGCGTGTGTACATAAACGTGTACGCGCACGTGCAAGACACTTTCACATTTATATACACGAGTATGAGTATGAATATGAACATGTGTATGATCGCGGACGAAAGTATGGATATGACGTTCATTGTGAGTACGAATTGAAAATATGTGTTTGGGAATGAATAAAAGTATGAATATCATTATTAGTTAGTGTGTATGAGTATAGGTACCTGTATCAATATTATTACGAGGATGATTGCGATTATATATACGTGTACTACGATCATATTCATTTACATGGACGTACATGCGTGTAGTGAGACATGAATTACTGCTCTGGAATGATGACGATGTACTTATAGTCATTCAATGCCAATCTCCAAATCTTCGGATTGAATGTGGGAATATCTCTACATATGTCATCATTTGCTCAACATTTCGTAAAAGTACGGTTACCCACTTTTGCATCACCAAAAAATCATTATGGCATGTAATTCTTAACTATCTATTTGTATATTTAATTGTGTATGACGTTTTGTGGCAAACTTAGCGTGTTTGTTAGATTTTGGCAAGCGTTTGACGATTTTATTCAACCTAAAGAATACCTCTACGTTGCTGGTTAAATTAAACAAGTTAATTCCAGCTGTCAGTTTCAAATTACTGGGATGGACGAGTTCTTCGATGAAATTTGAGGTCAGTAACCAAGAATGAACAAACATCTAACATAAATCATATGTAGATTAGATTGAGCCTTTCATTAAACAATATAATTTACTTATTCACCTCTGCCATAAGCCATGTAATTTGGCTCCTCTGGGGATGAATCACCATTAAAAGAAAAATAAATTAATGTTTCAAATGTAAGTCTTTCTAAATACATATTTCACGAAGACCTTATACTATTACATGACATCAGTGCAAAATACTTTCACAAGAGGAGAGGAATAATCTATTCCTCTCATTCTACTCAACTTCTATTCTCGCAGGGGATCCATCCTGAGAGTTGATATCTCTATTTTCAAACTAGCTACGAATCCGTCTCTCCTCTTATCCAATAATTAGAGACATTAATCCCATCCCTTATCCATTCGCTCCGAGAGTTTATCTCTAGGTCCCTCCATGAACCTCTCCTCAGCTCACAATTTTTTTTTTTCTGCAAACCAAAGAAAATATATAAAAATTACAAAATAGAATAGATAAATATTATAAACGTAAACAGTAAAATAGACCCCCGAACAATGATATAAATATATGTATGAATAACATAAAAATTAATAAATTAATAAACAAACGTATTAATCTATAGGTACAAAACGAATATATAAATGAGGATGTAGAAAAGTAAACAGATAGAACTCTAATGAATAAATACATCGATAAATAAACACACCTTTCTCTGTTTATAGCATCCCTTGTAAAGATTGTAATTTTTAATATCTTGTCCAAACTAGCAAAGCTTTAAAAATGAGGATAAGCCAGCATAAATTTAACATCAGAACAGGGCAAATATAAAGGGGGGTTGTGAGGGTATTTAATAATTGCATTTATTAGAATAAATATGAAAATAATTCTTAAGTAAAAATATAACGACGAGGAATATTATTGAATCATGTTATATCAAAAGTACAACATTATACACAAACTGGATAATTTTATTGTTATTGTGTGTATGTGTGTGTGTGTGTGTGTGTGTGTGTGTGTGTGTGTGTGTGTGTGTGTGTGTGTGTGTGTGTGTGTGTGTGTGTGTGTGTGTGTGTGTGTGTGTGTGTGTGTGTATGTGTGTGTGTGTGTGTGTATGTGTGTGTGTGTGTGTGTGTGTGTGTGTGTGTGTGTGTGTGTGTGTGTGTGTGTGTGTGTGTGTGTGTGTGTGTGTGTGTGTGTGTGTGTGTGTGTGTGTGTGTGTGTGTGTGTGTGTGTGTGTGTGTGTGTGTGTGTGTGTGTGCGTGCGTGCTTATGTATGTTGAGCCTTGCCATTATTTCCCTTTCCCTTCTCTATATTTGTTTTCTTCCTTACCCTTGTAACCTCTGTTCTCTCTTGTTATCCGTCTTTCTCTGTCTGTCTGTCTGTCTGTCTGTCTCTCTCTCTCTCTCTCTCTCTCTCTCTCTCTCTCTATATATATATATATATATATATATATATATATATATATATATGATATATATATATATATATATATTTATATATATATATATATGTATATATATATATATATATATATATATATACAGTATATGTATATATATATATATATATATATATATATATATATATATATATATATATATATATATATACATATATAAACATATATATACATATATATATATATACACACATATATATATATATATATATATATATACATATATATATATATATATATATATATATATATATATATATATGTATACCTATCTATCTACTTGTCTATTTATCTATCTATCTATCTATCTATCTATCTATCTATCTATCTATCTATCTATCTATCTATCTATCTATCTATTTATCTATCTATCTGTCTATATATCTTTTCTCTCACATTCTCTCTGTGTTCTGTCTGTCTTTCTTTTTTCTTCTCTGTCTCTGCATAATCGCTTGGGCCCTTAAAGGCCAACCGTTTATTTGTGCCTCACCTTCATGCTCCTTAAACTACTTCCTTTTTCCTCCCTCTTCCTCTCTCCTTCCTCCTCCTTATTTTTCTTCTCCTCTTCCTTCTCCTCCTCTCCTCTTCCACCTGCTCCTCTTTTTCATATCTTCATCCTCCCACTCCTTGTGCTCCTCATCCATCTCCTATCCTGTCCCTGCTCATCCAGACCACCATCGTTCTACTTTTCTCTTTACTTTGCCTCCTCCTTTATATCCTTATCCTTATCTTTTCTATTCTC
>NC_134804.1:24121606-24126606 GCF_046742065.1 Oratosquilla oratoria | reverse complement strand
CAAACACATTCAAACGCCTCCTCTATTCCTCTCTTATGTTCCATGTTTCTGTCCCGTACAGTGCTGTCGGCACAATCACTCCTTCATACAATCTCCTCTTAGCATCCGTTCACAAATGTCTATTTCTCATTATACTTTTTAATCCCCCAAGGCATTTACTTGCTTCTCTACATCTACACTCCATCTCCACCTCCACTCTTCCATTTCCCGTCATATTTGCACCCAAATATCTAAAGCTATCCACTTCCTCCAATCTCCCTCCCTTACAGCCTACTTTCAGTCTTCTGCCACTTTCTCCCCTTGTATATCTCATCACCTTACTTATACATACATACATACATACATACATACATACATACATACATACATACATACATACATACATACATACATACATACATACATACATACATACATACATACATACATACATACACCAAAGACTTTTCCCCCTTACACGGGGGGTAGCCAAAAAGAAAAAGCCATAGAAACCACTCCCACCCATTCCATTTCCTGTATATTCAACTCCCCTGCAACCTCCTCCCTCTCTCTCATCTTGGTACCTCCTGGATGACGGGTCATCCCTGCATCCTGTCCACTGCCCTGGGTCAGAAGCAGTGTCGCAAGACACAGCACATCCCCAGCAAGGCCGCTTCATGAATTCGGCGACCCCCCCCCTCTCCGTCCCCTTATGCAGAAATGGAGAAGACGGGGAGAAATCCCTTCGGGCTGGGTCAAATTCTTTCTCATACATATTTCCTCGCCCCCCATCCCCCACCCACTCCCCCTCATGCATCACAGCATCATCTCTACACAACCCCTCTCCATTCACCTTACTTATACCCATGTTTATCTTCAATTTCCTTCTTTCGTACACTTTCCCAAACTCTGTCCCTAACATCTTCAATCTCTTCTCTGATCCTGCTGGGCGAAACGTCAAATATATTGGATCCCATACTCTGCGTTTGGCCTCTCTCCTACAGTGCTGCTGCAGTCGTTGCTGCTTTTACTCATGGCTTATCATCCACTTTTCTCTATATCCTTTAACCATCTCCAATATATGACCCATTACCCTTGTATTTACCTCTAGCACCACTCCATCCATATATAAATTGAACAGGCAAGGTGACATAACACACCCCTGGCGGAGTCTCACCTTTACCTCAAGCCACACTCTCTTCATTTCTGATTCTAAAACAAACTCCACTACTCTTGTAAAAATTTATAACTGCTTTTAACAGCTCTCCTCCTATCTCATATATCTATAATACCTCCTACAGTGCCCTCCTGTCTACCCTGTCACAAGCCTTTTCTAAATCAATAAAAACCAAAAAACATTCTTGTCTTTTCCTAAAGATTTCTCACATATCTGTCTTACCACAAAAATCTGATTCACGCAAGTCTTACCTGTCCTAAACCCACACTGTTCCTCACCAATTACTCCTTCTGATCCTCTCCTAATCCTCTTAATTAAAACCCTCCATAAGCCTTCCTAATTACACTTAACAAACTGACCTCTGAACCTGCTACACTCACATTGGTCCCTTTTTCTCTTGTAAAGTGGAACTATACATGCACTCTTTCAGTCCTCCGGCACTCTATCCCGTCTTAAACAAACATTAAATAACCTCACCAGCCAGTGCACCATAGCTGTACCTACTTTTTTTTTTTTTTAGACATTCTGCATGACACCCATCCAACCCAGATGCCTTACCTTCTCTCATCATCTTAAAAGCTGCCTTCATCTCATCCTTCCTTATTTCTCCTTCATTTTCCTCTTTCATCAATGTCATTTTCTTAACGCTACTCAAATCAACTACCTTTCCCTCACTATCATACGTCACATTTAGCAACTCCCTAAAATGCTCTTCTCATCTTCCTTTTATTGCCATCTGTTTTATCATCATGTCTCCATCTGCATCTTTTACCTTTTCTTCTCTACTTGATTCACCTCCTCTTTCTCTCTTACTTCCTTTCCAAACATGTTTTTATTCCTTTAAAAAATTCTGTCATACTTTGAATTCACTTTACATATGCTCTCCTTTTTGCGTCCTCTATCTTATGCTTTGTCTCTTTTATTTTCTTTGTGCCTCTCATAGGATTCTCTCGGGCTATTTTGTAACCTATCTGTATATATATATATATATATATATATATATATATATATATATATATATATATATATATATATATATATATATGTATACATATGTATATATATATACATATATATGTATGTATATATGTATATATATACATATATATATACGTATACATATATATATAATATACATATATATACATATATATATATACATTATATATGTATACTGTATATATACATATATATATATATACATATACATATATATATGTATGTACACACACACACACACACACACACACACACACACACACACACACACATACTCACACATACACTCACATTCACACACACATGCACACTCCACAAATACAGATACTAGCACACGGGGATAGGTTACTTCCTGTTATACTGTCATTCCTCTCTTCGCCTTGAATCATTTTGTATGCATGGATCATCATCTGGGTCTCCAAAATGCAGTTCCACAGCCTCTTCCAGTCTAGAGGCACGACACCAGACGATGCAAGAACTCTATATACATTTCTAATCTATCCTTCCGATTTCCTTGTCCCTGTTTTCCTCAAAGTTCCTTTCTCTATCCTTTCCTCTCCCTCCACCAATTCCTTTCTCTCCATCTTTCGTTCTTTTCTCTCTCTCTCTCTCTCTCTCTCTCTCTCTCTCTCTCTCTCTCTTTCTCCCTCTCCGTATCTATTTATGTATGTATGTATGTATGTATGTATGTATGTATGTATGTATGTATGTATGTATGTATGTATGTATGTATGTATGTATGTATGTATGTATGTATGTATGTATGTATGTATGTATGTATGTATGTATGTATGTATGTATGTATGTATGTATGTATGTATGTATGTATGTATGTACGTATGTATGTATGTATGTATATCTATCTATCTATCTATCTATCTATCTATCTATCTATCTATTTATCTATCTATCTATCTATCTATCTATCTATCTATCTATCTATTTATCTATCTATTTATGTATATGACTATTTTTCTCTCCCCTCTTTTTTTTTTTTTTTTTCTTTTTGAGTCTGTAGGATTTCTAGTGTCCTTTTTTCTATCATTTTGTCTTCAAGCCTCCAGGCTCTTTCCATGTCACATCATGGAAGTCTCCTATATGACACTTTTCTCGATGGATATTTGTAGATGTCACCGCTTGAGTCCTAGCAATATTAGAAGCACACAAGTTTTTTTTAGGGTGTAAATCTAGATATACTTGTAAACCTAGTGACTTTAGATTTTTTCAAATTTACAAATACCTTTTGATAAATTTTAATCCTTTGCGAACCGTGTTTAAATAGCTTATATATTTTTTCATGTTTATAAACACTATGTGTGGTTCACTGACCTTTTATTCAATAATCATGTCTATCATTTATGAAAAGAAACTTTATGAAAAACGTAATAACAAATACGGAAGGGCAACATTGAGTAGTTGGGAAAAGGGTATATGGTCTTGCACAGATGGAAGTGAAACTAAAATTCATGGGAAAGATATATTGGAAAAGAAAAGAATGTACACAAAGGAGGGACGACGCCGGAGAAAGACTTGGGAAGTTAGAAAGTAACCAAAAAGGTCGAATATTTATTCAGACATGTGGATGGAAAGGCAAAGGAAGACAGAATGTGACGTTGATGGAAAATAGATGTCTTTTAAAAATAAGATCTTGGAAAGTATCAAGAAGAATATGGTACAAGAAATCTTGGAGTGTGATGAAAAAGTAGTTATGAAATAAAGGGTTTGAGAGGCAGGAGAGGTATAAATGAATAAAAAAAAATAGAATAGTTTTATAAAAATGTAATATGTAGGTTGAAGAAGAGGTGGGAAGAAGTATGGTCAAAGTATTTAAGGAAAACGAAAAGTTCAGTTTGGATCCAGTAAAACAACAAAGTTGAGGGATAAGATTGATATGAAGATAAAAGAAGAAAAAAGAAAGTTAATATGAAAGGGGAAGTTAAAAGAACGTGAAGGGCTTATTTGAAGAAAAAAAATTACTCGACGATAAAGTTAAATGAAAGGCTGTGCTGACTATGGTGGGTTTGGAGGGAATAGACAAAGGAAGAGAAGAAAATGGAAAGGGAAAGTGGAAAGAAAAATCAAATATTGAAAACGGAAAGTCTGTGGAAAAGAGACAAATTAACAGGTGGGATCCTCATCAAACTTTATTTGCTAAGAATTAATATACCAATGAATAAACGAAAAAGGGAAACAAATTGTTCACGAAACATCATCCTCTTTTTGTGGATTCGTTGCCTTTAAATTTATTGACGAGTTAAACACCACATGAGGACGGAGCCTTTATACGAAGGCTCCGTCCACATACGGTGTTTAACTCGTCAATCTTGTCGGCAACTGCCACTTTCATGAATTTTTTAAATTTATTACATTCTGGCTTTATCTGCAGTGTACTAATACTCTATTTACTAGTACACATGTAATTAATTATACACACATAGTACAATGAAACAAATACATAATATACATACTAAACTTACACAAAAATATACGACGAAACATACATTATATACAGTACATGAAATTATCATGGTAAACATTTTAGTGCAAAATTTGATCACGATTTTTTATGCATAGCAAACAAACGAAATAATTCCCAGTGTTAATATTGCTGCTAAAATTCACGTGGAAAAAATCGCCAGAGCATCATGTTAAATCGTTTTATTTTCAACTATTATACGTAATGGCCAAATGATATTTTGTAGGATTGAACTTCCAACATTTTTATTTGCGTAGCCATAGATTCCATGATATTGGCTCCAGACAATCTCAAGCGTCCCTTTCTTGGTTCATTACTTTCATCTGTCTCTATTAGGAATTCCTCCCAGGGATAAAGTTTCTAAAATTC
>NC_134804.1:24096606-24099106 GCF_046742065.1 Oratosquilla oratoria | reverse complement strand
TATGGGACTGAAGGCGTGCAGATATACTTCTGATATACAAAAGAAGGGAGGCAAGTATGATTACCGTAACTTTAGATGGATCAGTCTATTAAATGTATCTAGGAAAGTTTATGGGAAGATGTTAGATGAAAGAATTAAGAGGAAAATAGAGGGGGAAGAATTATATGGGTTCATTGAAAGAAGAGGCCCGTAAAGCAAATGTTTGTGGTAAGGCATAAGGTAAGGTTTATGTTTTTCTATGGATTAGTAGAAGGCATATGTCAGTGTTGATAGGAATGCATTGTGGGATGTGTTGCAGGTGTATTGATTTCCGGTAAGACTGGTGAAGGCAGATAATTTTTTCAATTTTTTTCACTTGAGTAGTTGAGCTAATGCCAAGGTAGAGAATGGAGAGTAAACGGTTTGAGGTGAAGTTGGGACTAAACCAGGGTTGTGTATACCATTATAGTTGATCAAAGTCTACACTGTTGGGTTCAGTTTAGGAGGTAGTCGTCAGGGAGAAATTTTTGGGTTTGGATTGGTAAGTGAGAAAGGAAGGAAGTGGAAATTCAAGTCAGTCAAGGCACGCATCCACTCCCATTCACCACCCTTGCTACCCTCTCACCTTAGCTCCTCGTAGACAATGGATCATCCTTATCTCCCATCCATCACCCGGGTCAGAAAGAATGCAGCAAGACACAGCTCATTCACAGCAAGGCAGCTTCACTTACACAAGGACCCTCCTTCCTTGTTCCCTCACGTGGAAAATATAGAAGATGGGTAGACATCCCTTCGATCTGCGTCAAAATATCAACCATACACAACCATTGTCCACTCACCCCTATCACCTGGCTTTCCCTTCCCTGTTCAACAAACAGAGCCCCTTTTGCTCCATCCATCCATATGATTTTAATGTCGTCCGCAAACAACTACTGGCTCATCTCCCGCTTATTTCTCCACTATCTCTTACCACCTCTAATCCCCTGCCCACCACTCTTCCATTTACCTCCTGTACCACTTCATCAATATACACAATAAAGACCCATAGCGACATAACACATCCATGACCTAGCCCCACCTTTACTTCAAACTATTCGCTCCCTCCAAATCCAATGCTAACACAAAATCTACTGCTCTCCAAAAAAAACAATCGAGTGCTCTTAACTGTATTCCTCCAATCTCATATATCTGCAATACCTCCCACAGTGGTGTCCTGTCTACCATCTCGTAAACCTTCTCCAAATCCATGAAGTCCAAAATACTTATCTTTTTTCCGAAAATATTCTCATAAATCTGCCTTATCACAAAAATCTGATCCACGCACTTTCTATCTTTCCTAAACCCACACTGCTTCTCAATAATTTCCTCTTCTACTTCTCCTAATCCTCTCAAAACCCTACTATACGTCTTCCAAACTACACACAACAAATTGATCCCTCGAAAACTATTACAATCACATTTGTTCCCTTTTCCTTTGTAAAGCCGAAATTAATCAGGCACTCTCCTAGCCCTCCAGCATTTTCTCCTCCTTTAGACACAGTAGTCAGTGTACCATGACTGTACTTTTTCAAACCCTCCGCATGATACCCATAAGCGCCTTGCCTGCTGTCATGGTTTTGAAATAAATTTGCATATTATATTTTTCTATATAATGCTCGCCTACAACAACAGCAGCACAAGAAACTACAAGAGGGCCTAAAAGTTTACCATATGTAGGAAGCTATATTTCCATCTTTCAGACCCGTTATTTTTGTCGATTTAGACGATGATCTCTTATAACTTTTGTTACCTACGAGTCCATTTTGTTCTTTGTGGCGCATATATATATATATATATATATATATATATATATATATATATATATATATATATATATATATATATATCTGATCTACTGTATACACCATCATCGTGCTGGGGTCTCTCAGTGCTCTTCCAATATAGGAAGTCCCCTTTTTCTCAACCTTTTCTTACATGTCTTGGCATTTAAACTATAATTTTGGGTGCCACCCTTTGTATTGTCCCTCTTTTTCTTACATGCTGCTTTATGTGTGGCAACAACGCCACCGCTGCCTATTTCAGCCTGGGACGAAACCAACTTTCAAAAATTTTCTTCGCCATGTCTTCTGCTATTCACATTTTTCAGCAAAATTATGAATTTCCTCTTCTATGTCGTCACCTTTTTTTTTTTTTTTTTTTAATTCTTTGCATTTGTATTTAAATTAATTTTCCATTCCTGACTATTCATGAATCTTAACTAGATTTACCCCTTCCTGTGTATCATCATATTTGTTTATCACCTGCACATAATTTAGCATAACTACTTATTCCATTCATTATGCATTTGTATACAATAGGAACATCACATTTAACAGAACTTAATCATGCAGTTCCCCCTTAGTAACTCCTCTCCACTCCGACTTACAAGTTCTCACTACTGCTCTCGTATACTGGAAAAATATTTTATTCATTTCAGTGTATCCCTTTTAAGCCCTCCTACGCTATCGAATTTCCATATCAG
>NC_134804.1:24084106-24089106 GCF_046742065.1 Oratosquilla oratoria | reverse complement strand
ACTGAGGCTGAGTAGTATGTGAGTTGATTGAGTAAAGAAGGAGTACAGATGGGTTTATTAGTGGGATTAAAGACGGGACGGGGAAGGCAAATTGAATCTTGGTCCCCCACATTCAAGAGCGCCGAGCAATATGACGAAACAGTCCATTGTTATATGGAGAGGGACTTGGAGACTGCAGGGTCGGCCATCTGTCTCGAGGCCCGGAAGACGAAGTCATTTGCTGTCTTTTTCTTGAAGAAAGAAAACGGGGGTAAAGTGCAGGAGGAGAGGTCAGGGAGGGATATCACCAGGTTTGTAGGGTATGTGCATGGGAGGAGGAGTAGGAGGGGAAGAGTAGGAAGAGGAGGGAGAGGGAGAGTGAAAAGGAGAAAAAGAGGAGAGGAAGAGGAGTAAGAGGGATCGTGAGGAGAAGAGGAGGGAGAGAGGAAGGGTAGAGAAGGGGAAGGGAAGGGATAGAGGACGAGAGGGGTGAGTATACTGTATATGTCAGAAACTGCAGAGGGTTAGAGATCAACATAACTTTTGTGAGAGGCTGACGAGGGATAGGGGGAAGGAAAGAGGGGAGAAAGGGAGAATAGGAAGAGGGGAAATTACAAAAGGAAAGAGAGAAGAGGGCAGAGAGAAGGGGAAAGTGAAGCATGGAATGGGGAAGAGGAAGGGAGGAAGATAAGAGTTGGAAGGGGAGAGAGGAATAGAAAGAATGAAAGAGAGAAACAGAAGGGAGAGGAAGGAATGGGGTGTAAAGGGAAGGGAAAAGAAGGAGAGGAAGTGGGAAGTTAAGAAAAGGAGGAGAAATCAGGGAGGAGAGACGGGAGTTGTATTCCTTTGCCAATAACCAAAGCTTCTGTCCTTGGAGACAGTGTTGCGGCAAAGAGATGAAATCACAGCAATGTTAAAGTAGAAATTTATGGATGGACGGATGAAATGAGGGAGACTAAATTGTATAGGTGATCAGCATTTTTTTTTTTTCCTTCTTCAGCTCCCAGTAGTAGGCGTTATGCCTGTCAGTGGTCCCAGCATGTTCCTCCATACGGCTCTATCATGGAAGGCCCCTTCCTCCCTCAGAGTTTCGATGTTTGGCAAGTCATGTCTGCCGAGGGCTTTGTCAACATTTTCTTTCATTTTCAGCATTCATTATTGAGTGAAAATTAATCTCCATTCACATGAAAAAGACAGTGACTCTGATCCATAACGATGTTCTTAAAGTTCTGAAAATATTGATTACATAAAAATCATGCAAGGAGGGGAAAGGAAGGGGGATGAGATAGGAGTAAAAGGTGAAGGATAATTATATATGTTTTTAGAAGCTCTGCCATGGGATTCGAACCCTGACCCGTGCGTCCATAATCACAAAGTCAGGACGCTAGCAACCGAGGTACGTGATTATGGACGCACGGTTAAGGGTTCGAATCCCATGGCAGAGCTTCTAAAAATTTTCAATCTGTCTTTAACATACACATAATTATATATACAAGGACGATAATGAAATTTCAAACAGTACTCCAACGAAGATACAAATAGTTGAATAACTTAATCAAGGAAGATAATTATATAGCTTCTGAAAAAAATTTGTCAAGTCTAAGACTGGTAAGGAACAGTATTGCATCATAAAAAATTATAAACACAACATAAGGAAAGCAATATATGCTAAAGGTGGCACATTATAAAACCTTTGTATGTTTGTCTAAGTTCTAAGTGTTTGGGTTCCGGTAACAATATAAAAGCTGCACCAATGGGTAGAGATTTGCAAAATTTACACAAAACCACAAACATTCTGTATATAAGTCAAATAAGGAAAATGCACAAACTGCATAAATAAGAACTGCACTACACCTGAAAAATTATATTAAGTACCCAGTATATTCTGTAAGAAATAATAACAACAAATCAGGAACAAAACTTAACTTGTTTTGTAGAAAATATATAAGATTTGATTGATATTCAGTTCGTTGAAAATAGAATATAACAAAGAACTGAAATTACTGAATAATAACAAAAACATCTCTACTAGAAGATTTTGTTTTCTAAGAACTTAAGATGGCAAATATCTCACAGTTGCTGTGGGATTAAGACATTGAAAATAAGTAATTAAACAGGGCGTACTCGTTCCTTTAGAGAAGGACACCTTTTGGGAGAATGGAAAATAAATACCAATCTCCAGATTGAGTAAAGAACTTACACTAGGGCGGCATTTAGCCGCTAATAAGGCACCTTTATCTTACATTCGGATTTCCAATGCAACCAAATGTTCCTATTTGGATTCAGATCCACTTTCTGCAAAACACGATCGAGACCCACATTTCCAGGTAATAGAAAAAACGAGCACACTGTGTTCGTGTTGTATTTTAACGATTCGAGATATTCCAACGGCAGGCGAATTTGTTCATTTGAGATGGGAACTCCGGACATGAGTCAAGACCACGTTTATTAACCCAATCATACCCTTCAGCTGACGCTAGGCGATTTTATTCAGCTTAGAGAGAAATAAGGAAAAAAACATGTCGACAGAAAGAAAATGACAACCAAACAAGGGCACAAACTGCGGAAGGCTTAACCATAACGACGAGATAGATGAAGTTGTCGCATAAGCGGAGATAAGCTCCTTGCTGACGACTAAGAAGAACTGGAGAAAAGAGAAACTTAACCAGTGTTTCCTTTGGTTCATTCACAGGTTATGTCGGAGAACAGGAAGAAGAAGAAGAAGAGGAGGAGGAAGAAGAAGGGGTAAGGAGGAGGAAGAGGAAGAGGAAAGGAGGAGGAAGAGGAAGAGGAAGAGGTAGAGGAAGAGGAAGAGGAAGAGGAAGAGGAAGAGGAAGAGGAAGAGGAAGAGGAAGAGGAAGAGGAAGAGGAAGAGGAAGAGGAAGAGGAAGAGGGAGAGAAAGAGAAAGAGAAAGAGAAAGAGAAAGAGAAAGAGAAAAAGAAAGATAAAGAGTAAAACAAAAATGTATAAAGAGGAAGAGAAAGTGAAAGTGAAATATGAAAAGGATGAAAGAGGATGATGAAAAGTATAAAGAAGCGGATGATTGGGAAGAGGAATAGAAGAAGGAAGATGAGATCAAGAGGAGAAGGAGCAAGAAGAGAAGAAAGAGGAGTAGGAGAAGAAAGAGGGGGAGGGGAACCAGAAGAGGAAGAGGAGGAGGAATAAGAGAAGGAGGAGGAGGAGGAGGAGGAGGAAAAAGAAATTCAGAAGGAGAAGGAGGAATGTTAGGAACTAGAATTTTGATGGCGATAACAAGAACTTCTATCCTTGGGGACAATATTACGTCGAAGAGATGTTAAGGGAGACATTTAAAAAGGAAAGTATAAAGAAGGGAAGTGAGAGGGAAAGTGGAAGACCTTAGGTAACATAGAGAAGGTACAGGAAATACATAATTTTGGGTTAACAGTTGGCAGTTCATGGTAATGCCACATTTTATTTGAGCCAATGAATGGGGTCGGGGTTGATATATATCAATTGTTGCTATTATAACCCCCTATATAGGTAGTCGCTTGAGAGAATGTCTTGGTAACAATTACTTAGTTCAGCATGTAAAAGAGCCCACAAGACATGGTAATGTGTTTGATCTATTGATCACTAGCCTTGAAAGCATGATAACCGATGTAGAAGCTGGTGAAACTATTGCAAGTAGTGATCACAACTTAGATTGAAACTGTTCAAAAAATAGAATAGATACTTGTGTATCTAAAATACCCGATTTCAGTAGAGCTCAGTTCATAGGACTACGTCAGGTGCTTCAGCTTAAAGATTGGAAGTCAAAATTAAGTGAAAGACCTGTAGATCAGGTATGGGAAATTTTTCAAAATACGCTTACTAAGATTATTCACACTTACATTTCATTTAAGTACAGACGCCCCCCAAATCAGGGTCGCCCAAAATGGCTCGACAAAGAAACTGAAAAAAGTATTGCTAAAAAAAGACATGCTTATAAGATATACAAGTGCTCGAGTTCACTTAATGACTATCAAAGTTATGTAATAATACAGTGGGATTTAAAAAAGGCAATAAAAAACGAAAACGACAATACGAAATGAATATCGCTGATAAATCCAAAGATAATCCCAAAGAATTCTATAGTTACATCAGAGATAAAAACGTTATCAGAAATCACATTGTCCCACTATTATCTGATGACGGTCAACTTGAATATTCAAATGCGTAGATTACACACCCAACCATATCGCAAACAAAAATAACACAACTACATGCACAAACATCTACATATACTTTTTCTTCTACTGAAATAATTTTTATTTCTAACTTTCTCTCCTACTACATTTTTTCATTTTAATTTACCTACCACTAAGACTATTTCCAATTTCTCTATCTTTCCCTATGACTAAGCCTCCTACACATTTTCTCATTTTGCTGGATGAGGATAAGAATAATAAATCTTCTTATGTAACCTCACGGTTACACACTTAATTCTTGCCTCCAACCCCAAGTCTCCTGCCCTCACCTCCAAAGCCACGACACCACGAATAAATATCCTTAATCGCCCGGTGCCAAAAGCCCTTTTTTATACACAACTATATTTTCACTTTCTTACAGACAGACATTCTTACCCTCCCACAAAAACCGATCCCGCACAAGCGGGTGGTCTTCTCTAGCAAGTCGCAAAGACAATGAAAGATTAATTCAATTCTTCTCTTACGGCCGAATATCTTTTATTTCCAAAGGGCGTCTCCCTCCTCATATTGATTATTTTTTTCTTACTTTCTTAACATTCTATTTGTGTTACCTTTTCCATTGAGTTATATTGATAAGTGTAACTTTTCTCCACAAATTCTATCAAAATTAAAATTATCACCATTTGCCCGCAGAAACGCGTGGGGAATTTGGCTAGTACATGTATATTTATATATACATATATACATATTCATATATATATATATATATATATATATATATATATATACTATAATAAAATAGAAACATATCTCTGTCTGTTTTTTTTTTCACGAACTCCTCCTAGGGTTTTGAGGATAGACCCCCTTAACCA
>NC_134804.1:24061606-24071606 GCF_046742065.1 Oratosquilla oratoria | reverse complement strand
CTCTCTCTCTCTCTCTCTCTCTCTCTCTCTCTCTCTCTCTCTCTCTCTCTCTCTCTCTCTCTCTCTCTCATAATCTGTAAGATACACTGTTAAAACACACGTCAGTGCTCCAAAGGAACACGAAACGCTTGGGTTCGATCAGTTTCTGACTCATCTGACGTGAACCATGGTTGGTCAAGCCTCTGAAACTAGCAGATGTAAACAAACCTATGCCAACAATGAATGCGCAAACACATTACCTGGCACACAATACCACTTTTGTTGTATTACTGACGATCCCTTTCCCTTTCCAGAAAAATGACGACAAAACCCTTTTTCCAATAAGTGAGAATGGTATCAGACTCCTAGACAGTAGGCAATACTGCATGTAACCCATGGATCACGGACTCACCTTTAGTTTTCAGCAATACTGCCCTGTTGTTCAAGGTACCAGTTGCCTTAATAGTCCCCACCTTACAGCCTCATTGACACATATGAAAGAAGGTGGAGATTTGTCTATCAATGGATCGACAACCGTCACCCTCATATATATATATATATATATATATATATATATATATATATATGTGTGTGTGTGTGTGTGTGTGTGTGTGTGTGTGTGTGTGTGTGTGTGTGTGTGTGTGTGTGTGTGTGTGTGTGTGTGTGTGTGTGTGTGTGTGTGTGTGTGTGTGTGTGTGTGTGTGTGTGTGTGTGTGTGTATGTGTGTGTGTGTGTGTGTGTGTGTGGAAATAGGTATGTTATAAAACATATGTAACAGTTCACTATTAACCCACTATCGGAGAAAAAATGACAGAAGTACAGGGAAACTGAATATTTCGACTACTATATGTAGTCCTCTTCAGCAGAATGCTTACAAGAAGTTAAGGTACAAGTATATATGAGGAAGTGAGGGGTACATAAAAGGCAAGTCTTTATATACCCCGGGGTATATAAATTGCCTTGTAAAGACTGTGATGATGTCTACTGGGGCCAAACTGGCAGGGATTTGTCCACGAGATTAAAGGAACATAAAAACTCCATAAAATATGGACAAGTTAACTCCGCTGTGTTCCTTCATGCCAGCCAAAAAGACCATAGATTAGATTGGTATATAAATTATTTTTAAATCACACTGTAGCTATCGAAGGAAAATTGTAGAATCTTCTCTAATAAAACATTATCCTAACTTTAATACCTCAAAAGGTCAGTGGCCCCCAGATTGTATTACGAAGTTAGCGGTCAACAAAATAATGTCAAGAGCGGTCGGACAAAATACCACCAACTGTCCTTCCTTGACCCAACCATTTCAAGGGCATGTAACCTGAGTCCCCCCACTTTCCCCATCCCCTTTTATGTACCCCTCACTTCCTCATATATACTTGTACCTTAACTTCTTGTAAGCATTCTGCTGAAGAGGACTACAGATAGTAGTCGAAATATACAGTTTCCCTGTACTTCCGTCATTTTTCTCCGATAGTGGGTTTATAGTGAATATATATATATATGTATATATATATATATACACATATATATATATATATGTATATTATACATATATATATATGTATATATATATATATATATATTTTTTTATTTCAACAAAAACCCACTGTGTTGGATAAGAAGAAATGAAATAAAGATTCCATATATTTCGATCACGGACTGTGATCCTCTTCAGTGGAATACAGAGTAGAGGAGCAAAAGGCATATCTTATAAACAGTAAAAGAAGGAACATGGATAGGACTCAGGTAGCGTCTAATGCTTTGCGGGGCAGGTCACCCGCCTTCACCAGAGATGGTAGTAATTTGTTGACTGCCCAGGTGGTAATGCAGTCAGGTGACCATTGTCCATGAGATATACTGAAATTTGAAAATTTGTTAATCAAGGATGATTCTATTATTTTCCTTTTAAAACTGCACTTTGAATTGAATATAATTTTTGCTTCATTCCAATCTATGCGGTGGCCTTCCTTGTCTACGTGTTGGAAGACAGCGTAATTTTGGTGTGCATATTTGACTGAATTTCTGTGTTCTTGCATCCTGGTATGCAAATCTCTACCTGTTTGTCCCCAATATACATCATTACAATCCGAGCATGGAAGTTTATACACACTTTGTAGTATTTCTTCTCTAGGTCTTTGGTGTACATTAACTACTTTCCTAGACAAATTATTGGGAAAACTAAAAACAATTTTAATGTATTTCTGTGGTAAAGCCAAAACTAGTCACTTTGGATCCACTTCCCATTCCAGTAAGAATTTCGGTTGGGAAAAAAACTGTATCAAATTGCCTTATAATAGGTCCTTAAATGACATTTTGCAATTTTTACCACAGAAAGACATTAAAATTGTTTTTAGTTTTCCCAATAAAATGTCTTAAATTACCCACTGTCGGAGAAACAAAGCAAAGGAGACAGACGAACTGTATATTTCGACCACTACTGTGGTCCTCTTCAGCAGAATGGATACAAGGTAAGATGTACAAGAATTTATACAGTGAGAGATGTACAAAGTAGGAACAAGGGGAGGTGGCTCAAGTCACATGTCCGAGGTGGGGCGGATTCAGTAATGGTAATAATTTATTACCGACAGTGGGTAATTTAAAACATTTTACTAAATGTGCTACTACATTTACGTCTTGTGAAATTTACACCCACGATGGAACCCTCTCCGCTCCTCCTCCTTGCACATAGGGAAGGCCTCATACCAGCTCTTAGACTACTTGAATCTGCTTTAATTTCCAGTAAGAAGAAGAAGAACCAACGCCAATTTTTAGTGAAGTGCTTAGAAGAACAAGTGTGTCCCAAATCCTTTGGATTCCATAAGTACAACCATTTGGGATTTAGTTTTCCGAGTTACATCAAAGAGTTTTTGAAAGAACGAATCAAACTTACGTCGTTGGAGAGTGACGCTGCTTACCTCCGAGTAAGATCTTCCACCAGGACCCTTAAGTTGTTATGTCCTGATGACCTAACATACAATTTTCTCTCTAGACTTGCTATTGGTAAAGCCACACATATTAGTGATAAACACTCAGTGTTTCTTAGTAAGAAATTAACAAGATTGTGTAATAACAGTGTTTGGTCCAAATTTTCTCTCACTGACAATGTGGTGAATATTTCAAATTTATCCCTTACACAACTTGAACTGGAAGTGTTAGGACTTGGTACCAGTTTTGCCATGAAACCTAGTAAACATCAGGCCCTTGATTATATTGTTGGTTTTGACAAGTTTTTGGCTTCGAATGAATATGATAAGGACTTACTATGCTTAAAAGGTGTTTTGTTACAAGGTATTATGAATTGTTTCAGTGAAGGATGCGGTTTACCTAAACGCTACAAAACTGCATTAGAAAATCTCTCTAGACGTAAAGATGTCATCATCACTAAGGCAGATAAAGGGGGTAAAATAGTAATTATTAATGAATCAGATTATAATTCGAAAGTATTTGACCTATTAGAGGACAGAGAGACTTATGAACAGCTGACCAAAAACCCACTTAAAAACACAGTGACTGATTTCAACAAACAAGCGCGGAAGATAGTTGGAAATGAGTTTTTCAATAATAATTTTCTAGTGATCAACCCTCAGTTACCCAACTTTTACGGTCTCCCTAAAATTCATAAAGAGGGAACCCCACTTAGACCTATAATTTCCAACAGGAATTCGTGCACAAACAGATTGTCCAAGTGGCTCACTCGTTTACTTTCGCCGTTCGTGGGTACTTTTTCCAATTCACATATCAAGCATTCGGAGGATTTCACCAATAAAATCAAGAACCACCATATACCTGCTAATAATAAATTACTAAGCCTCGATATAGTCTCTCTCTTCACTAACGTCAATACAGATGAAGTATTAAATTTCTTGGAAACCAAACTACATCCATACCACGAACAATTTCCCTTGCCTATTCCTAAAATCTTAAAATTAATCAAACTATGTATCACAACTAGTGTTTTTTCCTTCAAAGAAAAATTTTTCAAGCAAAAGTTTGGATTTAGTATGGGCTCTAATCTCTCCCTAGTATTATCTAACCTTTATATGGAATACTTCGAAACCGTGTTGCTACCGGACATAAAACCACCCGACATGATCTGGTTTAGATACGTTGATGATATTTTTACGTTTTGGGACGATGGTTGGGGACCATTTAATGACTTTTACATCAAGGTTAACAATTTGTCACCTGGTATAAAATAAGTCGAATGGTAAGAGGACAACAGCATTCCCTTTCTGGACATACTTGTGATCAGAAGTCATGGACATTTGGATTTTACAGTATATAGAAAGCCCACGCATACTGGTAGCTATTTAATTTTTTTTTAGTTACCATCCAGAAAGGGTTAAACTAAGTGTTGCTTCGGGCCTCTATTTAAGAGCATTAAGAATTTGTAGCGTTCAATTTTTAAATAAAGAATTAGATACAATAAACTTACAATTGAGCAAATTAGGTCATCCAACTTGGTTGTTGACAAAAGCTCTTGTCAAGGCAAAAATCAGCTATTATAAGAATTCTTTCCAAACAAATAACCAGCAAAATTGGGACAATACTTGTATAAAGATCCCATACAACCATTTATTGGACGAAGCTTCTAATATGTTACCACAAGATAAGATTAAATTGGTCTTCAACTATCCTAATAGCATTTTTCATAAGGTAGTAAATATACATCAAAAACCCAAATCAGATAATAACCCAGGAGTATATAAACTACCGTGTAAAGACTGTAATGAGGTCTACTGGGGTCAAACTGGTAGGGACCTCAACACCAGAGTAAAAGAGCACAAAAACTCTGTCAGGTATGCACAAAACAACTCCGCGGTCTTCTTCCGTACATCAACAAAGGATCACCGCATAGATTGGAACAATCCAGAATTAATTTATAAATCCAATTGTAGCTTCAGGAGAAAGATAGTTGAATCTTTCCTCATTAAACACTTGCCAAATTTCAACACATCAAAAGGGCAATGGTCACCTGATTGTATAACAACTTATGCTGTGAATAAATTATTACCATTACCGAATCCGCCCCACCTCGGACATGTGACTTGAGCCACCTCCCCTTGTTCCTACTTTGTATCTCTCTCACTGTATAAATTCTTGTACATCTTACCTTGTATCCATTCTGCTGAAGAGGACCACAGTAGTGGTCGAAATATACAGTTCGTCTGTCTCCTTTGCTTTGTTTCTCCGACAGTGGGTAATTTAAAACATATATATATATATATATATATATCTTGAGAACTCAGTCTGCTCCGTGACCTCAGCTTGAGAACTTATCTTCTGCCGAGACACCAGGTAGTGAATACATCTTGTTAGGTTTACTACTTGTGAAAATTATATCTCTGAATAATGACAAGCGATTGTGTTGTGTTTTTGTAACTGTATAGGTATAGCGCTATACAGTTACAGGTATAAGATAAAGTGTAGTTTCCCAGTAATTTAGAATCAAAATAGTAGTCTGTTACTGTACTCTAAAGGTAGGAGTAATAGTATAAGGTAAGCAGAGTAAGCTTCGTGTTTTAGTTTATTTAGTGATCGTTTTTGTTTCTTTTGTTGTTTTACTTTTCTCTTTGTCATTTCTATTGCCAGATGAGGAGCAAAATGGCTTGTGAAGGTTGTGTGAACCTATAGGACCGTCTCAGGATGTGCGATTAGGAGATTCGTCTTCTCAAGAGTGCGCTCTTTGAGAAGAGTGAATCCTCCCAACAACCCAATAAGCGTTTCGCCTCTTCCACTACTGCCACTGCCGCGAGAAAGTGGCGCTCCGTGGGGTCCCGTATGTCGAGCCCGCGTTTGGTGAGTGGGTCCCCTGCATAGCAACTGCTGGCTCTAGCCAATCGTGTTGCTCTGTTGGAGGGTAAGGTGGCTGAAAATCAGGAGTTCCTGGTGGTGGGGGACTCCATGGTGCGAGAATATGACGACATCCTGCAGCGGAAAACTAAACGACGTTACAAGCTTGTATCTCAACCGGGCCATGTGATCGCCGATTGTACCCAGATCATCAGGGAGTAAAGGCAGATGAACACGGTTACGATTGTTCATACGGGAAGTAACGATATGGGTAGGGTGAGATCAGAGGAACTTGTTCTGATATACAAGTTCTTTCTTCAGGAGATGAAGGAGCTTGGGAGCCGTCACTTAGTCTGTGGGATCCTTCCGAGGATCTACGCAAGCTCGTGTTGGAACAGTAGAGCCATAGGGATTAATTAGAGGATATCACAATTATGCACGCAACTGGGATACCAATTTCTTGTTCCTTGGTATCTCTTTTCCAGGCGTCATGACCTGTATGCTTCTGAAGGGATCCACCTTACTCGCAGAGGCAAAGATGTTCTTACAAACCTCATTGTGAGGGTTTGTAATTAACTAGTTCCTTTTTCGGTGTAGAAAATCAATGGTAAGGGGAAATAGAGTGTATTGGGGATAATGTAGTAGGGTATAGCAATAATATAGATCGATATGTCAGTGTAGGACACAATATCATTTTAGGTTATAATGTCGATAGAGGACGAAGTATTACATTAGGATGTAATGTCAAAGGACAGAATATAACCATCGGATGTAATAATAATAGAGGACAAAATATCACGATGTAATATAATGATGATGGAGGACAAAATATCACGATTGTATGTAATGATAGTGAAGGACAAAATATCAGGGTAGAATATAATGTCAGTGGAGGACAGAATATAATTTTAGGAAGGGATATCGGACAGAATGTCAGTGAACGAGAGGTGGCTGGTGTGGAACGCGGTGATGTAGGGGGTCAAGGCATACATAAAAGATCGAATGGCTGTGAAGGACCAGATGTCCGGGATGGGGCAAATGTCCATGAGGCATTCAATGTCAATGAAGGACCAAATGTCAATATAGAGCAAGGTGTCAATAAAAACAAAATTATGATGTAAGGCATGATGTTGAAATACAAAACGTGTCAAAAAGAAATAATCACGAGTTTCTTTATCCCATGTATTTTAATGCTTGTAATATTAGAAATAAATTCCAAGAAATACAGGCGTACGTCAAAAGCGAAAATCTCGATACGATAGGAATAACCGAGATATAGTTAAATTGTAAAACGTTTGAAGCTGAATTTAATATTATGGGATTTAAGAAATTTCATCATGATAGAAACCAAAAGAAAAGTGGGATTGTTCTGTTGTACGTTAAAAACAATGTCCATGCCTGTGTTTTAGAGGAAGTGAAGCAGGATACATATGATAGTTTGTGGGTAGAATTAACCCAAACAAAGGAAAATAAATGAAAATATTGGAACCAATTCATTACTTATTGCAAGGAGTAACAGGAAGTCAGTTAAAGATTTAAGGTGAGGTTGAATTAGATGTCATTTTATATAAAAATGAGCCCTTGCACATTCCAGTGATAGTTGTAGAAAAAAATATGTTTTCCCAGGAGAATTATTGATAGGATTTGCAACTATGAGAAAAGCAGGCAGTATTATGATAAGACAACTTATTGAGATAGGTACGATAACAATGCTAGATTGGATGGTAGCGGGGCAGAGCGATCTATTCAAGAACAGATAACAAATAGAGGAAAAAGTCACATATAGTGAATCCAACTCAGGTATTCAAGAAACCCCAGAAATGAATCAGAATTCATTATCTTCAAATGAAATTATACTAATTGTGGGAGATGACGTAATAAAGTCGACGTTATTATACTCCAGAGCAATTAACAGAGTAAAAGTACAGTTGAAAGCAGTCACTGTAGACTCCAAAATTTTAATCATCCCAGAACCAATTGGGATAAAAGGTTTGAAATTGGACTGCGGGATTTATAAGACACAGAAGAACATGGCAAAAATATTAATGAATAGTACTTAGAATAGAGACATAGTCTTAAGAAAAGGTTCACAAATAATGTTTTTTTTTTCAAATCTGTACAAGACCCATTAAGGTTTTAAATAATAGTACTGAAGAGGTAGAATCACCAATTTCATCAATCTGTTCAATTCAGAAGAAACAGAATTGAGAGAGAAATATAAGAGTCAACTAGAGTCTACTTGTTGTCCAGATTTAGGAGTAATCTTGATTGCATTACTTGTGAAGCACAATAAAACAATTGCTTTGCCGGGGGACGCATTGGGCAAAGTAACTATTCTAAAACATCAGGGCCCCAACCTATTTATATATCTACCTACAGATTACCAAATTCTAAGCTAGCCATTGTAGATAAAGTGATCAATGAAATGTTATCACAGGGTATAATAGAACAAAGCCAAAGTGAATGGAAGTTCCCTTTGATTCTGGTGCCAAAATCAGATGGTACTCTGCATCCAATTATTGAATATAGGAATTTGAATAAGCAGACAATGCCTGATAGATTACCGTTACCGGTAATAGCAGGTATCCTTCGTAGTTTGGGAACCGAGAATAGGAATTTTAGCACTTTATACTGTATATCAAATATGTGTCCTGACAGATCGAGTTGCATGAAGATTCAAGGGATTATACAGCCTTTTCTACAACAGCGGGAAACTATGCGTTCAAATGAATGCCATTTAGATTATGCAATAGTCCATTAACTTATATAAGGTTAATAAATACAGTTCTAGGTAAGTTATTAGGAAACAGTGCCAGTGTATTTCTAGATGATATTGTAATAGTTTCCCAAACAATGACTAAGCACTTTAAAAGATGAGATGTGGTATTCTCAAGACTAGTTGAAGTAGAATTGAAAGTAAAACTCGAAAAAGATCATTTTTTTCAGGATAGTGTATTTTATTTGGGACATAAGATAAATAGGCATGGACTTAGTACAGTGAATTCAAAGGAAGAAGCAGTAGAGAACTATACAATTCTAAACAATGTAGACAAATGTAAAAGAATTCGTGAAGACTGAAGTAAATAGTATAACTATATAAACTAGAAAAAAGAGGACTGATGGGAGGCACAGGGTCTACTGACTAAAATTGTGAACTAATACAATAAGAAGTGACAAATGATATTTGAGAAAAGTGGTCGAAAATTCTCCATATGAAATCTTAACTGCAAAACCAAAGCTATCTCAAATAGAATACATACATTTCAAGTCATGAACCAACGAGTTGGGGAACACATGAAAGACTATACACAGGAGATAAAGAAACAACAACATAGAATAGCACATGAAATAGAGTTATAAATAGGAGATTTGGTCATGGCCAAAATACATACAATTAGTGTGTATGTGTTTGTCTGTGTTTGTGTGTGTGGGTTTGTGCCAGAAGATTTTATTCAGTTAATGGAAGGATCTAGTTTTTTAGTGGCTAAATCAATCAATCAATCCATTACTTCAGATCTCTCCTGTAGGAGACCCACGTCTTCCAGGTAACCAGCAACATCCACCGGATTGGCCCATAAGCCACCAAAGAAAGAAATGTTGTATTGTCTGGTTATGGCGTAGGTAGTCCGTCTAAAATGAAGTGTTCGACGTCTTCTGCGTGATTGTTTTGTCTGGGACAGTGTGTCTCTGCGGCCAGGCCTTCTGATAGGTTGTGTCCTAAAAATAGTCATATTAGTGTGATCTTTACTTTTCTGCGGAGGGATTTTTCTGTGGAGCTAATATCTGGAGAAGTTTGGTAGAATTTATGGTAGGTCTTCAAATACTTGTTTTGTGATGTGACTGTGAATGTATTTTTGTGTGAAAGTATTCTATCGTGCAGGTGAAAAGCTATTGTAGATGATTTTTTAGAATACCAATGTTTATCTATTTACTTATTTACTTATTCATCTATTTATCTATTTATCTATTTACCTATTTATTTATTTATTTATTTATTTGTTATTTATATAATTCTTATTTATTTATTTATTTATTTATTTATTTATTTATTTATTTATTTATTTATTTATTTATTTATTTATTTATTTGTTTATTTATTTATTTATTTATCTATTTATTTATTTATTTATTTATTTATTTATTTATTTATTTATTTATTTATTCATTTATTTATTCATTCATTTATTTATTTATTCATTTATTCATTTATTACCTTGAACTAATT
>NC_134804.1:24041606-24049106 GCF_046742065.1 Oratosquilla oratoria | reverse complement strand
AAAATAATGATATTTATTTTATCTTACTATGCTATCTGATCATATCTCTATGATCTGATCAAAGATGTTTATTCCTTATGATCTACCATTAATTAATGTTTGTAAATTTAGCAGGCTTGATTTCAGTTCACATGTTGTAAGCTCATTAATTATCTAATTAGTTTTCTTTGATGTTTTGAACACAATTACATGTTCAATCAACAGTGACAGAATGAGAAAGTCAAAACACACTATATGAATTCAACTCAATAAATTTTGCATAAATTCTTTGACATAATAAAAAATAATATATATAAATGATCATAAATCACTGGTATATTCATAAAGTTTTTATACATAATTTGATATAGGACTACTCTGTATTTTCAAGTTCAATGATGTCTTGGAATTTCAATAATAATGGGTATTTCCATATTTCATTAATTGATTTTTTATATACATTGACTTCTGATTTTGAATTCTGATATCCATATGTCACATACGTCTAATATAAAGTTATAACATTATCCTTATTGGACATTAATAATTATTACGAAATTAATCAAATGTGGGAAGGTTTCTTCCTGCATGTGAGGAAATGACAAAAATGGATGTGTGAGACTGTGATGTGAGAAGATGTCTATGTGGAAAACTGTTCGTATACAGGACAAAACATCCCCTAATATCCGGAGAAAGTGGCACCATAAACATCACCACCAGCACATCACCACCACATGCACATCACCACAACCAGCACATCACCACCACATGCACATCACCACAACCAGCACATCACCACCACATGCACATCACCACAACCAGCACATCACCACCACCAAATTACTACTACCAGCACACCACCACCACCGGCAAATTACATCGGATCACAAAGGATTACAAAGGCGGAGCATACCGACAGGAGACCTTTTGGTCCGTATCTAGGTCGGATGTGAAAAAAGAATAGATAATTAAATAAAAACTATAATAATGTAAATAACAAATAAAATACATAAATAAATGCATAGGTATAGTTAAATAATAAACAAACAGGTAAATAGTAAATAATAATAAATTGACATATAACTAATAATAAATGAGAATCAAACAGACAAATGATAACAAAACAAAAACAAATAATATAAAATAAATGATAATCATTACAACATCTTGCTTAGGTGTTTATCTAAATGATTCTTAAAACTTCGAACTGAACTACATTGCACTGCCTCTGCAGGAAGTTTATTCCATTCATTTACTACACGGTTGGCGAAGTTGTTCCTACCCACTTCCAAATTAGATATATTTCCTGACAGTTTAAGACCAATTTTTATTGTCGAATTCTCATTCAGTGTAAGAATTTTTTCATTTTTGATGTTGTCAATCCCCTTTAGAATCTTATATGCCTGTATCAAGTCACCTCTGAGACTACGCTTTTTTAGAGAAAACAGATTCGTATGTTTTAGTCGATTTTCGTATGATTTATTTTTTATATTTGGAATCAGTTTTGTGGCTCTCCTTTGTACTTTTTCCAATCTTTCAATGTCTGTAATGAGATACGGTGACGATACAGAGACAGCAAATTCCAAATGTGGACGAACTAACGATTTATATAGCTTGTTAAAGAAGGATGAGCTTTTGAAGTCAAAAGATCGCGCGATCAGTCCTAGAATCTTATTTGCTTTCTCAGAGGCTGAAATACACTGCTTAGATGATTTGAGATCGTTACTGATAATTACCCCTAGATCCTTCTTACTATCCACTTTTGTTAACGAATTTCCAAATATTTTGCAATCGTACTTATTAATATTTTTACCCATGTGCATAACCTTGCATTTACTTGTGTTGAATTTCATCAGCCACTTTTCAGACCATTGCCGTAATTTATCTAAATCTTCCTGAATATCTAATTGAATGAAGTGATCATTTGCCATCGTGCACAATTTTGTATTATCAGCAAATTTGGAGACAATAGATTTTACTCCGGGGTCCATATGATTTATATATACTATGAATAGAAGTGGACTAGAACGGAACCCTGAGGAACTCCACTCGTAACATTTTTCCATCTAGAAGTTTTGCCATCTAAAACAACTCTCTGTTTTCGATCATTCAATCAATTTCTAGTCCAACTCAATAGACTGCCACTTACTCCGTGTGAAGCTAATTTAGTAAGTAGTCTTTCGTGGGGGACGGTATCAAAAACTCTTGCAAATATCTAAATATATTAAATCTATATTGTTTCTTTTGTCATAACTCGAGATGACTGTGTTGTAGAATTCGAATAAATAAGTCACGCAAGAACGTTTCCGTCTGAATCTATGCTGGCTATCATTTATCAAACAGTTACTTTCTAAATGATGTTCGACTAGAGGAAAAGAAAGAACCTGACCATTGATCGCCATGGAACAACTGACGTAATCCCCATGGACCGCGCCAAGCTAGCATACCTTCTCGGACAAAACACAAGATCCCTTTAATCTTTCGACACCTACGGACACACAGGCAACAAACTACAAACACACTACAAAGAAGAAACAGATATCGTTTCTACTACCTCGTCGCTAGGGAGAGAGTTCTGTAGTATTTTGTAGCCAACACACAAAGTGTTCCCTTTAAAGACTCGTGACCGCCAAGTACCAGGTCAAGACTATAGTCACCCCTTAGCACGGCCCTTATATATATATATATATATATATGTGTGTGTGTGTGTGTGTGTGTGTGTGTGTGTGTGTGTGTGTGTGTGTGTGTGTGTGTGTGTGTGTGTGTGTGTGTGTGTGTGTGTGTGTGTGTGTGTGTGTGTGTGTGTGTGCATGTGTGTGTGCTTTCACTCCAACAATTTAATTTTTCTTATAACCAGAATAAAAATAGTTCTATATATTCCATAACAAAGATATATATGTATTGTACAAAGATTGTAAACTATTGTATGCCAAAAACAAAAAATAAGAATCACATCACTATTGTTGTACATAGTATCGTCGACATTTTGAATAAACAGAGATCAGCCATGGGATTGACTTTAAATATCCTAGCTATTCTTCTAGAGGGTAGCTGTTCTTTAAGGAATAGTACCATCCGGAAGTGTTCATCTCTAAGTGTGTGTAAGGGTAAATATACTGCAGCGAACTAAGTGTTCTGACAGGAACATTCTGACGAAAACATCACCAGCCGTCGGCACTGAGCACTGAAGTGCTCATTTCAAATGTGCACAAGGGAATCATATCACAGCGAGCTTAATGGTGCGTTCTGACTCCCCTATTCCCATGCCTTTCTCTCCCTGCCACTCGTTTCATGCTGGACAATTAACTTACTTCACGCAGTAATAACATTGGTGTTCCTGGAGCCGAGGCAACATTGGTGACCTTGGAGCAGAGCCTATAACACCATCAGCAATGTCGGACCCATCTGACCCCAATATGATAGGACATGCGGAATTTAATGTAAGCCATAATTGTCTATCAATAATTATCAACAATGTGGAAAAGGTCAGGAGAAATGCATTTCTTTACTTCTCTTGAGAGAAAAGCATTATGGCTCCTCCAAACGATGAGGCCGAAACGTCCGCATTCCTCCTCATCTGTCCTAGTCGAGTGTGCTTCTAGCTGCTTGAGGAATTGAAGACAGGGCTTTATTGGTTGTAATGGAGTTGTAGTGGTCTGTGGTGGTTGTAATGGGTTGTAATAGGCCAAAATGGGGTTGTAATGGATTGTAATGGGCTGGATTTTGCCCGGCTGCAATCTTTTACAATGTCAAGACTTGTCTAAAAAATAAAAAATAAAAAAAGCATATTTAGATGTTCCAAGGACCGGATATAGCCAAAATATTATAACATCGATGATCAAATGTGGCAAACCAATATAAAATTATGCGATCGCGTAGATATAATTTTTCCCTCTCTATATAATACACTCAACTGCCTATATTTACTTTTGGCTTTCTCCTTTCACATCCCCTTTTGAAGCTTGCAACGAGCTGCCTTAGGCCTTCCTCAAACAACAATTGGCTCATACCCCATTTCCCTTCAATCTCACATCTCGAACTCCTCACTCGGCCTTGCAATATCTTGCTTTAATACCCTAGTCAGGTACAATTCGAACAACCAAGAATGATATTACATAATCCTGGCGCAGCACAACCTTTACCTCAAACCTCTCTCTCAACTTCTTTTACTAACACTGTGTTAGTAAAAGTGTGTGTGTGTGTGTCAAGATGTACAACAAAGTAATTGAATGTAAATGAATGCCCCAAGGGAATGTCACCAAATCGAGCAGATTGAAAACCTTGATTGTATAGAAGTACTTGAGCTAGCATCTTTGATTTTCAAATGTTACGTTTCGAGGAGTATTTACTCTTATCATCAGATCTTTTAAACACAAGAAGTAATATAAAACACACGGGTTCTTACCCCTAAGCAGGAGATCTAGCGAATGATGATTAAAACACAGTGAACCCAACATACATAGCCTACAGACAGACTGATAAACTGGTTCTTGGTCGTTAAAAATAAAAAAAATAAAAAATCCTTAAAACTCTTATTTTATATGTAACTGAATATACTGTGTCTAAACAAATGAGAAAATGTTAATAGAACAGCGAGGGACAATTCTGTAACAAAAATATAAGCAAAAGTATCCATGAATCACTTGACAAAAACATGTCTCAAGTAAAACCTCGAAGCCTGAATGAATGATCTACTAGATCATTCATTAAGTGTAAAGTTTCTTTCTACCTAGATCAGATCTAGGTAGAAAGAAACTTTAAACTGATTTACATATGATGGAACATAACGTGAGAAAAATGAGAAAATATTAATAGAACAATGAGGAACACTACTACAACAAAAATATGAGAAAAAATTTCCGATGAATCGTTTGGCAAAAATATGTGTCGAACAAAAACTTGAAGCAAAAATTAACTATTTGAGCAGAAATAAACCTGTCAGCACTCTGAGACACTCATGATGGGCCATAACCGTTCACGGTTCTCTGTGAGTTTCTGCCACCAACAGTACACACGGACAAGGACATACATGTAGAATATGTAAATAACGTCAAAAGAAATGTCTGTTGTTCTGATGATTACGAAACTTAAGAATTTTATTGTTTTACAGCCAAAGCACTTAAAACTTAGTAAACAACTTCAGACCTTTCACAACGTGGCTAATTACCGATAACTGACATGTAACATTTTTCTCTTTGTCATAATCAAAATGTTTTTGGACTGCCAGAAATGGCCTGGATTTTTTTGTGGTCCTAAGGCATGTGCCTAGTTTGCCTTATGGTTAATCTGCCACTGTGTTAGTAACGCATTCTTAACGCTCTCCCAATTTCCCCTCAAACCAATCACTCCGTCCACTACCTTTACTAAAATATATTCCTAAGCCTTAAACAGACTCCCCCTTCCCCATATATCTGTAATACATTCCAAAATACCTTTCTGATGAACCTGGTATATGACCTCTCCAGATTTGTGCATGCCTAAAAAAAGTCTTTACCTTTTGTAAAACAACATAATAAAACAACAGGGCAGGACTCGCAGTAATGGGTATAAACTGGACAAATTTAGATTTAAGAAGGAAATAGGCAAGAATTGGTTTACTAATAGGGTGGTCGATGAATGGAATAAACTTAGTAACCATGTAGTAAGCGCTGAAACTATCAGTTGTTTTAAAAAACTATTAGACAACTTTATGGATGGGGATGACAGGTGGTGATGGATACGGAGCTGCCTAGTGTAGGCCTTATGGTCTTTTGCAGTCTCCTTTAATTCTTATGTTCTTATGTTCTTATGTAAAGAGGTTCTTGCTTGTCCTTGGTAAAAAAGTTGATCCACGCACCATCTTCCTGTTCAAAATTCATACTGTTCTTACCGATCATCCTTTATTCCAATCATAATCCTCTCGATTATAATATTAATGATCAGAAGAAGAAGAAAAATAACAAGAACAAGAACAATAACAAGAAGAATGCGAAAAAGGAAAATGCAAAGAAGAACGCAAAGAAGATGAACGCGTAGAAGAACATGAAGAAGAAGATGAGGAAGAAGAAGAAGAAGAAGAAGAAGAAGAAGAAGAAGAAGAAGAAGAAGAAGAAGAAGAAGAAGAAGAAGAAGAAGAAGAAGAAGAAGAAGAAGAAGAAGAAGAAGAAGAAGAAGAACGCGAGGAAGAAGAAGAAGAAGAAGAAGAAAGAAGAAGAAGAAGAAGAAGAAGAACTAGTACAAATTCTTTGTTGCTGTTAACGCTTTAGATGACGGTGGCCTTCCCAGCACAATGAAATTGGTAGGACCCAGTATAAAATGTTGCTGTTAGAACAGTCTTTAAAATTTGCTTACAGTAGCCGAAAGGTGGCATTTGGATGGGTGGCTCTTCTCCAGAGTTTTCTTCACTAAGGCATCCACGGCCTCGTGTGCCTTCTCCTGACCCTCAATAAGCACGTGTGGACCTTTCAGTCTACCAAATCGTAAATAAATAAAAATCTTGAGTTACCCGTGGGGGTAAATTTTGGATAACAACCAACCAGACAGAATACATTAATAGGTTACGAAATTCAACTTCGTGTCCTCCCATCAGACTCATTCATGTGGGAAAGAGTTTCCGAGTCTTCCAGCGAGAAGGAAGAAAGGGCATACTAGTCGACTCTCGTAAAAACTAAATCTCCTCCCCCCCCCCACTGTTCTTCATTCCCTAGTGTTTATCATATCTGTCATTCTTGAAAATTTCTTTAACTTTTTTGCACTTCCATCCTCTTCCTTCTATTTGACTTTGTCCTCCACCTCCTCCTTTTCGTTATCCCCCTTGACTTTCTCCTTCACCTCCTTTTCTTTCTGGACATTCTTCTCCGTTTCTTTATTCTCCTCCTCTTTCTTCTATTCCTACTCCTCCTCCTTTCTCCTTTTTGTCCTTCTCCTCCTCCTCCTCCTCCTCCTCCTCCTTTTTGTCCTCCCTCCTGATCCTCCGTCTATTCCTCCTTTTCTTTCTGGACATTCTTCTCCGTTTCTTCATTAACCTCCTCTTTCTTCTATTCCTCCTCCTCCTCCTCCTCCTCCTCCTCCTTTTTGTCCTCCCTCCTGATCCTCCGTCTATTCCTTCCCTTACCGATCCCGCACGTTTCCCCTGTTCCCCCCTCATGCCCTTGAGACATTCACATACTTTCTGACTCTGTCATTTCCGCCATGCGAGATGGCGAATGAATTGCTCTCGTCCCCTCCCTTTACCAGGACCTTTCCTCTCCTACTCACCCTCTCTCCCCCTTTTCCTCATTTATCCTCCCTCCCCAACTCCTTTCCCTGTCTCTCAAACTTTGTTGTAGTAACCTTAATAATCTCTCTTTTCTTTTATTTAATTTAGTAGATTTAGTATATGTTCCACACACCCTTACCTCCCTCCCTTCCTCTCATCCTTGATTGCATAGCAACGCTTTGCTTCTTTAGTATAGTATCACAAATTGCAATTTTTATCTTTGGCTAACACCAGACGATTTTTTCTAGGTGATGGGCTGACTCAGACCATAACGCGGAAAGCTC
>NC_134804.1:24026606-24031606 GCF_046742065.1 Oratosquilla oratoria | reverse complement strand
GAGGGTGATAAATCTTTTATATAAAGAGCTTCCAGTAGAGAAAGGCGATGGACATCATCATTCTGGTCCAGAATTATGGTTCCTTTAACCAGAAGTTCTCTCGTCGGGGGGATTCCATGTTCGTGTAGGTAGTGATTTTTGATGGATCCTGTTTGTAGGTGGCAAGTGAGGCGTCTGGAGAGGCGAGTAGTCGTCATTCCTACATAAGAAGTACGAGTTCCACAGTCCTCGTGTTGGCATGTATGCATGTAGATGACGTTTCTTCTCTGGAGGGGTTCTGGGGGAGGGAAGGGGTTATTTCTTAATAAAAGGTTGGAAGACTTCTTAGATTGGTAAAAGATGATAAAACTGAGATATTTGTTCTCGGGTATTGGTTTTACGTTGCGGCGGATGATATTCTTCATAACTCTTTCTTCAGTTTTATGTGCTGATGTCATGTGGCTTTTGTAGAATAGTTTTATGGGTGTCTTATTTGGGGCGTCGGTGTGGGGGTTATGTCCAAGGTACCATCGGTCAACTTCATCCTTGATGGCTTTCTCTACAAGGTAATTAGGGAAACCGTTGTTTACTAAAACTTGGGAGGTCCGTTCGAGTTCGTGGTGAACAGACGTCCAGTCTGAACAGTGGGTGAGTGCCCTCCTGACGTACGCATTAATTGTGGACTTTTTGTATCTTACGGGACACTCACTTTGTCCATTTAGGCACCGTCCATTGTTTGTAGATTTGACGTATAAACTGGTTTTGTATCCAGTGTCAGAATGGGAAACTTGTGCATCTAGGAATGGAAGGGAGCCATTTATGCTATTTTCGATGGTGAAAGTGAGATCTGATTCTTCCATGAGTCTCTGTCGGAGGTCTTCTAGTTCGTCAGTAGTATTGAACCTGACGAAGATGTCGTCTATATATCTGCAGTAGATATTAGGTTTCTTCTCAGACAGGATCTTTTCTTCTATTGTTCCCATAAAGAAATTAGCAAATAGGACTCCAAGAGGGGATCCCATTGCTACACCGTCTGTTTGTACATACATATGTCCTCTTGGGCTTCTAAAAGGCACTTCTTTAGTGCATAGTTGGAGAAGAGAGCGTAGAGCGTGTTCAGGAATATCTAAGGTAGGTGTGTTGTCATTGTGGTAGATGATGAGTTGGATTTGTTTTTCGGTGTCTGTTGTCTGTATGTTCTTGTTTATGATTTCTTTTAATATCTTTTCATCTGTTTTGTATTCTGTTGACATTTGATTCTTGTAATATAATTTGATGGAATTTTTGTTGCTAGGTGTCGGGTTATCTTCTTTTATGTACCATTTGTCTAGGATCTATTTTTGTGATGTGTGTTACGTCTGAATTTGCGTATCCATTGTTAACCAGGACCTGAGTTAGTCTCTCCAGTTCTTGGTGTGTATTTCTCCATGTGGAGCAGTGTGAAAGTGCTCTTCTGACATATGCGACGATAGTGGTGTGTAAGTTCCTGGAAGGGCACTCACTTTTTCCATTCAGGCAGAGTCCAGGGTTTGTTGGGTTTGTGTAAACTGTTGTTAGGAAGCCTGTCTGTTGTGCTGTGACGAGGATGTCAAGGAAAGGGAGGTGTCCATTGTTAGCTTCTTCGTAGGTGAAATTCAGTCCTGAGGCTTTGATGAAGCAGGTTTTCAGGTTTTGAAGTTCCCTCTCGTCTCTTACTCGTATGAAGATATCGTCTACGTAACGGCAGTAAATGGAGGGACGGGCCTCTACCAGGAGCTCTGTCTCAATGGTACCCATGAAGAAATTAGCAAACAAAACTCCAAGGGGGCTACCCATTGCCACACCATCGATTTGTTTGTACATTCTTCCATTAGGGCAGGTAAAGGGAGCTTCTTTAGTGCATATCTCCAGCAGCGATCTTAAGTTTTTCTCGGGGATGTTGAGAGGTGTGGTATCGTCGCAATGGTACACTCACTTGAGAATGAAATCGATGGTTCGGTGTACGTTGACGTTTGTAAATAAACTTTATACATCCAACGAAGCGATGATGGCATCCTCGTTAGATGGGGAATCTCGGAGGATTTCGAGAAAATCGGGCGCGGAGGCCATGGTGTAGGTGCTGGGGACATATGGAGTAAGAAGCTCGTTAAGTTTCTTGGCTATGGGGTATGTTGCTGTAGGTATTTGGGAAATGATGGGCCTAATGGGGTTGCCAGGTTTATGTGTCTTGATGTTTCCAAAAGCATACCCAAGAGAGTATTCACCTGTAAGCTTGGGGAATTTTGGACTATCCATGTTGGCGTTGATGGATGTGATGATTTTGTTCAACTTCTTCTGGATGGAATCAGTTGGATTTCTTGTTATTTTTGTGAACTTTGTGGTGTCGCTGAGTATGGATTCTATTTTGTAGGTATAATCTTCTCTATTAATGATGACAAAGGCGGCTGTTTTGTCAGCACGTCTGATGGTGATGTCAGTGTTATTCTTGAGTTCTTTTGCGGCGAGAAGGTGGTTTCTGTTAACAAATTTACCATGATATGATCCTCTTGTCTTGTTGGGTTCTGCAAGAAGGGCTGGTTGAACGTCTGATGTAGTTTTCACTTGTCCTGCTTTTTCCTGATGTTGGATGTCATCAAGGAGAACCTCAATTTCTAGCCGCTTACGATGGGGTCGTGGTTTTGTAAGATAGTGGCAATTAAGGCCCATGTTCAGAGGTTCCTCTTGGTCCTTGGTAAGAACATGGTCTGAGAGGTTCACATACCCTGCGGGAGGGCGGGGCAGCTTGATGTTACCGCCATAAAGTTTGGTTAACTTTCTCACGGTTCTGCTTTCTACTCCTTTCCGGTGTCACTCTTCTAGTTCTTTTAGTTTCTTATTGATCTGCTCCTTTATGTTGACGGGGATAGGGGTTTCTCTCCATTTTTTCTCAATGGATCTTAACTCTTCTTTTAGGGAATAGATGGCTTTCTTCTTTTCCTCTGTTTGGCGCTCAACCAATTCCTTCCTGAACTGGCGAGTGCTGTCTTCGTTTCTGGCGCTCTCGTCATGAAGTTTTATATTGGTGTAGCCAGTAGTATATTCTCTTGTAAACATACGAGGTTGAAGGCTAAAGAGGATTCACTGTTGATTATTTTATTGCGTGTAGCTTCGATACAGCGCACAATCTTTTTATCTTCAGATTTGACGTAACTTAGTAGTTGTCCTATTGTGGCCGACGTTTCGGAACTTCCTGGTTCCATCTTCTGGGCGATCTGATGTGCAGTGTCTGTGGATATCGTATGTATATGTATACGTATATGTATATGTATATGTATATGTATATGTATATGTATATGTATATGTATATGTATATGTATATGTATATGTATATGTATATGTATATGTATATGTATATGTATATGTATATGTATATGTATATGCATATGCATATGCATATGCATATGCATATGCATATGTATATGTATATGTATATGTATATGTATATGTATATGTATGCGTATTTGCATATGTATATGTATACGTATATGTATATTTATTTGCATATGTATATGTATGTGTATATGTATATATGTATATGTATATGTATATGTATATGCATATGTATATGTATATGCATATGTATATGTATATGTATATGTATATGTATATGTATATGTATATGTATATGTATATGTATATGTATATGTATATGTATATGTATATGTATATGTATATGTATATGCATATGTATATGTATATGCATATGTATATGTATATGAGCATTTTTGTATGGATAAATATTTTCTTTATCTAACCTTACTCAGATATTCTATTCTTACTAACCATAAGAAATTTTATTGAAGTGAACCAAGAGTTTGCTCTGAAAAAATAGTCATTTTTACCTTACCCATTTACCGTGACGTTTTAGCTAGAATAAAAAGATAAGTGCCACCCGGTGTAGATGGAACTGAAAAAAGAGGAGTTTTTGCAGGAATCATTCAATGCAGTAAAATGACTCGAAGATTAGCTTTTTATGTGAACAGAGAGATTGAAAGATATTAATTGAATATCTTGAAGGGAAGGAAAGAAATTGAAGCAAAAGAAACAAGAAAATAATTTATAGACAATACAAGAAACTTAGCAAGAGAGGTTTTTGTAAAATGTCTAATTCGTATAGAGAAATAACAGTTATGTTTGTAAGAGTGAAAAAGTAAATGAAAGAAAATTACATGGACTTCCGTAAGATTTTTTTTAATCGGGTTCCGAGAGCAAGTCTGAAACACAGAACATTCTGAATAGAAAGGTTTTTCAAAAAGATCTTGAAATATTCTCATAGTAGAAAAATTTAGGAGAGGATATTTGAAGAGGATGATTAAAGGGAAAAGAAAATATTACATAAGCATTATTTTATCCTAGAATACGTTTAGTCTAATAGAACAGGTTTGTAAGCTCCAGTTAAAAAGAGTATATAATTAGCTAGCTAGTGCCCATGGCTTACTAGTTTAATGGTCATGGAATATAAAAATATCCTTATTTAAGATAAATGTCCTTACCAAAAGAATATTGACGCTATGGCGTTTATTATTATCTTTTCTATTATCGCCTTATGTGGCTTTGCTTGATATGATACAAATTCAACCTTATTTAAAACACAATGCATAATAGTCATGATCAAAGTATGGAAAAACGAAGGGAAATATTGGTGGATATAAGGATGTATTGGTGAGAAAGGTCATTCTTCGCAGCCACGTCTTTGAATGCCGAGAAAGAAAGATATCCTGGACGCTGGCGGGCAGTAGCCGGTAGTATATCATTAGGAGCCTTTTTCCCATTCTATGGCCTCATCAAAGCTGATGACTTTTGTCAAGACACTAACCATCAAAGCCTTCCTGCACTCTACGGTCGGAGCCCGTACGCTTAGGGCTCGGTGGAGCTAACGAGGTATATACGTGCGTCTGTGCGTGTACGAAGATGTAATGAAGAGTGTATTTGTGTGTACAGCTTTACAAGATTATGTATGTATGTAGATTTTGTTCCAGGGTATAAAATTCTATCATACATTC
>NC_134804.1:24019106-24021606 GCF_046742065.1 Oratosquilla oratoria | reverse complement strand
AGGTAGATGGGAGGATGGAGGGCGGAGGAGGGAGGAAGAGTGAAGAGGGAGAAAAGACAGAGAAAGAGGGAGGAGAGGAATAGGATTGGGAGGGAAGGATGAAAAAGGATGGGGAGATGTACAAAAACGAGATTGGTTAAGTTCATGGGAATGAAGAGCACTTGAAGAACGAACGAGGGACATTGTTAATAGGAGAACACAGATTAGTAAGAGTGGCGACTGAAAGTAAAGTTAGATGTGGATTTAAGGGACTGGAAAGATAAGGATAAGGATTATAATAACGACGACGACGGCGACAATGATGATGATGATGATGATGATGATGATGATGATGATGATGATGATGATGATGATGATGATGATGATGATGATGATGATGATGATGATGATGATGATGATGATGATGATGATGATGATGATGATGATGATGATGATGATGATGATGATGATGATGATGATGATGATGATGATGATGATGATGATGATGATGATGATGATGACAAGATGATGATGATGATGATGATGATGATGATGATGATGATGATGATGATGATGATGATGATGATGATGATGATGATGATGATGATGATGATGATGATGATGATGATGATGATGATGATGATGACGGTAATGCTGATGCTGATGCTACTTCTGCTGATGATTAATATGATATAATTGTGATAACGATGGTAATGGTGATGATGGTGTAGTTGGTAATATTGTTGGTGGTGTTCATGGTGGTGATTATGACAATGATGTCAATGATGGTATTGTTTTTATGAACAGGAGAAAGAGGAAGAAAAAGAGCATTAAATGAAATAAGAGGAGTAGGAGGAGGGAGAGGAGGAGGAAGAGGAAGACGATGAGGAAGTGGAGGATGAAGGGAAGGAGGAGCAAAAGAAAGAATAGAAAAATTAAGAAGAGAAAAATGAGGAGAAGGAAGAAGAAGAAAAGGAGGTAGAGGAGAAGCAGACGCAGGATGAGGACTGGAAGAAGGAAGCGAAAGAAAAGACGGGAGAGGAGACAAAGAAGGGCGACGTGAGTGATAAGAAACATGAGGCTGCGTATGATTAAAAGAAAGAAGGAGACAAAAGATAAGAGGATGAGGAGGCAAAACAGTAGAAGAAGGAAGAAGAGGATAAAATAAGTTTGAGAAGGGAAATAATAAAAATAAGCCATAACAGGAGGAAAAGGAGGATAATAAGAAGGAGGAGGAAGGAGGAGGAGGAGGAGGAGGAGGAGGAGGAGGAGGAGGACTATTGAGAGTAAACAAAGTAAGAGGGGAGGAGGTATGAAAGGATGGTGATAAAGAGAAAGAGGAAGAGGACAATGAATGAATGGAGAAGGAGGAGAGTGAGGCTATAGAGGAGAAGAAAATGGATGAGGATGAGGGGGATGAGAAGGATGAGGAGGATGAGGAGGATGAGGAGGATGAGGAGGATGAGGAGGAAAAAGAGGAGGAGGAGGAGGAGGAGGAGGAGGAGGAGGAGGAGAAGGAGGAGGAGGAGGATGAGGAGGAAAAAGAGGAGGAGGAGGAGAAGGAGGAGGAGGAGGAGGAGGAGGAGGAGGAGGAGGAGGGGGAGGAGGAGGAGGAGGAGGAGGAGGAGGAGGAGGAGGAGGAGGAGGAGGAGGAGGACGTTGAGTATGAGGATATATCTAAGACTGAGGAAGATAAAATGAGAATAAATAGGAGGAAAAAAACGAGTAGAGGAAGACCTGTAGAAGTCGAAGCAAGGGGAGATGAGAAGAGAAGAGATAGAAAGGAGAAGAAGAATGATGTACATGACAAAGGAAGGTCACTCGGTCGCATAGAAGCTCCGTGCAACATGAAAAATGTAAAGAAATCGTCTGCAGTGAAAGGTTACCTGAACGATGTAAGGGAATGCAGAAACAGACTGAATATAATATATCCTTTTCAGTTATACCAGTTCACCTTCTCACCTGAATGAAGTTATCTGCCTATGATCAGAATGAAATCCCTAAGTTGTAACACGAACTGAAATTTGCTAATCGCATAAATAATTTGACATGTGCATGTACTTTGGCAAATTCATTCATTTCCACGCATACACACAAGCTCACGAACATGCATACATGCACGCAGGCATAAAGATATATGCATACGCTTGCCTGTGTGTGTATCTACAATTCATTTGCATCGATTAACTCTACAATACCATTATACCAGCAACACCCAATCATTCTCTGATGTCATTTGGTGTCAAAGACGTCAAGGTGTCTCTCCGAGTTAGTAGTCTGTGTCCTTATCTAACATTCATATAGTAAGACATGGAGCATAAGGAACTAAATCCTGCTCTGGTTGAGCGTGTTCTTGATAAAATGGGTTACATCAATCCTCCGAAGGGTTTCCGTACATGACCTAACACTGCTGTGTATTACACTACCAAGATATATGAAGCTTTCAGAGATCTGTTCTTGCCACACACATGTACAAACAGCTCAATGTCATCCAGAGAGCTCACAAACCTTCGGACCTTGA
>NC_134804.1:24009106-24011606 GCF_046742065.1 Oratosquilla oratoria | reverse complement strand
AGAGAGAGAGAGAGAGATAGAGATTGATTTAGTGCAATCAACATTTCTTTTCGATGTCACGTGATTTTTTCATCTACGGAGAAGATTTTTCTTCCTTATGGGATACTAGTAATCTAAAAAGAGAAAAATGTACCTCTATACCATCTATATGATGATGGACTACATTTTTTTCTAGCCAACGCCAGTTTTATTGAGTCTACGAAACGTCACCCTAACAAACGAAAAGACAATATCGAATCAAACTCTCCGCAACAGGGATATACTATATATATTTTTACTTTGAGAATTTGCAGTATTTCTTTTATTTATTTTTTTCAGGGTAGGAAAGAAGTCATCTTTGTTGCTATTCAGACACATATATATATATACATAAATATACACACACACACATATATATATATGTATATATATAAATATATATATATATATATATATATATAAATATATATATATATATATATATATATATGTATATATATATTTATTACTGGTGAGAAATGTAGTAACATTTGTAAATCACAACTAACACCACAGTCGGACGAAAGAAAGAGTTGCGTAAGCAAAACTATACTGTATATTTCGATTGCTAACGGCAATCCTCTTCATATGTTGCACTGGAGAGGAAATACGCCAGTGACATAAGGATCCAGGTGGGTGATGTAAGTGGATTTCATCCTCAGCCTTGCTATGGCGATTTCTTCCCGTCTATTGCTTCTGTTTGATGTTGTCCAGACTGTTATGTGCTCCTTTTCTTCTTGTGTGATGTGGAGATTATCCCACTGGTGTTGGCATTGGGCGTGTAATTGTTTTCTTAAGATAGAATTGAAAGTGTCTATGTTTATGGGTACATTTTAATAGAACCATTTTCTAACGCGGATTTGGCCAGCGTGTCTGCTTTCTCGTTCCCGGAGATCCCAGTGTGGCTGGAACCCCAAGAGAGAGTAAAGGACTTGTTGGTCGTCGAAAGTGCGCTAATGATTTTGCCCAAGAGAGAATTCCCAATTTTGTTACCTGGCTTAATTGACTGTAATGCACTCAAAGAATCTGAGAAAATAGCAAAGTTACTATGTGTGATTGAGATTGAGCCTTTTCTGTTGCTTTGGATATTCCGAAGAGTTCGGCAACATAAATGCTCGTATGGTCCGGCAATCTGAACATCATCCGGGTTGTGGAGCTATATAACCCTGTCCCTGTTTTACGCCCACACTTGGAACCATCCATATACAGTGCCCTGTGGCCAGTGTACCTGTTGATGACTTGTAGGTTCTTCTGTCGAAGTTCTTCCACCGAACACGATTTCTTCTGGAGGTCTTCATTGATGTCGACGTTTAGGGTGATCTTTTCCCACGGTGGTATGTGGAACGTCTTCAATTTTTCAATAGACCACAGTGGCACTGAATACTGCTCGCATAAGTATCAGATCCTGATGGAAAAGGGATTAAGGCTGGAGTTACTTACACCATTTGTTCCTTCAAGGTTTAGCTTGTCGTCAGCCGCTGAGTTTTTAGACCTGTTCAATAACTCCGATACCAATGGTGTTATTGCCTCGTTAGACGCCGAAAGTCTATTCACCCATGTACCAATTTTACGCACTATTAACTACATCCTGGAAGAGGTTTATCCCGAGAATGGTATTCCCAAACTCTATTTACCAAAAGCGGCCCTCAAAGCTCTGTTAGAAATGTGTACAATGGAGGCCCAGTTCGTCTGTCCTCGAGGCAATATGTATAGACAGATTGAAGGTTCAGCTATGGGATCCCTCTTGGTGTTCTTTTTGTAATTTTTTTCATGGGGATGGTTGAAGAAGAGGTATTTAATTGTTTTAAAAAGCCGTCAATTTATGCAAGATACATCGACGATATCTTTGTTAAAGTAGACCACAAATCTGAACTTACCCCCTTAAAAGATATACTGCAGGTGATTTCTGGACTTAATTTTACTATAGAACTTAGTCAAGAAAACAAGCTTCCTTTCTTGGACAAGCTCGTCCAACAAAGTCCCTCTTACTTTAAAACAAGTGTATACACAAAACCGACCAACCCAGGGCTGTGCCTTAACGGAATGGGCGAGTGTTCCCAACGCTACAAAGACTCCACCATTAGAGCTTTCATCAGAAGGGCCCTCACTCATTCCAGTAGTTGGAGAGCCACTCATCTAGAAATAGAGAGAGCAACTCAAGTCCTGGTTAACAATGGCTACCCTAACAAGGAAATCAACAAGATTATTAAGCAAGCAATAGATAAATGATACCTACAACAAAACGCGACCAACAAAGAAGATGAACGAATTAAAATCTTCTACAAGGCCTTCATGCACTCGGATTATAGTACATATGAACGTATAATAAAACAAACAATCAAAAATTTTGTCAAACCCACTCGACCCCAAGATTTCCTCGATGCTGTCATTTATTATACAAACAGAAAAATCTCATCACTGCTCATGAAAAAATAGCCCTTCCACGAAAATCCAAGACCTACAAAGGAGTCTTGTGTATGAA
>NC_134804.1:23993377-23995877 GCF_046742065.1 Oratosquilla oratoria | reverse complement strand
AATATGAGCTCAACCTCTCGTGGTTAGATAAAGTACCAGAGCAAATGAAAAGACTATTGGAAATTCTATCTCTCTTACTATATATTTTTTCATTGTTGGTACATTTATTACTTCAGGGATTTTAGGGGCAGCCTCTTTGGATTGATTCCCTATAACATCTTTATTCGTTCGTGATCGATGATGTAAGACCGTTCGGAGTGTAGCTGTTCTAGGGATCCATACTTAATTGAACGTATCTGCGAACGGCTCCTTATCAATTGGCCATGTATATTTGTTAGCAAATTTTCCTCAATTTTTTTCATAATTGTTAACTAAAAAAAAAAAAGACTTTTACCGATTCAGCTTTCGTATTTTTCTTAACCAATATGTCAGTATCAGAAGCGAAAGGTTTGGTTTAGTGTTTTTTTCTGTGTTTGATCCTGTAATTCATGATGATGTAAAAAAAAATATATCCACTAAATAAACAAGATATTTGTTCTGCATGGATTCCAACTACAGCTGGTATTTGATGTGTAATGCTGTATAACAAAAAGACTTCCATGCGCACTGTAATCATCTCTGCATTTCAAAATGCTAATGACAGATACCCTGTCTTCCTGCTAGCATCGGACCAAAAGGGAATAATAAGAAATGAAATATGAAAATAGATATAGAAAGTTCAAGACAGACTTAAAGGATAAAAGTAAATGTACATATATAACAAGAAGAACGAAAGAAAGAATTGAAACGAAAAATAAAATAGAAATGAGCAAGACAAGAAAACTGATAAAATTAGTATTTTACCAAAAAATTTACCGTTATCATTCATTCACTTTTTCAATCTAGCAATTCGATCCTGGTTTCATAACATATTTTCTTGTTCACACTCCAAAATTTACCTAACATTCCTTTCTATAGCTAATTATTTTATTCTGGTGTGTTTCCTTCGGCTGAATAAAATCAGCGGAGTAAACATTAAGGGCTAGGGTTAGGGAAGGGTTCAGAAAAAAATAGAACGACACCTTAGTCATGTCCGACTTTCAGTCAACCTACACTCACCCCTTTCTCGGCGGTGACGTACTTCAGATACTTTGTTCCGACTAAAGGTGTGTGTTTTCACACTGAATGAGAATCAGACAAGAAACAATGGTCCCAAACTGTCCGTAAATAGATTTATTTTGGAAGTGGGTAGAAACAACTTCGCCAAACGTGTAGTTAATGAATGGAATAAACTTCCTGCAGAGGCAGTACAATGTAGTGCAGTTCGACGCTTTAAGAATCATTTAGATAAACACCTAAGGAAGATGCTGTAATAACTATCATTTATTTTATATTATTTGTTTCTTTGTTTGTTATTGCTGTGGATGTGCTGTGTCTTGCGGCACTGCTTCTGACCCAGGGCAGTGGACAAGGTGCAGGGATGACCCGTCATTCAGGAGGTGCTAAGATAAGAGGGAGGGTGGAGGGGTGTGGAGTGTATTCAGGGATGGAATGGGTGGGAATGATTTTATGCCTTTTTCTTTTTGGCTACCCCCCTTGTAAGGGGGAAAGAGCCTTGGTATATGTATGTATGTATGTATGTATGTATGTATGTATGTATGTATGTATGTATGTATGTATGTATGTAATAATAATAATAATAATAATGATGATAGGTTTATTGAGATAGCAGTGATACACTGACAATAATACAATTGGGCACTTTTATGAGTAATATAGTAATTATTAGAGTGATATGCTTAGTCTAAAATTTATGATGAGTTTATTGTGCGGACAATGGATGGAATGGCACTGTTCTTGTATCGGTCAGTTCTCGGCGCTCTGATGGGCTTGATTTTGTTTGAATGCCGAGTTGCATGGCGGGTGGGTGTGGTGGGAGGTGGGAGGAAGTGACGGTGACGTGGGTGTAGCATTAGGTCCTGTCCAAACTTATTCAGTGCCTCACTGTGTTTGTCGGACAATCTTGGCAAGCTGAGGGTGGTGAGGGCGTGTTCGTATCCCTCATACTGATTACCCAAGATAATTCTGCACGCTCTTTTTTGCACTTTCTCTAATTTGCTCCTCTGTGTGATGTTAAGTGATGATGACCAGGCTGGGGAGGCGTACATGAGGGTGGGGAGTACGAAGGTGGTGTAGACTCCCTTTAGATCTGGTGATGGGGTACCAAGGGACTTCAATCTGTATGTATGTATGTATGTATGTATGTATGTATATGTTTGTTATTATTTGTTTGATTCTCATTTATTATTAGTTATGTCAATTTTTTATTATTTACTATTTACCTGTTTATTATCTAACTATACCTATGCATTTATCTATTTTATTTGTTATTTACATTATTATTGTTTTTATCTATTCATTTATTTGTTAATCATTATTACTATTTTTTCGCATCCGACCTAGATATGGACCAAAAGGTCTCCTGTCGGCATGCTCCGCCTTTGTAATCATTTTAAGCTACTGATTGGTCCAGCTCCAGACTGGAAAAGGTCTTAACCGAAACGAGACCCTTTTCAATGTC
>NC_134804.1:23953377-23955877 GCF_046742065.1 Oratosquilla oratoria | reverse complement strand
GGCAGGGAGAAGTTAAGGAGGCACGGATGTGGGTAGGTGACAGAGCCTAAAGATAAAAATATGGTAAAGTGTCACAGATCATATGAATTTATCTAGGTTTGCGTTATAAATGAGTTAGACCGTGTTTTGAAAAACAAAAGATTCTAGGAAGCCTAGGAAGGAGTGGGCATATGAGAACATTGAAATGTGAGCTACGAGGCTAGTCGATAAGTCATGAAGTGAAACATCATGACAGAATAATCTAGGAGATGACTTCATTATTTCATCAATAATTGAGTCATTATGGATAAAGTTCCCTGTTACAACAATACTGGGCAATTTCCAGATTATCAGGAGTAAATTCATTGAAAAGATCCTGTGTTATGTCAAATATAAGAAATCTCACTCCTTTCCGCATAACGTCGCATATAATGAATCTCACGCTTCCCCGCTAAACGTCGAATATAATGACCCCAACGTTGAGAAAATCGCACAAAAAATGGATCCAAGTTCCCATTCGTCTTCTCATCTCCTCTTCCGACTTCGGCATCTAGCCAACATTTTCAGCAGTTTCCTCTCTTCCTCCATATCATCTTTCGCTTTTGTTCCTTATTAATACACATACACACACACACACACACACACACACACACACACACACACACACACACACACACACACACACACACACACACACACACACACACACACACACACACACACACACATATATATATATATATATATATATATATATATACATATATATATATATATATATATATATATTAAATGTATATATACATGTATCTGAAAATTCTATCTTGGATGACTTTTGTATAATGTATTTGCATAAACTTAATCATCCCAACTCTGTCCAACTACCATAGTTCTCAAAAAAATATACCTCCGTATTGACTCGCTGTCCGAGCCTGAAAGACACCGCAAAGTTAAAGCCCAAAGGATTTGGAATGAAACATAGAGGTGAGCGAGAGTGGAAGGGGTTGGGGACGGGGGACCGGGAGGGGTTTGCGACGATGGCCTCGATATGGTAATTCCTTGGGATGGCCCCTCCAGGAGGGCAATAAAGGCGACGGGTCTCCGCGGCTGTTCCTGACGCTCAGCTGATCTACGAACTGAAAACCTAAGTCGAGGAGACCATGAATCCACTTTTCATCTCTTCTATTCGGAATTCTTCCTTCTGTGTGTCCTTCCCTCCTTGTTCCCTTCCTTGTGTACTCCCTCACCTCTTTCTTCTCCCCTTCCTTCTTTTCTTTCTTACTCTCTCCCTTCCTGCATTTGTTCCTTTTTACTTTATTTCCTCCTCGGCTTTATTCCCTTATTCGGAATTCTTCTTTCTGTGTTTCCTTCCCTCCTTGTTTCCATGCTTGTTAACTCCTTCACCTCTATCTTCATCCCTTCCTTCTTTTCTTTCTTATTCTCTCACTTCCTGCATTTATTCCTTTCTACTTTATTTCCTCCTTCATTCCCTCACTCTTGTCGTTTTACTTTCGTATCGTCTTCATTTTCTCCTCCCTTTCCTTCTTTTCTTCCTTTCTTCCTTTCTCTCTTCTCATTTCCTTCCTATTTCTGCCCTCCCCTTCCTTCTTTCCCTCTTCATTTCACATTTTTTCCCTTCTTCTTCCAATCTCTTTTTCTTTGTTCTTTCTTTACTTCCTTTCCCTCTTTCCTTGTTTCCTAAGCTCTTCCCTTCCTCCCTGCATCTTTCCTCATCGGAAGGATCTGGAAGGCCTCCGGCAAACAAGCACGAGCTCGGAATGCCTGTCCTGATTCCCTCTCCTCTGTCAACCACAGCCGTCAGCAGTAGTACATGGAAGAGTCTGACAACGACAGAATTCCGATCTGGACACTCGAGGACCCTTTACTTGACAAAGGGAAATTATGTCCCGCAAAAGGAGCCTTCTCCTACCAGTTAACCTCTATAGCACAAGGTGCTTTGCAAATATGAATGGGTCTGAAAACCGCAAGGAGATGGAGTATTAACTAATTAGTCAGATTAATTAAAAAAAAATCGTTAGACTTAACTCAAGAGGAATTGTATGCAATCTAGAAAAATGATTCTGCATTGACATCCCCGAGTTACAACTTCAAGCAAATCCTATACCCCCTCAATAAACATGATTTTACCATGTTGGTTATTACTATTATTGTAGTTGCTACTAATATTATCATCATCGTTATTATTATTATCATAATAATTCTATAGTTACATTAGAGATAAAAAGGTTGTTAGGAATCACATTGGTCCACTATTATCTGCTGACGGTCAACTTGAATATTCAAATGAAGGAATGTGTAATATCTTAAACAATTATTTTAGCTCTGTATTCGTAAACGAAACACCTCAAGGTGAATTCCAAACTGAAACCTGTGAAAAGTCTAGGGTAAACTTACTCGGTACGATAAATATAACAAAAGAAAAAATTAAAAGGTGTATAGATATACTCAAAGTTAATAAAACACCAGGGCCTGACGGTTGGCATCCAAGAATCTTAAAGGA
>NC_134804.1:23923377-23930877 GCF_046742065.1 Oratosquilla oratoria | reverse complement strand
TCAACAAGAAAAAACTACATCAAATTAATTGTTATGTGCTTCACATATGCTTCCATTTCTTTCAACGATAAAACATTTCACCAGCCTGAAGGCTTGCCCATGGGATCCCCTTTAAGTGCAGTAGCCGCGTGCCCCTTCTTAGAGACACTAGAACAAGAAGAATACATGAACATCATCCCAAATGACAGCATGTGGTATAGATACGTGGATGACTGCCTTATCGTCCTCCATAAAGACACCAATATTTGTGACTTCATATCACGCCTCAACCATGGTCACCCTAAAATTCAGCTGACTATAGAGCACGAGGTTAACGGGTCCCTACCATTCCTGGATACCATCATCATCAGGGAGAATAGCTCTGTAAAATTCAAAGTATATAGGAATACCACATATAAAGATGATTACATTTATTATTTTAGTGCTCACGATAAAAAAAAATCAAGACTAGTGTAGTCATGGGATTTTTACCTTCGAGCACTCAAGATATGCAGCCCTGAATTCCCCAATGACGAATTGCATCATGTCACCAAGACCTTCAAAAAACATAGTCTCTCCGTTGGTCTTCTCTCCGGAGCCTTGAAGAAAGCCAAAGCCGTAAGGGAGAGTAATAATGACAAAGAAAAAGACACGAAGAACTCAATGTACATAGTAGTCCCCACCTCTGACTTGGCCTGCCCATTCAGTAAAGAACTCAGACATACAGATATCTATATCTCGTGTGACGCAGGTAAGAAACTTGATGACCTTATGTAACCAAATATAGAAAATAACAATACCGGAAGTGTAGTTTATAAAATTCCATGTTCAGGGTATGACAGTGCCTACATCGGACAAACTTACAGGGGATTATTCACAAGATTAAAAGAACACAGAGCCGATGCCAAATACCACTGCAACACCAACGCATTTGTGAGCCACATAGACGGAGAAGGACATCTATTTAAATGAGACCAAGCAAACATTATGTACAATAATCTCAACAAGAGATAAAGAAAAATTGTAGAAGCTCTGTATATAACCACCAATAAATGTACGAACAATAGAGTAGGTGACATCAAATTATCAGAGAAAATAGCATGGCAAGATAATGGAAGAAGACGGGACACCAGATCACCATAAGCACCCCCTGGAGTGTCAGTACGACCAACATGCAGGAATTGGAGCCTCCTTGAACTCAAACCTATTGATCTATCCTTGCTCACTACCCACACATTTTCTGTATATCTTACCAGTTTTTCTGTAGTGTAGAAATACTTTCAGAAGAAGCTTCATAGTACGAAACTAGTTAGAATATAAACTCTCGTTCAATTTGTGTTTCTGCCCCCCTCATATATATATATATATATATATATATATATATATATATATATATATATATACATATACCAAAGGCTTTTTCCCCTTACACGGGGGGTAGCCAAAAAGAAAAAGGCATAGAAACCACTCCCACCCATTCCATTTCCTATATATTCCACTCCCCTCCACCCTCCTCCCTCGCTCTTATCTTGGCACCTCCTGAATGACGGGTCATCCCTGCATCTTGTCCACTACCCTGGGTCAGAAGCAGTGTCGCAGGGCACAGCACATCCACAGCAAGGCCGCTTCATAAATTCGGCGACCCGCCCTCTCCATCCTCTCATGCAGAAAAGGAGAAGAAGGGGAGAAATCCCTTCAGGCTGCGTCAATTTTTTCTCATACATACTTCCTCACCCCCCATCCCCCACGCACTCCCCCTCATGCATCACAGCATCATCTCTACACAGCCCTTCTCCATTCACCCCTATCTTCTGTCTTCTCTCGTCCTTCCTCCACAGACATTCCTATCTTTTGTAATGCCCCTTTCACCCCATCCATCCATCTCATCCTAGGACGCCCCCTCATATTCACTCGTTCCTCCTCTATCTGCCACACTTCTTTTGCTAATCTTTCTTCACTTATTCTTTCCATGTGTCCAAACCATCCTAATACTCTTTCATCTACCCTATCTCCCAGCTCCCTTTCCACCTCCTCATTTCTCACTCTATCTAGCCTAGTAACCCCATTCATACTTCTCAGACATTTTATCTCAAACACATTCAAACTCCTTCTCTCTTCCTCTCTCATGTCCCATGTATCTGCCCAGTACAGTGCTGTTGGCACAATCACTCCTTCATATAACCCCCTCTTAGCATCCATTCCCAGATGCCTATTTCTCATTAAACTTTTTAATCCACCAAGGCATTTACTCACTTCTCTCAATCTACATTCTATCTCCACCCCCACTCCTCCCTTTCCTGCCATATTTGCACCCAAGTATCGAAAACTATCCACTTTCTCCAGTCTCTCACCCTTAATGCTCACTTCCAGCCTGCTGTCACTCTCTCTCCTTGTACATCTCATCACCTTACTTATGCCCACATTTATCTTCAGCTTCCTTCCTTCACACACCTTCTCAAACTCTGTCACTAACTTCCTCAATCCTTCCTCTGATTCTGCTACAAGCGTAGTGTCGTCAGCAAATAACAACTAGCTCACCTCCCACTTTTCTCCATTTTCTTTAATCATTTCCAACCCCTGTCCTGGCCCACTATCCTTGCATTCACCTCTCGCACCACCCCATCCATGTAAAGATTGAACAGCCAGGGCGACATAACATACCCCTGACGAAGTCCCACCTTTACCTCAAACCACTCACTCTCTCCATTTCTAATCCTAACACAAGCTCTACTACTCTCGTAAAAACTCTTTAACTGCTCTTAACAGGTTTCCTCCTATCCCATATATCTGCAGTATCTCCCACAGTGCCTTCCTGTCTACGCTGTCGTAAGCCTTTTTCAGATCCATAAAAGCCCAGAAAACATCCTTACCTTTTCCTATAGCTTTCTCACATATCTGTCCTAGCACAAACATCTGATCTACACAACCCCTACCTGTACTAAGACCACACTGTTCCTCACCAGTTACTCCCTCTGTTCCTCTCCTAATCCTCTCAATCAAGACCCTCCCATAAGCCTTCCCAACTACACTAAACAAGCTAATTCCTCTGAAACTACTGCACTCACACTTGTCCCCCTTTCCCTTGTAAAGCGGAACTATCCAGGCACTCCTCCAGTTCTCCGGCACTCTACCCTCTCTTAAACAAACATTAAATAACCTCATCAGCCAATCCACCATAACTGTACCTCCTTTCTTCAGACATTCTACATGGCATCCATTCAACCCAGGTTCCTTACCTGCTCTCATCATCATAACAGCTGCTTTCACTTCATCCTGTCCTATTTCTCCTCCATTTTCCTCACTCATCACTCTCATTTTCTTTGCGCTTCCCAAAGCAACTACATTTCCCTCCCTATTCTCCTTCACATTTAGCAACTCTCTAAAATACTCTGCCCACTTTCCTCTCACTGCCTTCTCTTCCATTATATTTCTCTATCTGCATCTTTTACCTTTTTTCTCTATATGATTCGCGTCTTCTTCCTCTTTTAATTTCCTTCCAAAACATTTTTTTTTTTTTACTTTCAAATTTTTCTGTCATACTCTTACCCCATTTCACATCTGCTCTCCTCTTTGCTTCCTTTATCTTATGCTTAACTTCCCTTCTCTTTACATTGTACCTCTCATACGATTCCCTTGTCCTAATTTATAGCCAGCCTATGAATGCCTGCTTCTTCTCTTCTACACCCTTCTTTGCTTCCTCATCCCACCATTCACTACCCATCCTTCTATTTCCTCCCGCCCTCCTTGTTCCACACAAATTTTGCACACCTTATGACTCCCTCCTTGAACCATCCCCATTCCTCCTCCACTCCCAGATCTACTCTATCCTTTACTCTCTCCCACTCCTCTCTCAGCTTCTTCTTATACTCATTCTCCATTTTTCCTTATTTAAGCAGTTCACTCTAAGTACCTCCCTGCCTTCTGCCCTTTTCCTCTTCCTGCACCTATTCTTCACTCTCAATTTACCTTACACCAGAAAATGGTCTGATATTCCCCCACTCTCTCCCCTTAGAACATGTACATCCTTAACTTTTCCTACCATATTTCTGGTCATCGCTATATAGTCCATTAACGCTCTAGCTGCCACCCTTCCATTTACCACCCTCTCTCATGTGTACTTATGCTTGACTTTCTTACTAAGCACTTTATTTGCTATCATCAACTCTCTTTCAAGACACATCTCCACCATCAGTTCTCCACTACGATTTTTACCTGGAAATCCATGATTCCCAATCACCCCGTCTTTTGGTTCATTTCCTGCCCTAGCATTAAGGTCTCCCTATACAACTACATTGACATTTCTCCCTAATCCCTCTATACACTCATTTATATCTACCCAAAAAACTTCCCTTTCCTCTACGCTCTTTTCACTACCAGGCCCATATGCACTTACAAAAACCCACATCTCCCTTCCCAACTTCACCTTCATCCATATCAACATTGATGACACCTCCTTCCACTCCACTATCCGCTTACTTATCTCTTCACTTACTAGTATAGCCACCCCTTCTCTACCTCGCCCCCTCTTCACTCCTGTGTACCTCCCAGCTACACTCCCAAACTCACAGTTCCCCTTTCCTTTCATTTTAGTTTCACTCAGAGCCAGCACATCCATCTTTCTTCTCACAAACATACTGCCTATCTCTTCCCTTTTACTCTCATCTGTGCTACATCCACGCACATTAAAAGACCCAAGTCTTAGGGCACTGGTCGGAAAACTCCCAGAACCTCTTATGCCTTTATTTATTTATTTTCTATTATTATTTTTTTTTTATTAGGATTATCCCCTTTTGGGGCTACAGGTAGCAGGACTCCTAATCCCATCCCCCGTTCCTTTTTTATCGCATTTTACGATTCAAGTGGAAAGACTTGGTGGTAGCATTGTCGAAAAAAAGAAATGGTACAGGACAGTAAGAGAAATGGTATAGGGCAGTAACGAGGGGTTGTGAGACAGCATAACGGAGGGACAGTCGTAGTATAAAAGTGTCATCATTTCTCTATGAACGGAGTTTTCCCCTATCATAGACAAAATGATGTGTGGCTCTGGTCCGTAGGGGCACCCCATATAGACCCTAAAGTATCAACTGCATGCTACTTTGCCACAATAGCATGCAGCCAATACCCCAGACAGGGCAATGTGATAATAACAATCTGTTTCCACGACCTCGCTGAGGGACCCAGCCTGAGCTTTCAGGCTTCGGAGAGGAGGGTAAATGTCTCACTTGTCCTATTTATACTCTGTATCTCTAATTTTTTGTACTCACTTTTCTGTACTCCTTAATAATGTGAATATATCACGAAAGCGCTCGGACTCCGTGTGTTTTTCTCATTCCTAGTGGAATCTGCATATATATATATATATATATATATATATATATATATATATATATGTATATATATACATATATATGTATATCTATCTATCTATCTATATATATATATGTATATCTATCTATATATATATATATATACATAAATGTATATATATATATATATATATGTATATATATACATGTAGATATATATGTATATATATATATATATATAAATGTATATGTATATATATGTATACATGTATATATATACATATATATATATACATATACATATATATACATATGTATATATATATATACATATATATACGTATATAGATATATATATATATATATATATATATATATATATATATATATATGAGTGTGTGTGTGTGTGTGTGTGTGTGTGTGTGTGTGTGTGTGTGTGTGTGTGTGTGTGTGTGTGTGTGTGTGTGTGTGTGTGTGTGTGTGTGTGTGTGTGTGTGTGTGTGTGTGTGTTTGTTTATTTGTGTGTGTGTGTGTGTGTGTGTGTGTGTGTATGTATATATGTATGTACACACGCACACACACAGCCACCATTTTTACTGAAAACTACGCCAAATGGGAGGTCATATGATATATATATTTTTCTAGTATCTTCTCTTCTTTAATCATTTATTTTATACGATTTTTTATTCTCCCTGTTTTTCCTCTATATTTTTTTTTTATTTTTAGCCTATTTCTATAATGTTCATTTCTGTTTTTTCTGTGTGCTTTTTCTCTTTTGGTGTTTTTTAATTTTTTTTATTTGGGTTTTTCTACTTTTACCTTCAATTTTATTACTATTTTTATTTGCTAATTTGATAAGATGTAATCTATACAGTGTATGGGACATCTGTGTCTTTAACCATTTCCACACTAGATCTCAACTTTTCTCACATTTTGGAATTCACTAGACCATTTCACTCACATACTTCCCACCATATTTGGGTTGATATCTTCCGTTCACGGTGATACTTGGCATTATAACCAGGTTGCTACCGCTAGGCTATTTCATATAACTTATTTTTCTGTCATTCTCTTTTTGTGGAGTATGCAAAGTTGCACGAATTCCACATCACCTACCAGTCCTGGTGGCATATTTCGATTCCCATACTTTTTTTTTCTTTCTTTCTTTTTTTAATAACGTGACGATATCTCTCATACTAGATGGTACTTTATTTTAATTTTTAATGATACCAATCTCATATCCGTGCGTGGTAGCATTTTAGGGTATAAAGCGCAAACTGAGGTCTTTGAAGGTAACGAAACAATCAATCGATACAAACTCTAGGGGACAGCACAGCTGACCTCACTTTTCCCCAGTCTTGAGATCAACATTGGCAATCTCCTAGGTAGGCAACCATTTCATTTCCACTGCCAGCAGGGAGAAATGAATGAGGTCTATACTCTGTTTCACTGCGTTTGAGTAAAGTTGTATTCCTTTTGTGTAAAACAATCGAATATAGCACAGGGAGAACTTACCCTATTATTCATTATTGATTTAGTTCACCTACTTTATTATGGCTAAGGGAAGATTATTTCGTCGATACTATGGAAACATTATTTTATTAAAGGAATAAATGTAAAGGATTAAATATGCATGAGAAAGTCTTATGCATGGTTTCATTTTGATCAGTTTTATTTTCAATTTGTTTCGGCTACAAAAGAATTTCTATTTAACTCTTTACAATGATAACATGGTCATCCAGCCAGTTGCAGAAACAATATTTTCTCTCTGGGTATGAATGTCCAAAATGCATTCTATTCATACAACTATTTTCCAGCCAAAAATATAGAACAAATTCCATTATTTTCTTGTTACATTAAATGAATGAAAGAATATATTTTTGGACACTACATTTGTGTTTAGATTTACATTCACCTAAAGGTTGCATGAAAGTCAAAGTGAATAATGATGTTTTAGTACAAAGCATCAGTATCTACATGCCATGAGGAGGAACTGAGCCGATAAAGAAGACTTAAGAGAGGTAAGATATAGAAGGGAGAGAAGTAAAATAAAATATCAATATTCCTTTACGCATGTAGACTACCCTCTAGTCATAAAAAGAATAATGTAAGACTTTGGATCATAGGGATGTCACAAGAGATCCAAGGATGAGTTTACATGGTTTTCTTGATCTATGAACAGCTTTGTCGTATCTTGTAGAAAATAACCATATCA
>NC_134804.1:23915877-23918377 GCF_046742065.1 Oratosquilla oratoria | reverse complement strand
TATTTTGGAACCCCCCAATATTGATCGTTGCAATGTTGATGGTATCCAATTTATAGCGATTGGTAAAGTTACTCTTGAGGCTATCTTCTCCACCACTGCCCACTCTATTCCAGTTACCTTGCACGTAGCTGATGTTCATTTCCCTGGAAACATACTCATAGGTCGCTCCTTAATGAAGGAGCATGATATTTATACATACCATTCCCAGCATGGAATCATTTATTCAAATAATTTATTTCCTGCCTTGACTTTAGCACTGTCATTTTGTTCTATTATTAACATTCACGTGACCGAGTGGTCTCCCACAGACCAAGTTCCAACTTCAGATATCAGTACTATTTACCATGACGGTAGCTCTACTTCATGTGAGGATATACCTTCCTCTTTTCAGAGCTCTTCACCTCCCTCTGCTCTGGACCTGTCTTCCCGAGGTAACCGGCGCATTAAATCTTCCAGCATGTCTAAATCATCCAAAATTGGGACAACGCGCCCCTTGAATAACATTGGTATTTCACCTACTGAGGATCCCTCCTCCCCTCTTTTGGATGAAGTTTTACTTTACTCGGCCTCAGTCTCCCATGTGTTAACACATTCCAAACACCTTCACGTAATACTACTCAGCCCTACGACGCTGCATCCTCGTGAGTACACAAAAATTCACATCCGCGTTTTATAAGCTAAGGAAAGCGATGTAGTCTGTATGTCAGAAATCATCCGTGTCAAAGGTATTTTTCTGTTTTCAGCTTTATATTCTACTTCTAAGAGAGGTCATGTAATATTGCTTGTTGCCAATGACACTAACGCTTCCCTCCAACTTGGAAAAGGTACATACACATGTGATTTTCTAGTATACCCTTCTCCAGTTCAAATCATGGGTAACTCAGTTCAGTACTGTTTCTGTTTGTACCACAACTTCTGATGTGCATTCTCATCATGAACCCATTTTGCATCCCATTTGAATTCACTCGATTTCCTTGATGTACAAGAAAGCTTACTTTGGCTTTACAATGACTTCAGGGACGCTATTGCTCTCACAGGTGGTCCCCTTGGTGTAACCGATCTCATTCAACACATTCCCTTAGCCCGAATGCCCTCCCCGTGCTATATCCCTGCATACAGAGGGCCTCATAGCATATGGAATATGGTTAACGCCCTAATTGATGAGATGATTGTTTAAGACATTATAGAACCTTTGATTTCAGAATGGGTCTTGCCTCTTTCCATTGTTCCTAAGCAAGGGGGTTCTTTCCACCCTGTTGTTGACTTCAGAGAACCCAATAAATTAATTTTCCGGATCGCCACTCTATCCCAGTATTGCAAGACCTCTTTCACTCCGTCGGTGAAAACAATGTTTTCTTTACCACTCTTGACCTCATGTCTGGCTATTTTCAAATCCCACTTGCTCCCTCCTGAATCACGTCCTCTCACAGTCTTCGCTACACTAAATGGAAATTTTTAAATCAAAGGGTTAGCTATGGGCCTTGTTTCCCCACCCACTTTTTTTTTTACACAATTCATGAGCACAGTCCTCGTTGGACTGATTGGTGAGGACATCACCATACATCATGATGATATTGTCATTGCCCCTAAGTCTGTCTCAGACCACTTATAGACCTGTCTTCTCTCGACTGACAAAGTCAGAACCTAAACTGAAGTTAACGAAGTGTTCTTTCCTTAAGAGGAAAATACGTTTCCTAGGACGTGTAATTAATGCACATGGTATCCTTACGTACAATGACAAGGTGAAAGCGGTCGTTGATTTTTCTGAACCAACCTCAGTAGAACACGTCCGCTCTTTTTAAGGTATCTCAGGTTTCTATAGGCGCTACATTTCAGGCTGCGTTGGTAAAGCCGCGTCTTTCACTTACTTACTTACTTACTGAAGACAGACACTCCTTTCACTTGGACTCCTGAGCCTGATAGAACATTTGCCGCTCTGAAAACTGCCTTAACTACGGTCCCTGTCCTAGTATTTCCATGGAAACACCTTTGCCTCATTGCATAGGCCATTTGCACACTAAACAAAGCAGAATCAAATTACTCTGTAATGGAAATTGAATCTCTTCCTGTAGTTTATCCCCTCAGACATTCAAAGACACCATTCTTGGATATGAAATACATGTCTATATTGACCAAGCCATCTTATATTTGATATCTGGTAAGAACCTTTTAGTCAAACTTGCTCGTTGGTTCCTGACAATTCAGGAGCGCATGCCAACCTTCCACTACTTTCATGGTAAAGCAAATTTAGTTGTTGACGCCATCAGTAGGCATGTTGCTGTCATCTCTTAGTCTCCCATGTCAATCAATTTAACTCAGAAACGTATTGAAGCCACACAGCGTTTAGATCCACTTTCGAAGAGTGTGATATTCGTCTTGGAATCAGGTGACACTACAGCCACTTCAAACTTCCCCCTAACTAACAGAACTACACGCTTGTTGATGATACTTTGTATCATCAGGTTACACTGGATCGTAAGTACGAGTCACAATGCTCAGT
>NC_134804.1:23900877-23903377 GCF_046742065.1 Oratosquilla oratoria | reverse complement strand
TTGAGATCCCATGCGTAGCCTCTTTGAAGGTATCATTCAGAGCCGCGGTGAAATACAGTGTGAAAATTATTGTTTCTAGAACACAGCCCTGAAAGAGCCTGAAAGGCTGCCACCCAGCAACGCTCTCCTTTTCATGTCTTTAAGGAGAAGCATTATGATGTTTATTGTCTTCTCGGGACAGCTGTATTTGCCGAGTATAGCCCGTAGGTCTACTCTGTTCACTGTATCGAAGGCATTTGTAAGACTGACAAAGACTGAATAGAGGCATGTGTTGTTTCCTGCACTTTTTCTGACTCTGTCTTGCAGTGAAAATCATATAGTTTGTACTGCGGTTTGGACGAAATCCATACTGGGTTTTGAGGAGTACAATGTCGATGATATAACTGAGCCTAAATAACACGACTTTTGATAGGAGCTTACCCACTGCTGAAAAAAGGGATGTACCTCTACTACACAAATGAGCATACATATGTGCCATAACCTGATATCAATTTATATCTATGAATGAAAGGGGACTGCAAAGTCCCATCATCTATCTTTCGTTTCACCTACTTCCCGACGCCACCCGTGATGAACACTAGTACATGACTAAGGATTTTATTCGGTTCGCTGTTGTAACTATCATGGAACAAACCACATACAAGAGTGAAGACTTATAAGTAATCAACACGGCTGTCAAGGGATTCGAACCAGAGACCATCATAATGCTAGCCCACCGCCCTACCCACTATACCCATGAGCGTAAAAAGTAGCTGGAATCTAGTATCAACTAATAACCAGGATTGAAGGTGACTGCCAACTACATTCAAACATCCTTTGTTTCACCTAGTTCCCGACGCCTCCGTGATGAAGAGTAGTATATTACTATGGTTTTTATACATGTCGCTACAGTAACTATGGTTGAACAAATCACTCGTAACAATAAAGACTTTCAAGTAATCAAATCGGCTTTTGCTGGACTCAATTCGAGAGCCATGATAATCCTAGCCCACCGCTCTAGCGACTACGCCATTGAGTGCACAAAATTCATACTCATATATACGTGTATATATATATATATATATATATATATTTTTTTTTTTCTTTTCTTTTTTTCTTTTTTTTTTACACACTAAAATAGCTTGAGTCCATGATGGAAAGAGTAAAAGGCACCGGACTCAGAAACAGGTAATTTAATCCCGACATTTCAAACCCTGTTCGGGGATCGTCCTCAGGGATTACAATGGAGAGGCAGTTAATCCCCTTTATAAAGGGTGTTTATTTTAGAGTGATAGAATTTCAAAGGTATAAAAAATACTAAAAATAAGATTTAATACCCATGTATTTGATACCATTACAAAGATTACATTATGACATTTAATATTCAAATATTATTTCCGGCATGCAATAGAAAGCAATGCATGTTTTAAACTTGGCGATGTCACCCCGCGGACTGTTCTCATTCTTCCATACCAAAATGACCAAATGTCCGGAATTTTGTCCTGGCGTGGGTGTGGATGAGAAGTCCTCCTCCCGCTTCTGGTAACCCTACGAGTAGGTTCTCGCCTATTGTTGGGTGTCTATTCCAGTCATCCTTTTCCTTGCCCCTCTGAAAAGGGGTTAAGTATGGCGAATCTGTTTATGCTGTTTTCGTCACTAGCCCACGCTTTCAAAAACAGCCTGAAACCCTTCTTGTTGTTTTTGTAAAAAACATTTGCGCCCTGGCAATCAAATTCATGATGATACTCGTCACAATGTTTGAATATCTCCGAGCTTTCGTCCCTCCTGTTCACTGCTCTGCGGTGTTCTTGCAATCTCGTGGCTCTTCTTGCACTTTCGATCTTTGACCTTCGTGAGACCACCGTTCAAGGTGTTGCTTGGCTTATGTCCCGCATTGACCTCATGTCTCCTAAGGAGTTCTGCCGTAATCTCCGAAACTCACTTCACGTAAAGCCAAAAGAGAGGAACGTGAAGGAAAGCCTAACCAGTTGCTCCCACTCCACCGCGGGAATAACATTTACAGGTAACCCCAATCTTCGTAAACATGGTCTTTTTTCACACCGGTTTTCTTCATTCTTCCAGGGCCTGTATCATTAACATGCACCCTACAAAGGAAATAGCTAAAAGGATAATTGCCCGAATCAATAGACTAAAGGAGGCAGGCAATGGGACTAAAGATATCAGTGAAATGTTGAATATGGGCAAATCCATAGACAAAAAAAAAAAAAAAAAAGGCCACACCAAATGAAGCCATCCAGACTCCATATAAAGCACTACCACCCGGAACTAACCTCACACTGGGTTACGCTAAACCGAGCAGAACAGGACGCATAGTTGGGAACATCAAAGATAATTTGCATAAGTTTGGTCTGATCCCCTCTTCTAAGTATCAGTGTCATCAATCCAAATAGACCATGGATCACACCGTCCAAGACTGCTGTCTAGGACCATATTGCACTGATATCGACCTCTTATAGGTGAACCAAAGTCTGCCCTAACATAGGTACAATGCTGGCGCGAT
>NC_134804.1:23890877-23893377 GCF_046742065.1 Oratosquilla oratoria | reverse complement strand
AGAACATAGAACTGAGCTCTGTTAACTTTAACCTATTGTCATCAGCAGTGACCGTCCCGATGATTTCCCATTGTATGCATATGTGCATTCCATTTTCTCTCTCTCTCTCTCTCTCTCTCTCTCTCTCTCTCTCTCTCTCTCTCTCTTTCTCCCTCTCTCTCATTCTCTTTTTCTTATACACACACATGCATACAAAAGAAATGGTATCACACTTGACTGGCAATTCAGCGGTCTGAGTTCGAGTCCCCACCCAGGCCTGAAAAACATCAGAACAATGTAAGCCGACATTCCAATTCTGATGGCTAAGAAGGTGTGTGTGTTTGTGTTTGTGTTTGTGTTTGTGTTTGTGTTTGTGTTTGTGTTTGTGTTTGTGTTTGTGTTTGTGTTTGTGTTTGTGTGTTTGTGTGTTTGTGTGTTTGTGTTTTTGTGTTTGTGTTTGTTTGTTTGTGTGTGTGTGTGTGTGTGTGTGTGTGTGTGTGTGTGTGTGTGTGTGTGTGTGTGTGTGTGTGTGTGTGTGTGTGTGTGTGTGTGTGTGTGTGTGTGTGTGTGTGTGTGTGTGTGTGTGTGTGTGTGTGTGTGTGTGTGTGTGTGTGTGTGTGTGTGTGTGTGTGTGTGTGTGTGTGTGTGTGTGTGTGTGTGTGTGTGTGTGTGTGTGTGTGTGTGTGTGTGTGTGTGTGTGTGTGTGTGTGTGTGTGTGCGCGCGCTTGTTTGTAAGAGTGTGTTTTCCTAACTGTCGTTACGTATTTTTTATATACAGTGAAGGAACTACACTCGTAGAATATTGTCTCTTCCCTTCCAGTCATCTTATCTAGTTATGAATAGGTTTACGATTTTAGCTTGAGTTAAATATCATTGACAATTGTGATAAATGTCGTTTAGATGTCGCTGACGTCTTCTAATCTTTTAATTTATTTTCCTTTATTTTATTTGTAAAGAGGAAAGCAATTTTGTCATAGCTCTTTATATTCCTCAACCTTGTTTATATCCTTTACATCATTGTTGTATTTTCTAATCTATGGCAGCTAAGGCGTGCTACATCTTTATCATTGTTATTATGTTCGTCAATAGTCTGTATGTTTTGCCCATGATTTTGTTTATGTTTGTCAGGTGATATGACGTCCGTCACCTATACTACCAGAAATTTCGTTTTCTTTGGTTTTGTCCTTGATTAACCTTTCTGTGAGTAGTTTTATTTTCTACCCATTTTTAATACCTTGCATTTTTTGCCGTTTAAGTCAATATCTATAATTGACTCCATGCATATAAATTATCTAGAACTTATAACAATTTGCAGCCCCCTCATCTTTCATTCTTTTCGTGATTTCTGCACCATCTTCAAACATATTAATGTTGATTCTCGTGCTTTGACTGAGTAAACATCATTTGAGAACGAGGCCTTTACTAAATGTACAACGTTTTGCTGGTTGGAGCTCGATGGGGCGAAAAAACCCTAACGAATGAAACGTTGTGCATTTAATAAAGGCTTTGTCCTCAGATGGTGTTTACTCTGCCAGAACTGTCAACAAGTGCCATCTGGGAACATTGCCGTGCCTTCCATCATGTCATTTGCGTATGTGAAAACATTGCAGGGTAGACATGCGTGAGGCTCCGCTACTCGCCGCCCTTTGTCCTGACATGTTGTCCTTTACTAATGTCCTCATGCACTGGTCTTTCAGAGAATATATTATCCATTCAAGGAGATTAACTATAAGTCAGTATGTTCCAATAACAACAAAACTCGATCGCGAGGTATCTTGTCAAATGCCTTTTCTAAATCTACCTAATCCACAAAGCCCTCTTATATATCACAACACATCATCTTCTCTTGATTAAAAGTAGTTTTGATATAAAGAATCTTCCTCATTAGAATTAACTACCAGCAAAGAGGTTCTTCTTTTCTAAAAAAAAAAAAAATTAATAATCAATATTTTACATCCCTTCTACATAAGATAGCAGTCATGATGATTGGTGATACGGTGATACGGGCACATTGGTTCTCTTTACTATTTCCTTTAGAAAATGGTACTTGCTTAGCACGTTTCCAAGCTTGTGGTAATATCCTTTCGCCCAATGAGCACATATACAAAATAATTCATATCCGTTGATTGGTTTGTATACTTATGTATCCAGTATCATATTCCATTATGTTCTGGAGCTTTTCTTGCATCTATAGTCTTTGTTTCCATATCAATTTCAAACCTTTTAGCATTACTTTATACCCTTCTTATAATAGAAAAAATATTTAGTAAAACTTTAATTGAAATATCTGTTCCTTATTTCAGCCAGATGGTTCTTAATACTTTACGATTTAATGTCAACTGGGTTTCTTTCTCTGTCATTGACAAACCTATAGAGTAGGTCAGGCTTACATTTGCATTTATCTATAACACATTTTTTAAAACAATTTGCTTTTTCTTTCCGAGGATTCAAGTAATAATCTATTGCCTTTCTCTAGTCTATATAAAAACTATGATGTTCTTCCGTTACATCATCAGGGACT
>NC_134804.1:23883377-23888377 GCF_046742065.1 Oratosquilla oratoria | reverse complement strand
CCCCCTCACCCCACCCACCCTCCTCCTTTTGGCACCGACATGTGGCACCCAGAAGGCATTTCACCACATCTGATTTTTTTTCTCTCATACTTCTCTTTTGACTCCTCTTTTCGCTCTTTTTCTCCTCTTCTTTGTCCTATACTTTCTCCTCATACCTATCCTCCTTTGAAATTCCCTTTCTTCCTCTGCCTCTTTTCCGCTTCTTCGTTGTTTTTGTCCTCATCTCTTCCTCCTCTCCTTCCCCCCGGTTCTTCTCAACCTCTTTCTTCTTTATCAGAATAAATACCATCTCTTCCCACCTCCTCTCCATGTCCAAAAACCTCTCCTACACCATCTTAGCTTTCTCTTATGCCAGTCAGTTCCACACCCTTTGTCCTATTCTCCCTTTCCTTTTCTCTTTCTCCTCTTCCTACTTCCTATCCTTATTTCCTTCTTTTCCCCCTTGTCCTCCTTTTTTCTCCCCAGCCAGTTCTATCCCACTGTTCTCTTCTTTCTGCTTTCTCCTCCTTCTTTGTTTTGTCTTTCCCTCGTTCATTCCACACGCCCCCCTTCTTCCTTTCCACACCCTCATTCCCCATTCTCATTCTCTTCGTCATCATCATCTATCTGTATTCCTCAGTTTCTCTTCATCTTTCTCTCTCTTCTCTTTACTCAGACGATTTTATTAATCCCCTCTTTGCTTGAGTTAGTGCAAAGCCAAACTCACTTAAGCACTAAGGTCACATTCAGGATTTCTTGCTGGCTGATGTCACATACCGAGAGGTAGGTCAAAATGACCAGTCCATAGTAAACAGCCCTTGCGGAATTGGCACGGCAATGAAGTGAACAACCATGCCAACCATACGACCAATCATTAAGTAAACCGGGTGCAGCTTTGGCAAAGTAAACATCAATACCAGGTCCCTTTCCCTTCCTCCCGGTACGACCAGATATACACCGGGGTTCACTGAGCTCACAGTAAGCCAACGAAGCCGTCAGCCAACCCACGCTTTAGCCAAAACCCATCAGTCAACCAGCATTTCAGCCAACACTCCCTCGTCGCCCATTGAGCAAGGCCACCAGCCATACATCATCACTCGGTTTCGTGTCCTGTTTGAACTGATATTTGGCTTTCTCGCAACGGAAGTCATCGTTTGGACTTGCAGCCTCAGACCAGCTATATACAGACTGGATCCAACTCAATTAATCACCTTAATTAGCGCCATCAATCATGTGCCGAGGCTCCTCGCTCTGTGCAAAGCTGTTGGCGAATGACTGTTGGATTAATGTCGAGTAGTGCAAGTAGGAGGCTTTGGCTTCAACCAAGATGAAGTCACCCAGGGAATACAGCGAAATGAGGATCACCGATCAACTCCCCCCCCCCCACCATGTGCACGTTTGGCAACCGCATTACCTTCAGTGCTACCATTAGTTAACATCCATCTGTCACCCGTTTCACACAAGAGAAAATTTTCATGAAAGTAGCAGTTGCCGACAAGACTGACGAGTTAAACACCATATGAGGACGGAGCTTTTATTTGTACAACGTTTCACTTATTACTTGAAAAAGCTGTAATAAGCGAAACGTCGCACAAAGAAAGGCTCCGTCCTCATATGGTGTTTAACTCATAAGAGAAAATTGTTAATTCAGGGATCAGCTTAACAAAGCGACAAGTGACTAAGAAGACACACAGAATTAAAATTTAATTAAACTAATTATTTCAAACTGTTGACTATAATTTATCAAAAGAATATATCAGAGGAAATAGTATAGCTAAACAAAATACAAATTTCTTTCATTATAAATCACTTATCTGCAGTAAGTACGGTATATTTGTTGTTACGATTACCTGTAGAATCAATTAGTCCTCTGCTTGAATCAAAGGCAACACAAACATTACATTTGTCCTCCATCTCCGATGTAATAATTAGAGGTAGTAAAGGTAAATCAAATCTATAGTGATTAATCAGTTTTTGCTCAACACACACAGTGAATATGGAAGTATATATAAACAACAATTTACTCTAATGGTATCGGATATGTCTACTGTTAGACAGTATAACACCATATCTGTTGAAATTGGAAGCCCTTTTTATGGAGAATTTCTTGTACTAATGTAAATGTGTAATAAAATAGCAAAATTTCCATAGACTTATAATACAAAAGCAGGGAAACGTTAATTCCATATGTTTCGTACATTTTGTAACTCTTTCACAGATAGTGCGTTATTCCATTTAAATTGCTTGGATATGTAAAATAAACAAAAAATTTACACTTACAAGAAATACCAACTCGCAATTTTCATTTCAGATTTCCAGTGGTCTTTTAGTTCATAACGAAAACCCTGATTCTTAGACCCATTAATTCTTTACTAATTTCTTTCAAACCAAAGAATTCTTCATTTTCTCTTTAGCCTCTCCTTGAACGTCATAGTATACAAGACCAGTAGAGAATAAACTTTGACTTACTCAAGTGTATCTTAGACCTCTTGCAGATTTATACCCGCCAACATTAAACATTTCCATATTCTTCTGTCTTGTACTAATTCCATCTTGTTTTCTTGACCGTCACTATTTCTCTTCCCCACCAGCTTCACGACATCGATCCACCTCATTCGAGGTATTACTCTATGTCTTCTTCCTTCCACAAGTGATTTCATTATCTTTCTTGGTATCCTGTTTTCCTCCATACGTACAACATGCCCTTCCCATCTCAAGTCTTTTGACAGCATCTATGATTCAAAGGATTACAAAGGATTACAAAGGATTAGCATGCCGACAGAAGATCTTTTTTTGTCCATAACTAGATCGGATGCGAAAAAATTATAATAGTGATAAATAAATAAATTAGTTAATTAATTAATCAATAAAAGTATAATAATATAAATGATAATGAATAAAATAGTTAACCAAATGAATAGGTAAAGTCAAATAAACAAACAGGGAAATAATAGGTAATCATGTCCTTCCTATCTGAGGTCTTTGTAATCCTTTGTAGTCTTTTGAATTATAATTCAAAGGACTACAAAGGATTACAAAGGACCTTTTTTTTTGTCCATAACTAGGTCGGATGCGAAAAAAGATTGTAATAATGATAAATAAATAAATAAATTAATTATTAAATAAATAGAATTATAATAATATAAACAATGATGAATAAAATAAATAACTAAATAAATAGGTAAAGTCAAATGATAAACAAACAAGGAAATAATAGGTAATAATAAATGATAATCAAGCAAATAATGATAAACAAACAGACAAATAATTAGAAATATACAGATGATATAAGATAAATAGCAGGCATTACATCATCTTGCTTAGGTGTTTATCTAAACAAATCTTTAAGCTTCGAACTGAACTACATTGCACTGCTTCTGCACGAGGTTTATTCCACTTATTAACTACACGGTTGGCGAAGTTGTTTCTACCCACTTCCAAATTAAATCTATTTCCTGACAGTTTGAGACCATTATTTCTTGTCGAATTCTCATTCAATGTGATTTTTTTTCTTCACAATTGCTGTTGTCAATTCCTTTTAGAAACTTAAATACATGTATCAAGTTACCTCTGAGTCTGCTCTTTTTTAGGGAAAACAGATTCGTATGTTTTAGTCGATTTTCGCTTGATTTATTTTTTATATATTAAATCAGTTTTGTGGCTCGCCGTTGTACTTTTTCCAATCTGGCAATGTCTTTAATGAGATTCTGTGACCATGCGGAAACAGCATATTCCAAATATGGACAAACTAACGATTTATATAGCTATAGAATCATCCAACCAGAAAATATGGCGTTGTCAATATTTATACAGTGGGAATAACATCCAAATCTATAAGTCGCTTATGCTCATTATCTTGCTGCACAACTGTGAAACATGAAGTATAGTTGCTGACTTAAAGAGGCGTTTCCATGTCTTTGATAACAAATTCCTTTGCATAATTATAGGGTGTCGCTGGTATGACATTGTATCAAAACAGTGACTTCTCTGTGGGATCTAGTCAAAGCTTGTTACCAACATAACTAGCTTCTTCTATATTGTCACACGAAACACTTAGCTCATGATTATCCTGCTTATAGGGTAATCTTTACAAGAAACAATCCTGGAGAAGACGAAATGTACAGCCACAGAACTAATGGTTTGAACAAGTTGAGCAGTCTTGAGGAGAGTCGAATGGAGTGAGGATGATGCCAACATATGGTCTTGCTCGGAAAAATCGTGGGGAATGGCGGCGGTGTGTGATTGAAACGACACGGCTCCGACAGATACTCGTCACTGATGATAATGATACGAATGAGCACAACTAGAGGAAGGGGTGGCAGCAAAGGAAAACAGGTGTAAGAAAGAGATAGGATGGAAGAAGAAATTGATGAGGCTCAAAGGAAGAAAAACATTTGTCTGGAGAAAATCTGAAATTGGAAAGGGTTACAGAGACAAAAAGTTAATATTGAGTGAAAAAGTAGATAACATGTATAATAGTGAAAGCTAGCTTTGAACACAAGAATATATTTTTAAGAGAAAGCAGTGATAATTAATCAAAGTGTGAACGAAATATGTAAGGCTTTCATGTACTTAAAGAATGTACATGAAAAAATTATATACATACAGGAAAACCCACAGTTGAAGAAAATAAACTTCGAATAAAGAAGATTCTTATATTTTGGCTATCAGCTGTAGCCCTCTTCAGGAAAGTACTTTCCTGAAGAGGGCTACAGTTGATAGCCGAAATATAGGAATCTTCTTTATTCGAAGTTTATTTTCTCCGACTGTGGGTTTTCCTGTGTGTCATTTACAAATGTGCTACTACATTTCTGTTTAGAAACATGTATATGTACTATCACCAGAAATTATAACAGCTACAGTTCAGTCGTCTCGCACTGACCTTAATGACACCATCCGTGGTTATTGAGGTCATTCATTTGTAATGCAGAATTAGAATCCATCTTGTTCATTGTGTGAAAACGCACATTAAATATTACCTCTACAGTAATTATAATGCAAAATTAAACTGTATTGTGACA
>NC_134804.1:23873377-23878377 GCF_046742065.1 Oratosquilla oratoria | reverse complement strand
TATATACATATATATATATTAAATGTATATATATATATAAATATATATATATATATATATATATATATATATATATTTATATATATCACTTAGACAAAATGTTGTGGCACATATGTAATTGATATTCACGAAGAACCCACGGTCGGAATAAAAAGGAAACTTTAGAAGAATGTGTAACTTCTACATTTCGGCTACTAGCTATTAGCACATTCTTCTAAAGTTTCCTTTTTATTCCTACTGTGGGTTCTTCGTGAATATATATATATATGTATACTCTCTTGATGGCGCAATAAGTTAAGTCACTAACACTTGTCATGTGCTAGCCCTGGTTCGAGTCCTCGGCCGTACCATGTCTCTCAATGTTAATGGCTTAGAATTAAAGTGTATTGTGGTTAATAAAAATGTATATCTCTTCATTAGGAACTACTTAGTTTTATTACAAATACTTTCCCCCGTTCGTAGTGGAGATGATTTCAACACAAATTTCGTGTATGTGTATGTAACTCGAGCATACAAATATATAAGAAAAGTTGTGCTCAACTTACAATTCTCATGATGGCACAATTGGTTAAGTCACTAACACTTGTCACGTGCTAGCCCTGGTTCGAGTCCTTGGCCGTACCACGTTTCAATTTCTGCATGCTGGCCTCCGCGAGTCTCTCGATTTTGATGGCTTAGAATTAAAGTGTATTGTGGTTGATGAAAATATATATCTGTTCACTGGGACCCATTCGGTGTTGTACATATCTATCTATCTATCTATAAATATATATACATATATATATATATATCATATATATATATAGAAATGAAAAGGTGTATAGACAAACTCAAAGTTAATAAGACACCAGGGCCTGACGGTTGGCATCCAAGAATCTTAAAGGAAATGAAAAATGAGATTGTTGTTCCATTAGAAATTATTTTCAAGAAATCCATCATATCCGGAGATGTTCCAAGAGAATGGCAGTAGTAACGGTACTCCAATATTCAAAATGGTGACAAAAGAAACCAAATAACTATAGGCCTATAAGTTTGACTTCAATCGTAGGAAAAATAATGGAAACTATCATCAGAGATGCCATCGAACATCATTTAGAAAGTAACCGTTTGATAAATGATAGCCAGCATGGTTTCAGACGGAAACGTTCTTGCGTGACTAACTTACTCGAATTCTACAACACAGTTATCTCGAATTATGACAAAAGAAACAATATAGATTTAATATATCTAGACTTTGCAAAAGCTTTTGATACCGTCCCACACGAAAGACTACTTACTAAACTAGCTTTGCATGGAATAAGTGGTAGCCTATTAGGTTGGACTAGTAATTGGTTGAATGGTCGAAAACAGAGAGTTTTTTTTAAATGGAAAAACTTCTGGATGGAAAAGTGTTGCAAGTGGAGTTCTTCAGGGTTCCGTTCTTGGGCCACTTCTATTCATAGTATATATAAATGATATAGACCATGGACTAAAATCTACTGTTTCCAAATTTGCTGATGATACAAAACTGTGCGGAGTGGCAAATGATCACTCAAACCAATTAGATATTCAAGAAGATTTAGATAAATTACAGCAATGGTCTGAAAAGTGGCTAATGAAATTTAACACAAGTAAATGCAAGGTAATGCACATAGGTAACACTAAGTACGATTACAAGTTATTTGGAAATTCGTTAACTAAAGTGGATAGTGAAAAAGATCTCGGCGTAATTATCAGTAACGACCTCAAATCATCCAAGCAATGTATTTCAGCCTCTGAGAAAGCAAATAAGATTCTAGGACTAATTGCGCGATCTTTTGATTTCAAAAGTCCATCACTCATTAACAAGCTATATAAATCGTTAGTTCGTCCACATTTGGAATATGCTGTTTCCGTATGGTCACCGAATCTCATTTAAGACATTGACAGACTGGAAAAAGTACAACGGCGAGCCACAAAACTGATTACAAATATCAAAAATAAATCATACGAAAATCGACTAAAGCACATGAATCTGTTTTCCCTAAAAAAGCGTAGACTCAGAGGTGACTTGATACAGGTCTTTAAGATTTTAAAGGGAATTGACAACAGCAAAAGTGACCAAATTTTCACATTGAATGAGAATCAGACAAGAAACAATGGTCTCAAACTGTCCGGAAATAGATTCAATTTGGAAGTAGGTAGAAGCAACTTCGCCAACCGTGTAGTTAATGAATGGAATAAACTTCCTGCACAGGTAGTGCAATGTAGTTCATTGTATGTATGTATGCATGTATGTATGTATGTATGTATGTATGTATGTATGTATGTATGTATGTATGTATGTATGTATGTATGTATGTATGTATGTATGTATGTATGTATGTATGCATGTATGTATGTATGTATGTATGTATGTATGTATGTATGTATGTATGTATGTATGTATGTATGTATGTATGTATGTATGTACAGTATGTTATGTATGTATGTATGTATGTATGCATGTATGTATGTATGTATGTATGTATGTATGTATGTATGTATGTATGTATGTATGTATGTATGTATGTATGTATGTATGTATGTATGTATGTATGTATGTATGTATATATACGTTCGTAAAGAGCTGGAGTCCAGGAGCCATGTTGTCGGAAAATTTCAAACATTGGACTCAGAGTAACAAAATTTTTATTACTGACGTTTCGAACCCTGTCCTGGGTTCGTCTTCAGGGTTATGCAATGTCAGCTAAAGGAATCAATTAAATAGTATACCGTTGTTCCCTGGGAGAGGTCGCACCGGACTGAACAGATTGAACACTAGTAAAACTCCCCAACATGGAAAAAGGATTACAAAAATAGATATAAGAAACAAGAACATGCTGGTACTAAAATCCTAAAAGCTAAATGATGACAGAATCCCACACCAGAAAAAATTCCCTATCCTAAGCCGCCTGCCATTACTCCTACGGTCCTTCCTGCCATTCGCTCCTCTGTAGCTACAATACAAATCATAACAAAAAAACAAAACTAAATCATGTTCTGAATTACATGTAGAAATTAATTATAAGGTTTGCATAAACATGGAACCCCTGAAATAAAATAACAAAAAGAACATAAAGAACCAAATATCACAAACACGACAAAATAACACTGCACTCTATAGCTATGATACAAATCAAAACAATAAAACAAAACAAAACCAATTCTGAATGACTTAAAGAAATTAATTACATAGTTTGTATAAAGTGTATGTACGTACGTACGTATGTATGTATGTATGTATGTATGTATGTATGTATGTATGTATGTATGTATGTATGTATGTATGTATGTATGTATGCATGCATGCATGCATGCATGCATGTATGTATGTATGTATGTATGTATGTATGTATGTATGTATGTATGTTGTATGTATGTATGTATGTATGTATGTATGTATGTATGTATGTATGTATGTATGTATGTATGTATGTATGTATGTATGTATGTATGTATGTATGTATGTATGTATGTATGTATGTATGTATGTATGTATGTACGTACGTACGTATGTATGTATGTATGTATGTATGTATGTATGTATGTATGTATGTATGTATGTATGTATGTATGTATGTATGTATGTATGTATGTATATATTTATGTATGTATGTATGTATGTATGTATGTATGTATGTATGTATGTATGTATGTATGTATGTATGTATGTATGTATGTATGTATGTATGTATGTATGTATGTATGTATGTATGTATGAGTATGTATATGTGTGTGTGTGTGTATACATATAACGTTATCCATGCGTGACCGAAGTGAAATATTGAAGAGCGATTTGAAATATGTATCGGAAACCAAAGCCAATAGGAACAACATGGGATTTGATAGATTAGTTCCTTGGAAATGGTGACTTCCATCAAGGTGTTGTGTTACGGCTAAGAACAGACGAAGTTATGGAGCCGAGCAGACGGACTGAGGCCTGAAGGAGATCTCAACCAATCGATCATCATTAGTCCCACTCAGTCTGGAGTCTGTTCCTCTGTTTGCTGAGCAGCTTTACTTGTGTATTTCCGGAAGAATATACGTAACTCATTTCATCATGTTGAAAGCAGTTAGTACTAGTTTGTGCCATGAGAGATGATAGAAGTGTCTCATCATCCCGCGTGGACTTTCTCTCATTAATTTGAGCTTAGCCTTGACCTAACGTCATCAACTCTAAAGCTATTGATTCCAAAACGAATCGGACGGAAATGAGTTCCTTCAATACTTGAATGAATAGGTATCCTTTTCTTAGTTCATGGCTTAGATTCAATATATAAATAAAAGTAAAACTCTTTCAGAATGACTTGGAAATGACCTCAGTGGTGGCAGTGTTTGGGGGGACACTTCCGTAAGGGTATTTACGAGATATTGCTATGTGAGTCAATTGGCTATAAAATACCGGTTCTCGACTACCGATACTATGTCAGGAGACGAAACTGTTCGATAGAGTTACAAGATGCATGATTCATGGACCATATAAGGGTTTCGATGAGTAAAGTGAAAACGTGCGGTTACTTAAGAAATTCGGTGTTCAGGTCACGTCAAGGTAACTGTTTATCGAAAAGGTGTACGATGATCTAGAAAGCAAAATGTTGAACAACGTTTACTTCAATAAGCGATAAACTACATCACCAACTAACGTTATTGTAGATGAAGTGAACGACATCGTTTATTATCGTATTAAAGGTAAAGAAGTGATATACAGGAGTGAAGATCTACCAGTTGACGAAGAATCAATAGAAATCCAGACATTAGACTTAGAAATGATATGTATATATATATATATATATATATATATATATATATATATATATTCATATATATATATAATATATATATATAATATATATATTATATATATATATGTATGTATGTGTGTATACTAGCCAAATTACCAGCGCGTTGCTTCGGGCAAATGATAATCATTTTAATTTTGATAGAATTTTGGGAGAAAAGTTACACGTATCAGTATAACTCAATGAAAATGTTAACAAAAA
>NC_134804.1:23858377-23868377 GCF_046742065.1 Oratosquilla oratoria | reverse complement strand
TTTTGCTAATTAGATATTTTCTTCACTTATTTGATCACCTGCTTGTGTGGTTTTATTTTTTGTCTGTTTATTTGTTTTAGTTTACCTTTTTTATTTATTTATCTATTCATTTTCGTATATGTTCTTCATGATCCAGAAAGGCTTCTCACATGTACAGTATATTCATGTATGATTTGCCCATATATTCCATGTCAGGTATTCTTTGTTCTTTATTGCTTGACTTATTTTCCTGCACAGTGCATGTTTTTAGAGTAAACTATATTTTCTAGAACATATACCAAAGGTCAGCAATTGTACGTAGCCAAAGACTTCAATCTCTCTCTAACCTTTTCCGGCACGGGAGGACGTTAGCCACAACAAACTTTGCAAAGCTGTGACTCAGTGATGCCATGTTGATTAAGCAAGTCTTAGACGCTTCGATGCGGACCTCTGCATTTTGAAAACAAAATAGAGGCTACCATTCAGTTTTCCCTAGAAGAAGAAATTAACGATTCCCTTCTTTTCTTAGACGCGCACATCTCAAAATATGTTAACCAGCTGACATTTAAAGTATACAGAAAACCCACAAACAAAAACGATAAACTAATTTCTATTTCCACAAGGACATCAGGGTCAAGAATGGAGTAGTAATAGACTTCTTCCTTGGGGCACTCAGAATATGCAGTAAAGAATACTTAGAAGAAGAGTGCTGGTATATCAAGGAAACTTTTCTAAAATTAAAATGTCCAGATTTCCTTGTAGATTGATGCAGAAAACAGGCTTTTAAAATTCTGTAAAGCCGTAGGCAGCAGGGCGGGACAGTCAAACGTCTCGTGTTACCAACCAGAGACGTCGCCATCAACCTGACGCCCATTTTAAAAACCACCAATTTAGAAGTAGTGTGGTAGACCAGTAGGACAATTAAAGACATCACGAGGATGAAAAGAAATATCGGCAAAACGCCGAACAATAAAACCGATGTTTTTCGGATTCTGTGCTCGGGATGTGAAAAATCCTACATTGGGGAATCATCATACGATATAGAAATCCAGATAGAGAACACCGATACAATGTCCGCCATAATGTTACCCCCAACGCGTGTGTTGCACACAGGAATAGTAGTAACCACTTGATGGACTGGGAAAATGCAGAATTTCTGGTACGTGAACCCGACAAGATCCGTAGAAAATGTTTTGAAGCAGTCATTATACAAGAAACCAACACAATTGAACAAAGCAGGGCATGTTCAATATCTTACCCCACCTATCTCCTTTAATACCCATTACCAACAAAAATTTAAGCTATCTCTAGTTGTCTTCCAAAATCCCCTTTATTTTCCTCTCAAAGTCGTTATCCGTCCTCAGTAGATATTTGCTCACAGTGCTTATTTTCTTCTTCCTTTTGTTCCTCGGTTGTGAGCTAATGTCCTTCACCCAGCCAATAGTTTCATCTGATCCTTAACCTTTCCTGTTCCCAAACATTTTGTCCACCTTCTCCTTTACCTTTCCTAATTAAGAAATTAAAATATTCAGGGGGAATGATTAAAAAGCTAAAAGAAGTAGCTAGGAACATTTTCATGAGACCAAATGTCCAATCGTCCGAGGATAATAAGGTACAGTATATTTCGGTTCCTAACTCTAGAAAAACTGAAGGCATAGACAGATTTCTTGGGAAGAGTGGGATAAAAATAGCAAGGACGTCCAATTCCAAAATTGGAAAAATGGTCAAGACCAAGAATATAAAACGACTGTCCCAAAACGCCCTCAGTACCATCTATCGCATTCCTTGCGGTAGTTGCTCATCTTCGTATTACGGCGAGTCAGGTCGAGGCGTCGAGAAACGCATAGCTGAGCACAAACGAGACTTGAGGTCACACAGGACTTCTAACTCACTCGTCCAACATGCTGACCGGTCTGGACATTTGCCCCACTGGGATGGAGTCGAGGTTTTACACACGGGATTAAGGAGAGACATGAGGAAGACTGTTGAAGCTGCCTACATTAATTATTATGAAAATATCAATGACAGGGAAGGTTTTGTTTGTTTGTCAAAGGCAACAAGTAAATTAATTATAAATACAATTGGGAAACGTATGCATGATACGGGAAAGGGAATCCCCAGACAGCCAGCGGGGTGACCTGTCCTTGTTCCCATCCTCGGATGTATAAATGTGTGGTCCAACTGTTTGTAGACAGCTTACTGAAGAAGACCGAGTCGGTCGAAACGTATAAGCAATAAAAAGTTCCAGCCCATCTTCGCTTATTCTTCCTCCACTCAATCTCTCATATATATATATATATATATATGTGTGTGTGTGTTTGTGTGTGTGTGTGTGTGAGTGTGTGTGTGCGTGTGCGTGTGTGTGTGTGCGAGTGCGTGTGTGTGTGTGTATGTGTGTGTGTGTGTGTGTATTTCATGTGCTTTATGATCCAGGTATGAGCCTACAGAGAAGAGAAGTGGACATATTCCCATTGCCATTCAGTGGGATGCAACATGCTAATGACGTCATAACCACTCGCATATAGTTACCTTCCTTAATGTTCTTATGTATTGTTACCTTCCCTATTATTTTTAGGTGGTATTACTTTACTGCTTTTTCTTATTAGTTATTCTTGTAAATCATAAGTTGTTCCAATGTCATATCATTATTATGTACTTAAGAATAAGTCTTGAATACATAGGAAATCGTTCGCTCAGTTTTATCCTGCCTTTTGGTGCATGTATCCCAGCGTCAAATTCTACTCATTTTCTTCAGTTATAAAAATAAAAATATTAAAGTATTAGCAAGAAGGTAGAAACAGAGAGAGAGGGGGGGGGGAGACAGACAGTCAGACAGACTGTTGGGGAAAAGAGAAAATCTTTACTAGTGAAGTGGGAATTGCAGCGAACCGAGGTTGGAGTAAAATATGGACCGAGCACAGACTCTGGAGAGGTTTCAATAGCCCCTAAATACCCATCTGCATAGTAAAGAAGGGAAATCGACAGGATCACGGGACCCAGTGCTGAGTTATTGGTGGCCCGCAATAGACGATGGTGTTGAGGCCGACTTACCATTCATCCACCCACTCAAATACTCACTCATTCTATCACACATATATATACATATGTACACATATAATCATAATATTGCAGAAACCACAGGGAATATAAAATCGGAATACTAAACGTTTTCGTCTATTACGACATCCTCAGTACTCTGAGGATGTCGTAAAAGACGAAAACGTTTAGTATTCCGACTTTATTTTTCCTGTGGTTTCTGCAATATTATTTTGTCACGCGTTAATGTGATTATTTTTGCAGATATAATTATAAATGTAATTTCCAAAAATGGCACATCTTTGTCTTTACCCTCTTCTCTAGTAACACTGACACTCTGAAAGAGCGTAAAGTCTTTTGTGAATATTTCTTCAAAAACTCTATTCTGTACGATTTAGTTTCTGTTCTTCCTGATACTGTTTCTTTTGTCGCACATTTTTTTAAGGATTTCTTTTTCTGCTCTATTTAGCCCTAACACCAAGAAGGCTTACGGTCCAGATAAAGCCCCCTTTTATGGTTCATAAAAACTGTGCATCCATACCGACTCGCTGAATAGGAAAAATGTTTTGTCTACGTCAATTTGATCCAGCTCTTTATGCTGAAATTATGCTAACATTTAACCTACCTACGAAAGAGGTGAACATTTCTAGCCCTCTGTCTGGCATCATAATGACTTCATTTTCTGCATGTGTCATATTCTTTAAATCTATCCTTAGAATGAATATAAAATATTTTGAATGATCTCTCTGCTCGTGACCTCTCTGTTCCGGAGTATGCCTTCCGCAAAGGACGTTTTAATGGAGACCTCAACTATTTCAATTACTCTTGAGTATCTTCATTAAGATATTTGAGTGAGGACTATTGTTCTCGTTTGTCCGTCGATACGACGAAGACCATCTACACATCTCATGGAGGGGGTGAAGATAATGATGATGATAAGGATGACGATGACGATGATGCCGATTTTGGAGAACGACGATGGACGTACGGAGCTGAATGTGACACTTTCACCGTCTGTGTGTCCGCAAATGGCTGGTGAGGCCAATCCGAGCCGGGAACTATACTGTTACGCTAGATATATTAAAGATACATATACATATACCAAAAGCTTTTTCCCCCTTACACGGGGGGTAGCCAAAAAGAAAAAGACATAGAAATCACTCCCACCCATTTCATTTCCCATATATTCCACTCCCCTCCACCCTCCTCCCTCCCTCCTATCTTGGCACCTCCTGGATGACGGGTCATCCAAAGATATCATATCTAATCGAGTCTGGCACAAATTTCTGATTTCTTACCCACCCTCATAATGTATCTATCGTCATCTCTGTTTCCTCATTTCATTTTCTATTATCATTATTCTATAACAGGTGTTGTAGAAAATCTCTTCTCTTCTTCCATCTCTTTAAATTCTGGGGTCTAAAAGATTTCTGTACTACCACCTACTTTTTTCTTTCTGTTCACAAATAATCTAATTTGTGGACTTCTCCTATACACGCTAAGCTAATATCGATCTATTTATCTATTTTATTTATCAAAACTCTTCCTGGGTTTTCTTTGCTATTACCCTTCAGTTGTTGCAGAAAGGATATTGAACAAAGGATATTGTCCTAATCGAAAGCGTATTGGTCTCACATTTGCTTAGCTGTAGGTTCGAACCCTGCACTTCTGTCCGATTGCTACCTATCCCAACAGACTAAGCGCACAAGGCAAAGGTGACGGCTTCGTCCGTAGCTTCGAGCCTCCTGGTGAAGGATACTCACCTTATTTTCTTCTTCTCGTGTTGAACTTAGCCTACAAATTGTAAATAAAATTGAACTTTACCGGCCAGGCTCCGCTAGATAGTATAATTTGTGCGCATGTGCAGTGACATCAGTGTGACGCTATGGAAACGTCACTTCACACTCCACAACACTCGTTAAGGTTACAAGCTCGCTTTGTTTATTGCCTCGTGAGTTTATAAAATTGCTTATTCGGGACCAGACTCCCGCGATAACCTTCAAGCTCACATGAACTAAACAATGAGGATGATAAGTAGTGGGAACACTGGCCGCCGTTACCAAGATAGACAGACCAACAGTTATCACTAGAGCCCGGATTTCTAGTCCTAAAAAAGTGGTATAAATAGCGCAAAAAATATGGTCAAAATAGCACTAAAAAAAAGTTGATATTGCAGGTATCATAGCAAAATAGTTTTTATTTCTAGCAAAATAGTTCTTATTTGTAGCAAAATAGCACGTAAAACTTTGCTAGTTTTGGCTAAAATTCAGCAGTTTTCTTTCATGTGTAGGTAGCTATAAAAACTGAAAGTTATTATTTTAATCGGAAACCATATAGTTAGAGAACTATAGAATAGATAACAAAACAAAGTAATACTTGATAATTGAAAATTGTTACAAGAAATAATTAACATTTTATTTATATTTTCCGTTGTAAGCGACAATCTTCTATCTGAAAGAATCATTTTCATTTTTGAAAATGTCCGCTCAACTTCTACTGAAGTGACGGGAGCATACTTAAAGTATATTTCGGATACGCACTCCATCGGATTACTTCACTTTTGGCATTTTATAGCAGGTTCAAACACTTGTGTAACTGGTAACGGCGTGACCACAATAACAATGACTTGCACAATTCACGTGGAATGCAGATTAGGTTCACACATGACACATATTTATACATTGCTACAATGTATTGTAATACATTACTATTATATGTAAACATAACCCATTTTTAATTTTTGTTGCTTATAATTTCATTAATTTGACGAAAAACCCACTTTTATCTTTTAATTATATTCCAAAGTTTTCCTCAATTATATTTCTTACGTTTTCTTTAATAGGAAATTTAAAGAAAGTTGAAGTATGGCAAACTTAGTTATATTGATTATTTATTCAGCGTTACTTGATAATTCAATTATTATATGTTAATGGTACAGATACGTACTACTACTTTGTGCAGGTTTTATAGTCATTTATTGCATAATGACTACTTTTTGCCTTTGTGTCTGGTCAAAATAGCGTATATAGTAAAGTAGCATTTTTTACAATAAATGCAAATTTTCATTTACATTTATTGTCGTAATAGCAATAATAGAATAAATGCTAGAAATCCGGGCTCTAGTTATCACCGACCTCACCGTGGCCGCGCAGCTGTGACATCACTTGAAATTCACCAGCTGCCAGACACGAACAGACATCACATAATTACAGAGGCTTTCCTCAAACTATTCAAAACACCAAGAAACAATGATAACCTGAAAAGTAAATATCTCAATTCTTATTGTATTATGACTGAAAGAACAAATTGAGTGCGTGATGCAATAATTTACAGTTTTTTTGGAGATATGTTTGGCAAATTTTATAATTTGGTTATCTTCATTGTCAAAATAATAACACTGTTTAAGACACGTATTATATATATATATATAAATATACATATATATATATATGTATATATACATATATATATACATATATATATATATATATATATATATATACATATATATATATACATGTACATATATATATATGTATACATATATACATATATACATATATATATATATATTTATATATATATATATATATATATATATATATTTATATGTATGTATATATACAGTATATATATGCAAAACAAATCACTAAGCACACGTGATAAAAATACTTGCAGAAACCACTTGGAAAATAAAAGAATTGAATACCAAACGTTTTCGTCTATTCAAAACATTATCAGAGTACAAAGAATACAGAAAATTACCAAAGGTCGTAATATATACATAGTGGCAGAGAAACTGGGAAAGTACCCATGTTTCCCGACTCCAAATGAATTATTTACAATCTTTTTAATAATATAGTTATCTAACTTATACAAACCTAAGCTTAAATTCATATTATTTTCAAAATTATTTTTTATGTAACATGATTCAATTATGTTTCTTTCTACAATGTTGGGACAGGATGCAATAACTTTTGTGTTTAGCCAATCAATATTATGGGAAAACTCTTTTTGATGGGCGTAAAGTCCAGTTGACATTTGACCCGTTTTTATATTGTATTTATGTTGACTAATCGTTTAGCTTAAGTCTTTTCCTTTTTGACCTATGTACTTAAAATTACATACTTTACAAACTATGCTGTAGATACATCCTTCTTTGTCTTTAGAAGAATTCTTAATTAGATAGTTCTTGACATTCTTGTTGTTATCAAATATCACCTGAATACCAAAGTTTTTAAATGTATGAGGGAGGGCGATAATTTTTTTAAGAAAAGTTTTCATCAACCCTAGCTTAATATGCAAAGGAGGCAGATAAATTTTCTCTGAATCAACAAGAAGAGGATTGACAACATTCTTCTTTCCTGAGGTCAGAGATCGTTTCAGCCACACATTCTTTTCATAATATTTTTCTTTTATCCTGACTGTCCCACTCACAGAGAAGCAACAAAACTTTGTGTAACCCAGCTGCATTCCAAGGAAAAGTGCGACAACCATTAGGTCACCACAGATATTCCATTTATTTTCTTCATACTTAAAGCGTTCCATAACCCACGTCTCGGAAGGCGATAGAGTCTTCATTCCCTGCCATCAATTCCTCTAAGCAAAAGGTGGTCCTTTGAACCTCAGAGGAACGCACCCGTCCTGAAATGAAGTATTCTACGTCCTCCGTAATTCGTAGTGCCTTCACGTGACCCCCAGTCTCCGTGCGACCTCTATCCCCAACACCATCCACTCACATCAACCCCCTCAGCGTGTGCTCCTTAGGCTGACTACATCAAATTTATGTGGACAACCCGTCTGTGGACATCAAACTTTGCTGTCTATCTATGGATGAATAACCTTGGTTTTTTAGGTGCTGGAGTATTGGTCACATCTCTCAGTACTATTTCGCGGTGGAGCGGTTTGCGTGGTGTTCAGGCACGACATCTTCATTAAAGGCCTGAATGCTTGGATGTAGAAATACCGGGACGTCACGATACTCGGTCATACAGCAGCCGCGCAAAAGACATATTCATGGGCAATGATGTGGTCCTACTTCACCTTGTTTCTCATGGAGGTAGTATGTATTCACCTTGGTCTTTGGATGACGTGCTGGACTCGTGATCGACAGCTATTTCCCTCCCGGAAGAGAGCTCGAAGCTCGTATGACCGATGAATGGGTAATGCTGTGACCTTACACGCACACACAGCCCCAACTCCCCACCCACGAGAGTTGGAATAACGACTCGAAGCGCAGCGATACTGAAATTATTTCACCCCTTGGCAGGATTCGAACCCGGACCGCCGTAGTGACAGTCAGGGACTCTACCAACCGCGCCACCGAGTCGTGGCGTGTGTGTGTGTATGTGTGTGTGTGTGTGTGTGTGTGTGTGTGTGTGTGTGTGTGTGTGTGTGTGTGTGTGTGTGTGTGTGTGTGTGTGTGTGTGTGTGTGTGTGTGTGTGTGTGTGTGTGTGTGTGTGTGTGTGTGTGTGTGTGTGTGTGCACGCGCATGTGTATGGGTTCATAGTTTAATGTGTGTAATGTTTGCTCCTGCTTTATATAACCAATGTCATTTTAGTTTTGATAACCATAGGTACAAAAATCGATAGTTTAACTTTAAGTTCGTTTGTATGGCTGTCAGACTTAAGTGCGCCTGTAAGTATATGTACTATAGCAATTTCATATTAGATATCGATATAACAGAACACAAACCAATGAATCACGAAGCAACCTGGTATCATGGGGTGAATTTTCGTCGTACTTACTTCTTACTTCTGCTCCCAGGTAGGCTTTCAGCCTGTCAGTCGAGCCAGCACACTTCTCCAGATTGTCCTCTCAAATCCGAGGCTGTCTCTTGAGTTTCTCGAGAAAATAGGTCTTTTTACGTCACCGCTAGGCCTAACTAGGCCTGTCATGACAGCCCTCCTCATTTATTCGGGCTTGGGACCGGCATGGGATTTAGATATCGTCAATTTGAATAGTTATAAAAGACCTCGTTTTTAATGTTTTAGAATTTTTTGACATTGTGTTAACAGTGTAAAGAAATGATCTATTCCTTTCATTCAAGCGTAATTAATGTTCAGTTTTTTGCAGTTTTTTTGTATATAACAAAAAAGATATTGACATAAGGTTAGTGAAATGAAAATCTTTGTAGATGAAGTCGTTTGTGTTTCAACATATAAAAAAACACACGTTCTCGGTCACGGCGAAGTGTTACGACCATTTAGTTCAAGAACTTTTACAAAATCCCAAACTTCCTCAGTTATGTGCTTCACAATGACATACCCTACAGGTGTTGTGTACCTTGTTGTAATGAAAATGATCCTACTGGACCTAAAATCGCTATATTTTCTTTCCTAAAAGATGAACTATTGGCACGTGAATGGGTTATACCCATAAAAAGGGAAACTTTTACCCCTAATCAGGGTAAGTACTAAAATCACACCATCCCTCTTTGGAAGCGGAGTCACTCTTAACTCATGCACATAAACCCTCATTAAAATCGGTATTTCTATCTAATCTAGAAAAAATATAAACTTGATAAATCGCATATTGAATGAGTATGTCATCCAAAAAAATTTTACTCTAGTTGCAGATTATGTAAAAATAATCATTATGGTGGACAGTCATGAATATTAATTCTCTATACAAAGGCTGCTGCCTTAAATACAATTATGCTAGTCCATTAAAAGGGGATACTGATAACAAATGATACATATTCCAGAACAAATTTTGTAACCGGATACACGCTTGGGGTGTCATGGACGAAGTCAGCGGTAAGTTAAAGCAAGAAAATTTTTACTCCAATAAGACACACAACCTTAGCAATGATCCAAGTAACCAGTTATTGCACAAATGAACTAAAAATATCATATGTACCAAAAGCAAAATTTCAAAATGATAAAGTTGAAGCTTGATTCAGCCAATATCGCCAACTTGCAGGCTGTGATTATAATGCTTCAGTGCAACAGGTACTTGAATGTAAAAAAAGTTACGTCTTTT
>NC_134804.1:23843377-23850877 GCF_046742065.1 Oratosquilla oratoria | reverse complement strand
ATGGTGAAGTACACATACATATATTATATAAAATGACTAACTTGCAATTTTCTATATTTGTAGGTGTGAGTGCAGCGGTGAACGTGATGGAACCAGTCTGATTCGGTTTGCCGATCTGTGAACTCTTGTCAAGATGCAGGGAAACATGGAGCAACGTTACGCCATCAAATTTTGTCTTAAACTTAAGAAATCAAACAAGAAGCTTATGGAATGTTAAAGGAGGCCGATGGGGATGAACAGATGAGCCATGCAAGTTTCTATCGGTGGTTTAACAGATTTTCTGAAGGAAATGAACAGGTTGAGGATGAACCTAGATCTGGAGCACCGAAAAGTGCACGCATGGAGGAAAACATTGAGGAAATGCAAAGGTTAGTGATGTAAGACCGTCGAATATCTATGAGGATGATATCTGAAGCTGTTGGTATTAGTATTGGCACAGTAGAGACAGCTCTGACCGAAGATCTGAAGCTCCACAAAGTCTGTGCCAAGTTCGTGCCAAAGGTCCTCTCCGACCACAAGAGGCAGTTTCGTGTGGAATGTTGCACTAACATTTTCGAAATGATAGAGGCTGATTCAGGTTTCCTGAATAAGGTAGTGACTTGCGACGAGAGTTGGATGCTCACCTACGACCCAGAGAACAAACGTCAGAGTGCTCAGTGGAAGCACGTGACCTCCCCCAGACCCAAAAAGGCAAAGATGAGCAGGTCGCAAGAGAAGGCCATGGTCATTCCTTTCCTTGACTTCCAGGGGCTCATTCACGTTGAATGGGTCCTTCAGGGTCAAACCGTCAATAAGGAATATTATCTTACAGTTCTGAAAAGGTTCAGGGAGAAGATAAGAAATAAGAGGCCCCAGCAATGGAGGAGTGGTCAGTGGTGGCTCCACCAGGACAATGCCCCATGCCACAAGTCAAAGTTTGTGACTACCTGGATGGCCGACAGGGGAATGAAAGTGGTACAACACCCACCCTACTTAGCGTCCTGGAACTTTGGTCTTGTTCAGCTCTAGAATCCTACTAACTTGTTATTAGGCTCTGCTGACGTCCCTCTCAACGTCCCGGTCTCATCATCAGGATGGGGCTTTGGTGTCCACGTCGTCAACCTCAGCCTCTTTCCATTCGTGCTTTCATTGTAGTTCGTTCGCTGTACGGATTTAAAATGGTTTGTTATGGGAATGTATACAGACAAAATATTTTATGCAAGACGAAGTAAAGTGAAATGAATTGAAATGTAAGAAATTAGAAATTGAACGAAACAATAAAGTCGAAAAATAAAAAGGAAATGAATGAATTCAAACAGAATTAATTGTAATGGAATTTAGTTAGATAATAGAAAGTAAGCAAGAAATCAAGTAAACCAAATAAGATAAATTGAGGTGAAATAAGATAAGCCTAAGTTATTTGAGCAGCCCAACTTAAATTTTGTTAATCTTAGATTGTTAAAAAATATATAGAAAAAATAAAATCTACTGCTAACATTTAGAAAAAATAATAAAATCCTCTTTAATAAATAATTTTCCTAATTATGATATTTCCACTGGGCAATGGTCACCAGATTACATAACTTCCTTAGCTGTGAATAGACTGCTACCCTCTACACTAACAATGGACAAAATCGACCAGTGTCCATGTAGCGCCGGACACGTGACCTAAGTCCCCATCCCTACCTGTTCACCTCACTATTTTTGTATATATACATGCGTTTCTCCACTCTGTAATCACATCTGCTGAAGAGGATTACAGATATGGATATTTTTACTTTCCCCTATTCTTCTACGAAAGTGGGTCATTAGTATAATATAACCAATGTTCTACGATATTTCTTTGTTATGATATATATATATATATATATATATATATATATATATATATATATATATATATATATATATATATGTATACATATATATGCAAGCATTCACATCACCGTCATACGAAAATGCAAAATAACCACAGGAGAAAGAAAACTTGTAGACAGTGAGTACTTTCGTATATTACATCTTCATACTAAATGACAGATATACAGAGTTGGGTTTAAATATAAGTATCAAGGTTCAACTATTGGGGGAAGGGGGGAGATAATACAATGTGAGGAGGGGGGATGACCTTACCCCTATCGACCTGACCAACACATAAATATAGTGTGAGATCTGCCCAGGAAAACAATGCATTATTCCAACATAAAGCATTATACAAACATCATATTGATTGGCAACAATTTTAGCTAAAGGAAAAAGCCTGCAAGAAAGAAATATAATAGAATCTTGCTTAATACCAGGCACGTTTGACACAAATATAAACTTAAGCTATGGTCATTTTAAATGTGATAGATTGATAACCCAAATGGTCACCGAGACCTTTCCACCAGATTGACCCTTATGTGTTGGTCAGGTCGATATGGGTATGGTCATCCCCCCTCCTCACATTGTATTGTCTCCCCACTTCCCCCCTATGGTTGCCACCTGATACTTATATTTAAACTCAACTCTGTATCTCTCATTTAGTCTGAAGATATAATATACGAAGTACTTACTGTCTACAAGCTTCCCTTCCCCTGTGGTTATTTTGCATATATGTATGTATATATATATATATATATATATATATATATATATATATATATATACATACACACACACACACACACACACACACACACGCACGCACGCACACACACACACACACACACACACGCGCGCGCGCACACACACACACGGACTCACGCACACAAAAACACACACCACACATACACACACACGCACGCACACATACACACATACACGCACGCGCGCGCGCGCGCGCTCACAAGTAAACAAAAAAAAAACGAACGAATAACCAAACAAAAGCACACGCGTATATACACATTTACAGACATTACCCCCTCCCTTTTTTTTTCCTTCCTCCTTCCATCTTTTTTCTTTCTTTCGTTTTCCTTCTGGTTTCCATACCTCATCGGTTTTCCATTACCTCAACACTTTTCTGCCACTGCCACTTCCACAACTGCCGCGTCTGCGGTGATTGTCGCGACCACTGCCACTATCACCACTGCCACCACAAAACCATCACCACCACCAATAACAACAACAACAAATATGTAGCCGCATTGTCCCCAAGAATAGAAGGGTTGCTTATCGGATGTGAATTGAAGTGCATTTTCGCCAAGATATTTCCCCCCAAGGATAGAATCACTGGTTATCAGTGACGAAATACAAAATGGCATCACAGCCTCACCACCACTGTCATAACCACAGCCATCTCCGAAACTACCATCATGACAGAATTCATAAAAGAAAGATAAGATAAGTAGGTAAATAGATAAACAGATAAATATATAAATAAAAAATAAATAAATATATGAATTAATAAATAGATAAGTAAATAATTAAATTTATGAATGAATAAATCAATCAATTAATCAATCGGTCAATAAATAAATGCATATATAAGCAAATGAAACTTATACAAACAAATAAATAGGTAATAAAATCCAAACTGTTTCTTATCGCTTAAGACTTAGTCGGAAGAGACCGATCCAGGTTCATGGACAATGGAGTTGAAGCTAGAGGAGCAGTATAAGGAGAAGAAAGAGGACTAGGAGTACAAGAGGAGGAAAGAAGGAGAAAAAGAGGCGAGGGATGAAGGAGGCGGTAGAATAAACCTGAAGAGGAATAGCAGAAGGAGGAAAAGAAAGAGAAAGAGGAGAGTAGAAGGGCCAGGAAGAGAAAGAGGAGGAGGAAGAAGAGAATGAAAAGGAAGAGAAAGAGGAGGGGGAAGAAGAGAATGAAAAGGAAGAGAAGATGAGTGAGAATAATAAGGGAGAGGTGTAGGAAGAAAAGTAGAAGAGTAGAAGTAGGAAGAGGAGAGGAGAAGGATCAGGAAGAGAAAGAGGAGGAGGGAGAAGAAAATGAAAAGGAAGAGAAGAATATGAGTGAGAATAATAAGGGAGAGGTGTAGGAAGAAAAGTAGAAGAGTAGAAGAGTAGATGAAGGAGGAAGAGGAGAGGAGAAGGATCAGGAAGAGAAAGAGGAGGAGGAAGAAGAGAATGAAAAGGAAGAGAAGAAGATGAGTGAGTATAATAAGGAAGAGGTGTAGGAAGAAAAGTAGAAGAGTAGAAGAGTAGAAGAAGGAGGAAGAGAAGGAGAAGGGGGAGAAAGAAGAGGTAGAGTGAGGGAGAAGAAGATGGAAGACGGTAAGAACCAAGAGAAGAATGATAAGGTGAAAAAGGAGAGGGAAAATTAGTATCAGAATGAGACAAAGAAAAAAAATGAAAAGGAAGAGGAAGAGAAGAAGAGCTGTCAGGAGAACTGCGGTAAGAGGAACGTTGCAACAAGGATGATCTATCAGTTCCTTAGAAGAGCCAAAAGTCTTTCGTCCCACTCCTCAACACTTCGCGACGTGTTTTCCTCGTTCCTCAAATTCCTCAAGAGTTTATTTTTCCTTTCCTTTGTCGTCTTTGTCCTTTTTGTTGATTTACTTTTTTATCGTTATCGTTGTCATTGGAGAAGAGGAGATAAAGGAAATTTGGGCTTATTTTATTAGAACAACACGAAGACTTAAAAAAGACACAAGTGGAAACCGGTCGAATGATATTTTACTCGTCTTTACATCCCTGTTTCCACAAAGATCTTTAAAATTGCTGAAATTACTATAATCGTGATAACTGTCGTTACTGCAGTTGTCATAAACAGTTTTATCAACATAACCATTAATGATCTATATAAAAGATTTCACTACAATATAAGTTTATCATTATATATATATACTCATCATCTTTACCATTATTAATACTTTCATGACTACTATCTTTACTAGTAGTAGTAGTATATCATTATATTATATTGATTTTTTTTTTTTGCTCTACTGCACTATATTGCTGTAGCTTTCAATATTACTATTATTATTGTCATCAACACGTTGCAGTTTTTAACCACAAGTCTCCTTTTCCTTACCAATTCTTTTTCTTTTCTTTTTCTCTTCCTCGCCTCTTCTTACTCTTCTACCTTTTGACTCTCTTTATATGTCTATATATATATATATATATATATATATATATATATGTATATGTATATATATATATATATATAAATATAGATATATATATATATATATATGAATATATATATATATATATATATATATATATATAGTCTGGTTGAAATCAACTGCACTTATTGCTTTAACAATCTTCAAGACTATATTCTTTAGTTTAGAGAATACTTTCCTATTAACAACTGAAAGGGACTGGAAGTAGTTATTCATGACTCTCAAAAAATATATGCAGTGTATGCCAACTGGTACTTTTCTCCATAGTAATTGTATTGAACAACTATTTACTCCACCGAAACTATGGTTTTTTCGCCTCGTCGTGAGGCGTCTTTAGAGTGAGGAATGCTTTGTTACGATGCTCTGCTATGTTAAAAGATATTGCAAGGAATAATGACCACTGGTTGGGTGGGCTGGCCTATAAGGCGGTGGGACAGCTCAGCCTGTGTGTGTGTGTGTGTGTGTGTGTGTGTGTGTGTGTGTGTGTGCGTGTGTGTGTGTGTGTGTGTGTGTGTGTGTGTGTGTGTGTGTGTGTGTGTGTGTGTGTGTGTGTGTGTGTGTGTGTGTGTGTGTGTGTGTGTGTAAATATATATACAGTATACATATTAGTATATATATATATATATATATATATATATATATATATATATATATATATATATATATATATATATATATATATACATATATAATCAAACTCTCCAGCTGGGATTAAAACCCTTGCCTAAGCGGGTTGCTTTTTATAAGAAAAAGCCCGTACCATCGTGCCACCATAACCCTTCAAAATGGAAAGATTTATTTCACGGCCTGTCGTTCCGCCGAGGGCACCTGGGTGAACACGGTTTGTACTGTATTGCATAAAATCATTTATTCAGGCTAGTATTCCGATAAATGTTTTTGTGTCATTATGACTAACACCCACATCCACCACATCAGCCACATCCACCACCATCATTACCACCACAACTACCACAACAGCAGCACCCCCAGCAAACTATCCTACCCCTATTTTACTCCTTCCCATCGTCACCCCACCTCCTTTTCCTCCTACTTCTCTCTCTTCTCGTGAATTGGTTCTTTGAATCTATTTAGGAGTGTTTAAAATTGAATTCAAAGAGGCAGTAACCCTCCCAAGTAGGAGTTAAGGAGAACGGTGTAGATGAAGAGGAAGAAGAAAAAGAGAAGAAAGACAGACGGGAGAAGGAGAAGGAGGAGATTAAGGGCGAGGACGATATGCCGAGGAGCAGGACGGGGAATAAGGACGAAGGGAAGGGTAAGGATATGGGCAAAGAAGAGGACAAAGAAGTGGGCCAGTAGGGTGCTAAGGAGGGCGAGGAGGAGGAGGAGGAGGAGGAGGAGGAGAAGGACAAAGTAGAAGAGGAGGAGGTGTATGAGGACGAGGAGGAGGAGGAGGACAAGAATGAGAATAAAGATGAGGAAGAGAATGAGGAGGAGGACAAAGTAGAAGAGGAGGAGGACGACGAGGAGGACAAGAATGAGAATAAGGATGAGAAAGAGAATGAGGAGGAGGATAAAGTAGAAGAGGAGGAGGAGTATGAGGAGGAGGAGGAAGAGAATGAGGAGGAGGATGAAATAGAAGAGGAGGAGGTGTATGAGGACGAGGAGGAGGGGGAGGACAAGAATGAGAATGAGGAGGAGGAAGAGAATGAGGAGGAGGACAAAGTAGAAGAGGAGGAGGAGTATGAGAAGAAGGACAAGAATGAGAATGAGGAGGAGGAAGAGAATGAGGAGGAGGATAAAGTAGAAGAGGAGGAGGAGTATGAGGAGGAGGACGAGGAGGAGGATAAGAATGAGAATGAGGAGGAGGAAGAGAATGAGGAGGAGGAAGAGAATGAGGAGGAAGATAAAGTAGAAGAAGAGGATGAGGACGAGGATGAGGATAAGAATTAGAATGAGCATGAGGAAGAGAATGAGGAGGAGGACAAAGTAGAAGAGGAGGATGAGTATGAGGAGGAGGACGAGGAGGAGGACGAGGAGGAGGATAAAAATGAGAATGAGGATGAGGAAGAGAATGAGGAGGAGGACAAAGTAGAAGAGGAGGAGGAGTATGAGGAGGAGGACAAGGAGGAGGATAAGAATGAGAATGAGGATGAGGAAGAGAATGAGAATGAGGATAAAGTAGAAGAGGAGGACGAATATGAGGAGGAGGAAGAAGAGGAATAAGATGACAAAGGGAAACAGCAACAGCAAACTGAGACGCTCACAGGATCCAAAGGTCTCTCAGACTTTTTTCACCTTTTGTCCTCTGAGGTCATGCTGACAGTCTTTGTCTTGGATATTCAAAGGATTGGAGGAAGTAGAAATATGAGAAAGAAAAGGGGAGGAGAGAAAGGATGTAGGCTTATGTCGTTAGTGAAGTCAACTGAAATATGATTAATCGTTGTTGAGCCCTTTGGTTTGTGATGTCACAATAAATATATAAATGAATAAATAAGTAG
>NC_134804.1:23810877-23818377 GCF_046742065.1 Oratosquilla oratoria | reverse complement strand
GATTAGGCTGGTTGTATCTAATTGTTATGGTTTTGCTCTCTGTAGCTAGAAATGGGAAATTTTTGCACAGGAAGAAAATTTACATTTCAACTTATTATGTATCTAAGGTTTAGGTAATTTTAGATTGTAAACTACTCGATGATTACTATAAATTAGTCGATGTATGACGAATTTGCGAGATATTTTCAGAGTATTTCCAATGGAAGGATATGGCTTCACCTTTTTGAGTGTATGTTGTAGATTCACTTCCTATACCTCCTCCTTACCAGGCAGTCATTAATTGATTTAGTGCATTTGAACGAACACGTGTCTCCTACCCTTGTACCTCTGTTTGTCATTAGTTGTGAATGATTTTTGACTCTACCTTTGAATTTTTATTTATTTATTTATTTATTTATTGTGGTAAGGATTACTTATGTTGAAAAAAACCCGGAAGATTATATTTATTTGGCATGGCACTAAAAAGAAAAAAAAAAGACTAAGTAAAGGGTATATCTTATTTTTACTAGGTAAAATATTATCCTTATTAGGCCAGGGCTTCGTCAGACTAGTTGCCTTATCAAATGTAAGATTAATTGTGATGTAATTTAGCACTCAGTATATTTCAATGGCATCACATGTATTATTTCTGTTCTATACTAACGAGTTTTTCTATTATCATTTCCAAGACTAAGATGAGTAAAAGTACTAGAACATAACAAGTTAGTGTCTTTGGCTCCCCACTTCCAGAACTTCCTTATTATGAGCTGCCAACAAAACAACAGGTCGGAAGATACTCTTACATTCAGTATGTTAAAGACAATAAAGACAAGAGTAACAAAAATGTTATTCCTAATGTATCCAATACCCTTATTGAGATTTGCCAGTATTCCAATTCGGCCGATCATGAATGTTAAAATCAAATTGCTCCTAGATCTCTTGATACAAAACCTCTCCTAACACACATACGAAGTGATTGCATTGCAATCACTCCGGTAAAAACCTCGGCAAATGCCACCCTTGGCTGGCTTCAATTACTTACCCGTCTAAGAGGTAGACAAGGGGTGTGAGGTCCGTACAGACACTTATGTTGCCAATGGGCTTGCAGCACAAAGAGAAGCGCTGTCGTACAACGCCACATAAGAGAGATATGCAGGTGTCACCTCTGTGGGCGTGGAAAGCAACAAGAGCGTATCCATACTCAATTATTACAACCCTACGACGACGAGACATTTCAGTTGGTTGGGCAACTAAAGACATTGAAGATTAAAGAAGAACAAAGGAAGCTATAGAGGAAAGGATGATGGGATAATATGTTTACGCTGAAGCCGAACAATAAGAAAGGAGATTTGGGAAGAAAGAAGCTGTGTATTATATATGTATCCATAACAAAGTTATGTCGTAGCACATTAGTAAAATAATATTGAAAACCCACTTTCGGAGAAGAATAAGAGAAAATATAAAGATCTGTATATTTTGATCACTAACTGTGCTGAAGAGGATCACAGTTAGTGATCGAAATATACAGATCTTTATACTTTCGCTTATTCTTCTCCGAAAGTGGGTTATCAGTATTATATGGATCCATGTAAAGCATGTAATAGGATGTATTGAGGTCTATATCGAGAAGTGTTGTAGAAGTCTGAAGTGAGCTTATATCTACTGGAGGGTATGAAAATCATATAGAGGTTGGAAACGTGGCAAGATATGTATGAGAATTACAGAGGTATTCCATGTTGTAGCGGGCCTGAAACATGAATACTGTATGTACTGTAGCGATGACCACTCAAAGGTTCTATAGATGAAATCACGCACATCGTGGGTGCATGATCGAAATAGAAAATTCGATGTGTAAAATATGATGAAGAGGTATAGCCTCCACCACTTGAAATATACTGACGAAGGGATATTGAATAGAGACAGAGGAGACGAGATATCTGAAATGCTGAGTTAATGAGATGAACGTAAAGAGAAGAGAGGAGAGAGAGAGTGGTAAGATGAATGTGGTGTATAGCAATTTAAGGGTGAGATGAAAGACGTGAGAATGCTCCATAAGTCATACATATGGGTGCTTTCCACGAATTCTTATACCAGATGAAGATAATGGTTGTTCTCTTATTTTCTCTCTCTCTCCCACCCTATCTCTCTCTTAATGGAAAGATATTAGGTACTCATAAAGTAGTGGATTATGGTGACTCGTTACTTTACACGAAGAATGAGTCAGGTCTTTACTTTTTTTCAAACTCGTCGAGACTACATGTTTTTACCTTTTACTGCTTACGCAGTCTATATGCACTCTTTCTCTCTTTTGGAAACCGACCTCAAGGCTATAAGAATGAAAAAAGAACGTTCTATATTTCATCTGTTTATCTATGTACTATCTTAACTGGCCCGTAGCTTCCATTTTTTTCAATTGAAATAAAATCATGCTAGAATTGACCATATCTTGATAAAGTCCAACAAGTAAACGATATGCCGTATATTGAGCCGTCGGGCTGTGAAGAAGTTGATTACATGAGTGACGGCTGTCTAATGAGAGCTTCACTTCAACCCTTCCACTGCGGCTTTTTCTTCGGCTGAGTAATATCGCTTGGCAGCGTTGGAGTAAGACAATAAAGTCGTAGAGCGTAGCGGAAAGGTTCAAAGCATGTGTACCAGAACGAAGCATGCAAGTTGTTAAAGAATAAAAAGATGTGGTTTGCCCTTTAAGGGAATGTCGTTGAACTTAAAACAAGATTATCTAAACTCACTTGTTCCTAGTGTTCCCCCTCAACTGAATAGAATCTTCCAGTGTTAACCAGAATTACATTCCTAGAACGCAACTCGGGTTACTAGCTTTACTTTGGTCAGAGCCAGATGATTCAATTCAACTGGAAAAACCTCTGGGCCCAAAAGGATTAACGCATGAGAACAAGCCGCGTGAGAGTGCAGTTCACACAAAGGAAAAGTGGCGTCAAAGGACACGTGTTTCGCCGGGATGACAAGAGTTTGCATGGAATAACATATTTCTTAGCTGGTCTCTGAAACGGTAGACTCACTTAATGGTAACAGCTCCGGCTGATGGCCGCGACTGTTGCCATAAAGTGAGTCTGACATTTCTGAGACTCAATAAAAAATGTAGACGGAGTGCTGAGGGTTGAGGAGGATGGCAGCCAATTGGAGAAAGCAAAATGTATTACACGACTTGGTGGCGCGGTTGATAGAATACTGGAATGCCAGTGCGGAGGTGCGGCAGTACCTGGTTCGAATCCTGCCCAGGGCCGAAATTATTTCGGTATCGCTGCGCTTCGGGTCGTTACTCCGACTCTCGTGGGCGGGGAGTTGTGTGTGTGTGTGTGTGTGTGTGTGTAAGGTCATAGCATTACCCATAGATCGGGCATACGAGCTCTGAGCTCTCTTCCTGGAGGGAAATGGCTGTCGATCACGAGTCCAACACAAATTCGAGGTAAGGATCCTCACGACGGATTTAGGATCATAATCAACGAAGCAAAAATTTACCTTAGAACAACAATAATTTTCATTCCATTTAGAGTTGGGGCATGACGTCAAGGGTTAGTCAATTCATAATGAGCCTTGTCCTAATGAAAGGGAATTTGCAAAGAGTCTTAATCTTTTGAGCGCGAAAAGTTTCTCTAAAGCCCAATAAATCTCTGGAGTTAACTCGAATAAGACAACTAACTATTTGATTTAAAAGGCTTAATTAAAGCCTCTTGGACGAGAAGCTTTTATGAAGCTGAATAAAGACGTCAGGCGTTAACCAGAAACAAAACATTAAACTAGCCCTTTAACATCAACCGAGTGTTTAGAGGCAGGCAGAACCAGTCCATAACTCTTAAATAGCAATAGAAAGGTAATCTAGATATGTTTTTGATTCTATCTTTGATGAAAGGTCAAGTTATATAAGATAACCTGTTGACGTCCAGCACTAATGTACAAATTCTGAAAGGACAGAGGGATTATCGACAGTGAAAAGTAAAAGATGTTCCTTCACCTCAGTTGCTAACATCTGCCAACAAGGTCATTTGTATGAGTATTTCCGTGGACTCTTCCTGCTAAGACACAAAAGACCTTGGTCAGTTCTGACGTCGGAGTCAGAAAACAGAAATAACATTTCATAGTTCATGTCGACTGTTGTCGTTGTGCCAACAGCTATTCTGTTATAGTGAAAACAATTTGTGAACTAAGCTCACAAACCGTAAAATAACTAACCCGTGAATAAGTCTATTTTATGTGGGCAGAATTCTACATTCCTTGTCATTATTTTTACATGCATAAAACACATACAGATGGTTCTGCGAGATGAACCACAAATCGCAAAAACCCTGAATAAAACATTTAAAACTTAAATTCATTTATATGAACATTAAGAAAACGTATAAGCCTTACGAGTAAGTCCTGGATACATATTCAATTCCTAAACTCGTACGCTGCCTTTTCCCTTTAATTCTGATATACACGTTAGTTCTGGCTGTCATCATGCGATTTTATTCGACAGTGTTAAAACTCGTGTGTACATATTAGGCTTAATATTTTGCATTCAAACACTACATAAACTTTAGATATCTAATAAGAATATTGACTGTTATTGTTAAATATTATATATATTTTCGTGAAGCCGATGAAACACACCCTATGTACAAATGGACACAAACGGAGATTTGTGTAAATGAACCGAGATCTAGGAGTATTTGACCTTAATACTCGCATGCACACATGCGTATGACCACACACTGAGCGCGCATACGCACACACACACACACACACACACACACACACACACACACACACACACACACACACACACACACACACACACACACACACACACACACACACACACACACACACACAGATAAAATGTAGAACGTTCTTTTTTAATTCTTATGGCCTTGAGGTCGTTTCCAAAGGAGAGAAATAGTGCATATAGACTGCGTAAGCGGTAAAAGGTAAAAACATGTAGTCCCGACGAGTTTGAAAAAAAAAGTAAAGACCTGACTCATTCTTCGTGTAAGGTAACGAGTCACCATAATCCACTACTTTATGAGTACCTAATATATTTCCATTAAAAGAGAGATAGGGAGATAGAGAGGGTGGGAGAGAGAGAAAGTAAGAGAACAACCATTATTTTTATTTGGTATAAGAATTCGTGGAAAGTAAACGTATGTATGACTTATGGAGCATTCTCACGTCTTTCATCTCACCCTTAAATTGCTATACACCACATTCATCTTACGCTCTTTCTCCTCTTTTCTCTTTACGTTCATCTTATTAACTCAGCATTTCAGATATCTCGTCTCCTCTGCCTCTATTCAATATCTCTTCGTCAGTATATTTCAAGTGGTGGAGGCTCTACCTCTTCCTCACATTTTACACATCGAATTTTCTATTTCGATCATACACTCACGATGTGCGTGATTTCATTTATAGAACTTTTGATTGGTCATCGCTACAGTACATATTCATGTCTCAGGCCCGCTACAACATGAAATACCTCTGTAAGTCTCATACATATCTTGCCACGTTTCCAACCTCTATATGATTTTCATACCCTCCAGTAGATCTAAGCTCACTTCAGACTTCTACAACACTTCTCGATATAGACCTCAATACATCATATTACATGCTTTACATAGATAGACAGTTTGTTCGTGAGAAGAAAGGTGGATGTATTGGCGTTAAGTGAAACTAAGTTGAAAGGGAAGGGCGAGTTTGAGTTTGGGAGTGTAGTGAGGAGGGTATCAGGAATGAAGAGAGGACGAGGGAGAGGTTTGACTATACCAGTAAGTAAAGAGATAGGTAAACGTGTGTTGGAGTGGGAGGTTTCTTCAAGGTTAACGTGGAATAGGTGCCACTGGGAAGGGAGTTGCGGCTTTTTGTAAGTGCATGGGCCTGGTATTGAAAAGTGTGTAGAGGAAAGGGATGCTTTTTGAATACATTTAAATGAGTGCATAGATTATGTATCTAGTGAAAGTATATTATGTAAATGATTATCCCAGTGAGTGTCATTGGAAATTTACTCAAAAGTTCATTATCTCAACCAAAAAAGGTATCTCTTTGTCGGCAGACGGCAGAAATTAAACTTCTAGAATTACTACGGCAGCTTCCATGGAGTGCGTGAAGGCTACCATAGGAACTCTGAAAGTTTAATTTCATAATCTGAGGTATGAGAAGGCTGTCTGAATTGACAATGCCTAGTATAGATTTTTTCATCCTTGTTCGACAGTGGACAGCACGACAAGTTTGATAAACACTGTAGACTGAATTGCTTCTCTCCTCCTCCAACACAGTTATGTCATTTATCAATTTTGTTACGTTAAAGACGACCGACTGTATTTATTTGGGGCGTGGTCTTTGGTACGAAAAAGGTTTCAATTGATGGAAAGCCTTTCAAGGCAAAACCCTTGATCTAACTGAATAAAATAGCCCTTTCTTAGCCGAAGAAATATGTGACATATGGCACCGTGTTGAAACATTTAATAGCTTGTTTTATGAAATCTAGTAGCTAGAAGAGATAAGGTTTTCACACACCTTCCTTTCGCTTACCGATATGAATCTTACTCATGACAATGTTATGAAAATGAAAAATAGTTAAATAGATAAATAACCTTTACCTGGGAACGATAAGGGAGCAAGACGATGTTGCGTTTAGTGCAAGCGCCGTTGCAGATCAGGTTGCATAAATTTTATGTATTCTAATCGCAACAAGTTTGTTGCAGTTATGCCTGTTACTATAGTGTTACACCCTTTGCTATAAAGCTGGTGGTGAATATTTTCCTCCAGTTAATTCCATACGATTTTGTTAACTTAGGAAAAGAATTTTTTGATGCAAGGGTCGACAGTTTCTCTATATAAAATCCCGCGGTACCATCACTTTGTATAGAAATGTTGTTCTGGCTATAACTAGGTGATTTTTAGCCTAGAGATGCATTTTGAACCCCTGTACAGAATATTCTATGTTCAAGTAAACAAAAAAGAACGTGAAAGTTCGAGTAGGAAACCGCTGAGGATGTTTGGACTCAAAGTTGCTAACGAAGGAAGTTGTGGCCAATTTTTGGGGGCTGATCCCTCCTGTTCCCCCCCCCCCACGTACACGAAAGCGCGCGAGCGAGTACACACACACGCGCGCATACGCACACACACACACACACACACACACACACACACACACACACACACACACACACACACACACACACACACACAAACAGAGTGTAACTATGAAATTGAGACGAGTGTGAATTTCCAAAGCTGAAAGAGAGCTTTGGTCCCTAAAACCCAAGGAGGGAACAGTCGGGATTGTGGCAATACGGACGACGCAGGAACTGCAGCCGAGAGGAAATTAGTATATGTAAATTCAGGAGTTGGCTTTGGTGAGGATGACATAGACAGCGAAACAGAAAGGAGAAGACAAAGGAGAGAGAGACAATTGTTGTTGTTGTTGTTGTTGTTGTTGTTGTTGTTGTTGTTACTGTTGTTGTTGTTGTTGTTATTGTTGTTGTTGTTGTTGTTGTTGTTGTTGTT
>NC_134804.1:23788377-23793377 GCF_046742065.1 Oratosquilla oratoria | reverse complement strand
TTCTTTCTCTGCCTACCTTTACCTCCCTCCCAATCTCCCTCTGTTTCCTTTTCTGTCTACCTACCTCTACCTTCTCCCTCTGCCCACCCCTTTCCCTCTACTCTTCTCTCTCTGTCCCGACTTCCTCCATTCATCTCCCTCTGTTCCTCTTCCTCTACCCCTCTCCCACTGTCTCCCTCTCCCTCTGCTTTATTATCCCTCTCCTTTCCTTTCCTTGTCTTTATCTCATTCTACTTTTCTTCCCCTCTACCTCCTACCCCCTCTCTTCTTCTCTTATTCCCTCCCCTTCTCTCTTCTTGAAGACTAAGACTCCTTTTCTAACGTCAACGGGTTGTGAGCCTCTGGGTGACCTTAGTCCCTCCTTGAGCCGATATAGTCGAGCTTTGTCCATTGAGCAAAAGAATTCAACCAAGATTGGTTTGAATCTCCTCCTTCATCCTTTTCTTCGTCATCCTAAATTTTCTATTCTTCATCTTTTTCTCTTCCTCTTTTTTCTCCTCATCTTCCTCCTCCCATTCCTCCTTTATCTCTTTCTAATCCTCCTCTTCCTCCCCTCCTCTTCTTCCATTTCCTCTTCCTTCATTTTCTCTTCCTTCTTCTCCTCATTCTTTTCTTTTTCTTCTTTTCCTCTTTCTTCACCACCTCTCTCTGGTTCCTCTTCTTCGACTTCCTCAACCTCCACATACTCTTCTTCCACCTCGTCAACTTCCGCATATTCTTACTCTAGCTTCTGTTTTTTTTTTTCTTCTTCTTCTCCTCTTCTTCCTGTTTTTCCACTTCCTCCTCTTCCTCCTTGTACTTTTACTCCTTCTAATCTTTTTTATCTTCCTTTTCTTCCTCTCCCTTTTCTTTCTTATTCTTCTCTTCCTCCTTCTACTCTTCCTATTCTTTTTCCTCTTCTTCATCCTCTTTCTTCTCTTCTTCCCCCTGTTCCTCTTCCTCCTCTTCTTCTTGTTCCTCCTCCTCCTCCTCCTCCTTCTCTTCCTCATCTTTCTCCCTTTCCTCCTTCCCCTCTTCCTCCTTCTCTTCCTCATGTTTCTCCCTTTCCTCCTTTTCCTTCTTATTTTCTTGCTCATCCTCATTTTGGTCCTCTTCTTTTTCTTTCATTTTTCTTGTACTCTCTTTCATTGCTCTCCTGTTTCTAATACTCATCTTCCTCGTCCTCTTCTGTTTTTTTCTCCTCTTCCTCGTCTTTTGCTTTGTCCTCATCTTCCTCGTCTTCTTCTGCCTTGTCATTATCTTCTTTGTCCTCCTCTTCCTTCTCTTCATACTCTTTGCCTTTCTCTACCTTCTCTTTACCATCTTCCTCCTTCCTCCTCCTCTTCCTTCATATTTCTTTCCCTCCTTTTTTCCTCCTATTCTTCCTTCACATCTTCATCTGTTTCTTCCTCTTCCCTTTCCTCTTCTTTTCCTCATCATTTTCCTCCTCCTCCTTTTCCCCATCCTGCTCCTCCATTTCCTATTTTTCGTTCTCAAAGGGAATATGGGAAAGGGAGATCATGGGCAAGGGGAAGGGAGAGTGGGAGAGATACAGTAGAAGCTAAAGGAAATTAGGGTACAGGGATAGGAGGAGAGGGGAAAGATGATGAAAGGAAGAACAGAGATGTATGGAGGAATGAAAGGAAGGGGAGAGAAAAATATGATGAAAAAAGTAAGATAAAGGTAAGGAGGAAGTAACAGGAAGGAAGAGAGGATAAGGTGAGAAATAGAAGAAAGAGGTAGAAGGAAAAAGGAGTAAAAACAAATGAAATCCAAGAGGGAAGAGAGAGGAAGAGAAAAGAATGAAAAGTGAAAAGAGTAGAAATGTAATTCAACGAGAAAACAAATCAGGAAAGAGAAAGGGGGAGGAACGATAAAAAAGTTACGTAATGAAACAAGAGAGAGAATGAGAAAGCAGAGAAGGAAAAGGATGGGGAGGGAAGGCATGAGAGGAAAAAACAACAGACAGAAGGGGGAATGGAGAAAGAAGTATAAAGGAGGGGAAAGTTGGGAAAGTGGGGAGGGAGTGAGGGTAGAATGAGGAAAGGGAAGAGGGTGGGGAAGGGTACGAGGAAGGAGAGAAATGAAAAGTTTGTTAACAGTCTTGCTGATGAATGAAGTGAGGGCAAAGGGTTGGGGTGGGTTTTCAGTGAGATATGGAAGATGGAAAGGGGAGGAGGAAGGTAGCGAGAAGGAGATGGGAGATTGTAATTAGGATTTTTCGGAGTTGGGAGGTAGAATGTGAGAGTAAGATGTGGGGTGGGGGTTGGAGGTAAGGGGTAGAAAATGAGGTTGTTGTTGTAGGAGCTAGGGAAAGGGGAGGTTGGAGGTGGGATGTGGGAGTTGGGAGATATGAAATTGGAGGTGAGACGTTGGAGTTTAGATGCTGGATGTTCTAGGTGGGAAACGGGAGGTGGAAGATAGAAGTGGGAGATGGAGATGGAGATAAAGATGGGAGATGGAGGTGAGAGATGAAAGCGGGAAGTGTAGAGTTGGGATAGGGGTGGAGGTGGAAGGCGGAGGGTTGAACGTGGGTGGTAGAAGATGAAGGTAGGAGATTGTGGGAAGGGAAGTGGGGAGATGGAGATGGATGGTGGGCGTAAAATGTCAATCACTCAATAAATCAGCCATACTGAATCCAATACTGAACAAAGGCCTCTTTCATAGCATTCCTTGATTCACACAACCGCGCCAACCTCTGCCACATCACTTCTGCAAACTTCTCAAATCTCAACTCTCCATCTTCTGTCTGGTCTTCACACTAACTTATCTGAATTAAGACTAATGTCATCCGCAAATCTTAGCTGGTTCAAATATTCGCCATTATTCTTCAAACCTTTCTCTTCCTAACTCAACCTTCTCAAAATATCTTCCAAGCAAGTTTAAGATAATTTGGGTGAAATTGTACCACCTTGCCGTATTCCTTTCTCTATCTTGATTTTTTCTGTATATTTATGTACCCAAATTATAGCGGTACCTTTCACATAAATTTGTTCTAAACCTTTGCGATCTGTTCGTTTGTACTCTGCTTGCATAGCGAGTTTAGTACTGCTACGAGTATTTGTTCTACCAAGTCAAAGGCCTTCTCGTAATCTATAAAAGCTAAACAGAGAGGTATGTTGCATTTTCTGTTTTATCAATTAATTGGTTCATCATCTGCAAAATGTCTAGAGTCGAATATCCTACTAACTGCGCCATATTATGGTTGCAACATGTTATTAAAACATCGGGGAGGGTGGGGGGGATTGACGCCTTTATTGTGGGTTATGCGTACATAGAGCAATATGTGTTCACAGTATGGCAGATGACTATGGACTGACGTGAGGGCAAACGTCGCTCGCTACGCAGAGCGAGACGATGCCACGCCTAATACACGTACAAATAAGGCCTTATCAGCCGTACCAAAGGGTCCTTGTACTGGAAGCGTCACGGCTAGTCGAGGCACACCACAACATTATGGGGCCCTGCTACTAGACTATGCTAGAGTATTTTAAAGCACTACACCATAACACTATGGGGCCCTGCTAGTATCCTATGCTAGAGCACTTTAAAGCACTACACCACACACACACATATACATACATACATACATACATACATACATACATACATACATACATACATACATACTTACATACATACTTACATACATGCATACATCCATACATCCATACATACATACATACATACATGCATACATATATACATACATACATGTATGCATACACGCATGCATACATACATACATACATTCATGTACAAATACATACACATATACATACATGTGTACATACATACATGTTTTTATAAAAACATACATACATGTATACATATATCAAGACTCTTTCCCCTTATCAGGAAAAGTATGACCGAGTCAAAGCATATACCCTTACCCAACGCCTACCTATTCAAAACGGTATCTACTTTACGTCTTTGTGAGTTGAGTCAGGCTCCCGCCCCTCCCAAGGTCATAAGCAGTGTAGTATGTTATAGCACCTCCCCACGAGAGGCCGACAACCGAAACTGGCCTAACCACTTCATTACATGGCAGTCCTTCCTCACCCCCACCCCCCACACAGCATCCAGTCTATCATTTATACTGCAGACAAGGAAAAACCTACTTTGTTGGGACATCAGCTACCATGTTGTCAGCCTGGAACGAGTGGAAGAAGAGGAAGAATCTCCTCTTTTACCCTACCCTTTTCACCTCATTCACCCATCTTAATCTCGGTTTTTCCCTCAAAATTAATGGATCCATCTCCGCCTTGCATGTTTCTTTTTTATCATTCTTTCTATATATCCAAACCATCTCAATATTTTTTGTTAAATCTTCTCTCTGCCTCACCTCCTCATTTCTCATTTTGTCTGTCCTCGTTACCCGGAAAATGCTCTTTCAAAACTTTATCTCTGACACATTTAAACGTTTTTTGTTTATTTCAAAATTCAAGTCTGTCTCATACAATGTCCTATACAGAGTTACCCTTCTCTCTGTCTTTTCTTTACATTCATCCCCAGATATAATTTTTACCGCACTTTTCATTCCCCCTAGGCATATATTTCCATTTTTACTTTATAACTTATTTCCACCCAAACTACTCTATTGCCTCTTATATGTGACCCTAAATACTTAAAGGTCTCCTGTTTCTCAAGCTTTTCTCTTTTCAAGATCACCACTAATTCACTGTCACTTCTTCCTTTGTATACCTCATGACCTTACTCTTCTCCATATTTACTTTCAGATTTTCCCTCTCTTTCGTACCTTTCAAAACTCCACCAATTCTTCTGTCTCTCTTCTCACTCAGCTACATTCCTAAACAACAATTGGCTTATCTCCCAACTAGTTATACTTTCACCAGCTCCATCCTCATCACCCTTGCGTGTACTTCCTACACCACTCCAACCATTTATGCTTTCAAGAACTAGGGAGATGTTACACAATACTGGTGCATCCCACTTTCCCACAAACTAAAAAAAAAAAAAAAAAAAAAATCCTACCCTCACACAAATTGTCCTACTTACCT
>NC_134804.1:23763377-23773377 GCF_046742065.1 Oratosquilla oratoria | reverse complement strand
ACTATACCTTGAAATAGAAATATCTAAAAAAAAAATTAGGTTCCTACTTTCCCCTTGTTCCGGGGACTACCCTCCTTTGGGGAAAAAAAAAATCTTCCAAGATTTTCTTCAAGAAAAATCTGCACTCGAACCATCCTTTTAAAGGTATTTAATCATCTATTGTGTATCATAATCCTGTTATCCTCTCCCGTGATTCCAATTCAGTTTCTTCATGTTCGACCCTGAAATTGGTTCGCCCAATTTTACGGTCCATTGAGAAGCCCATTAGATCCCTTTTGAAGTCCCAACATTGTTAATGTGGTTTTCTCCTTTTGGCCACAAAAGCTTTAGCGAAACTTTGACTTCCTCTGTGGCCATCACAGATCCCAAAGTTACCAAATGGACGGGGAGAAATCCCATCCTATATATACTTGAAGAAGGTAAGGCGCCCACGTAAGGAGGCACTTAGCTACGACTAAAGTTATCACCTTTACATGCTTGAAATGATGTTGAATTTTGTTGCAGTTAATTCTTTAATTTGTTTATTTCTGTCAAATTTGAGGGGTTTGGAAAGTGCGCATGTGAGTAAGATTTTGGTAAGGTTCAACACCTTTGAAAAATAAAGAATTACAGCCCCATGTGATCGACCATCCTAAAATGCCGGACTTCTTGGGACATATTAAAATCAGAATCGAGTCTACGTTATGAGATGAACAATCAGAAACAGACCGCTATATGCACCACTAAAAGAAAGAAAAGATAAAGGCGTATATACTTGAAAGAAATGTCTCTAAGATTGTCGCAAAGAAGGGTGTAGACAATGTAAACAATGATATCAAGGAACAATAGAAGAGCATAGACCACTGGAAAGAAAGTGGAAAGGGGAAAAGGGAAGGATAATAAGAGGAATATAAAGAAGGAAGGAAGGAGGGAGTAGGGGCGTTAAAGAAGACAGACGTACAGAGGCATTCTTGTCGAGAGTGCCGTGGCTTAATTATTATTTAGGAGAAGAGTTCGTCAGTAGGAAGGCGCCTCAAGTCTCGTTCTCGTAATAGGGCGAGCATGAACCCTATTCTACTCACGTTTACTCTTGTCAGTTCATTTGATATGCATATGCCTTAACAACGATCCTCCTTTCTGTTCTTCTTTATGAGACGCCCTATAACAGAGGGATACATTGAGTCGTCACTCTGAATGTAAAGGAAGTCTTGTCACGACCGTGACTTTTGCCACCCGTGAGAATTATACCTTTAGTATATTCATGCATGCATTAATACTTTAATGTGTATATACAGTACGCGTATGTATGAATGTGTTTATATCTGTATATAAGTATGCACGTATGTATGTATTTATGTATTTATGTATGTATGTATATATGTATTTATGCATGTATATGTGTATGTATGTATGCATGCATGCATGCATGCATGTATGTATGTACGTATGTATATATGTATGTATGTATGTATGTATGTATGTATGTATGTATGTATGTATGTATGTATGTATGTATGTATGTATGTATGTATTTATGTATGTATGTATGTATGTATGTATGTATGTATGTATGTATGTATGTATGTATGTATGTATGTATGTATGTATGTATGTATGTATGTATGTACGTATGTATGTATGTATGTATGTATGTATGTATGTATGTATGTATGTATGTATGTATGTATGTATGTATATATGTATGTATGTATGTATGCATGTATGTATTCATTTGCCTGTTTGACCTATGTAAATAAAATCACATTTTTTACATGGTATGCTATAAATACAACCTTCTTTACTTCTTGGAGAATTTTCAATTAACAGGCTTTTAATGTTATTATTGTTTTTGAATACTACCTGGAGACCAAATTTATTTAGAATGCTAGGAAAATTTATTAAATTTTCATGGTACGGAATTGTTAACATATTTCTACAATTAAATTGCTTGACCTGCAAAGTATTAAGAAAAGATTTCCTAGCTTTGATTTCTGCTCTTGTCAGTCAGATGTTTTGGATATTTTAAATTTTCACCAATGTCAGAGATAAATTGTATTTCTTGATCCAAACACTCAGGGGAACAAATTCTATAAGCTCTCAGGAACATTGAAGAAAAAACTGACAACATGGTGTTTTGACTGTGACACGAGTAAAAATGAATGTACGAAATGACATTGGTCGGCTTCCTGTAAACTTCAAATTTAAAGTATCTTCCACATCGGTGAATATTAACATTAATTAACATTAAAAGCCTGTTAATCAAAATTCTCCAAGAAGTAAAGAAGGTTGTATTTATAGCATACCATGTAAAAACTGTGATCTTATTTACATAGGTCAAATATGCAAAGGTTTAAATAAAAGAATAAGCCAACATAAATGCAGTATCAGAACGGGACATGTGTCAAGTGGATTATTTGTCCACCAAAGAGATTATGGTCATAATATTGACTGGGAAAATTCATAAGTAATTACCTCTGGTAATAATATTGTAGAAAGAAATACTATTGAATCTTGTTTAATAAAAATCATTTTTGGAAATGATATGAACTTGAGTTTGGGTTTATTCAAATTGGACAATTTTGTTACTGACAAGATTGTGTGTGATAATTTATAACATGGGACCTTTCCGAATATCCTTGTCTTCTTATGTATATATTGTTTCATTTCTGTATTGCTTTTCTGTACCTTTGAAAATGTCTTAATAGACGAAAACGTTCGGTATTCTGTTTTTTCAACTTCCCGGTGGTTATGCAAAAATAGTTCATGTATATATATATATATATATATATATATATATATGTATATATATATGTATATATATACATATATATATATATATATATGTATATGTATATATATATACATATGTATACATATATGCATGTATATATATATATATATATATATATATATATATATATATATATATATATATACATATATATCACCTTTCTCACCAGACGCCAGGTAGTTGATTTCAGCTCTCAGTCGTCGGCCTCGTCATCAGACGCCTTCACTCATCTCGATACTCGTAAATTTCTTGTTTTTTCACTTCTTCCAACGTTATTATTATTTTTTTTTTATCAAGTTCTTTTTCATACAATCTATCCACCTTTTCCTGGGTCTTCCAACCGGCCTCCTTCCTCTAGGCTACCATTGCAAATACTACCTTGGATATCTACTTCCCTCCATTCTCTTTATTCTCTTCATATGACGAAATCATCTCAAACTGTTGTAAGAGGCTGGTAGATTAAATACTTATAGGCTATCGGCAAACAATTTCCGCACACAATCAACACTTCACTCCTATTTACGATTTACAAGTTTGTTCTGGATATCCCCGGATGATATCATTTAGCCGAGGGAAATCCCTTGCAGAGCTAGTGGATTTTGGTTTACCCTTTCACTCAATCACTCCTATGGTGCTCAGGCCACCTGTGAACCCCTCACCGCTCGAACCGGTGCCTCCACTCTCGACGATCTTGCGCCACCGTCATCCACACACGGACATCTACCTCAACACTACTTATGACCCTCTTCGTGTTGTCATCTTATGCGTGGCCTTCCTGGTAATATTTTTCTTCGTGCAACACCGTTTGTTTAATAATATCTTGGGTAGCCTTCGCTGATCCATCCTAGGAATGTGTCCTGCGTAATGTAGTCGTCTTGACTTTATGACATTTTTTATATCGATTTGTTCATTGTTCCGTCTTCTCCATTGTTGGTTTTCTTCATCAAATATCGGGCACAGTATCTTTCGTAGCACGCTTTTCTCAAAAACAATGCTTTTCTCCCTTTTCTTAGTCAGGCTCCAGGATTCACAGTCATACAATATGAATGGGTTTATGATTGTATCCTAATTTTACCCTTTCAATACTATTGACAACTTGTACATTGTTCTGACAACCACATGGTGAATTTATTCAGTTGAACGAAACCCCCGTAGCCTAAATTGATATGGGTTGAATTACCCTCCACTGAATAAAATTGATTGAAGCTTATGATATGAATACGGTGCGCGAAGGTACTAAAGAAGCTGAAGCCTCGGGGAGAGGAGACACAAAGAAATGTGGTGAGTCTAGAACAACATTGGCTCGACAAAGGTTGTTTAGGAAATGAAGATTCCATCGATTTCTGGAGAGGGTCTGAGTCAACATTGAAGGAAAGCCGCATTAAGGAACAGAAAGAGGTAAAAGAGTGTACAAGAGGTCGTAAGAGGTTGAAACATGTATAAGAGGGGTATAAAAGGGCTTACAAAGACAAAGAGTGTCGTACAGTGTTGGCATACAGGAACAACAGTTCTAAACTGATGGAAGAGGTAGTACAGAGACGGAGAAATAAAGGTATGTGATAACACTTGGTATCAAGAGATATGCCCTTCCTTATTGAGTGGGGTTTTTACCTTTTATTATGGCTACCGTCAGGCCATTTTACTTAGTTTCATGGTAGAAAAGAAGCTAAAGTAATTTCTCTATATAACCGCAACTTCATTTCTATTACAGTTCTTTCTTATTATTATTATTCATTTCCTGTTCCAGATTTTTCCTTGTTTTGTTATTTTTTCATGAAAACACATATATATTTCTCTAAATACGAGTGTGTTTCCTGTTTATGAAGGAATGGGTGACTGGAGAGATTAAAAGAAGCACAGAGAAAAAGGTTTTCTCAGTTCTCTAAGTAAATTGCAGGTTAGGATGCTTAGGAGAAGCCGGGGAGAGAGTTAGAAGTTAACGAAAATAGATTATATCAAGTTAGTAAAAAGTCTATGTAGGAAGAGAAGAAACCGTGTCTAGCATTCATTGGTTTTGAGAAAACGTGCAATAAAGTGGATGGAAATTTAGTACGGAAAAAGTTGAAAAGGTATATGATGAGATGGAAATTGCCAAGAGCAATGAAAAGCGTTTCTACGAGAGGAATAAATCAAGTGTAAGGTGTTCGCAATGAAAATAAAGTGAAGGTGAAGTTGATAATGGTGGTGTACTGTTAACGTGGTTGTTCAACATATCATGAATAGTCAGAATAGAGAGATATAGAGATAAAAGGAAGGGAAATATGGACTTGATTGTGTGAAGGAAAGAGAATGAAAGCAATTATAAACCGAATAAAGGCAATAAAAGAGAAAAAATAGAATATACCTTAAAATTTGAGTTAAAATATATCAAGATTGAAAAATTGAAATCATTCATATATTGGAGGTGGACAAGGCACGAGATGAAAAACAACGAGACAGGAACATGTACAAAGGTTGGAATATGCAAGAGGGAGATGGAGTTGGATCCTAAAAAAAAAAATTGGGTACGTAGGGAAAAACCAATAAGACAAAATGATGAAACGGCGTACAACATAGTTTAAACTGTAAAGCAAGAGAGCGAATCGTAGACCCTCGCCGATGCAAAACTGGTGTATGAAGTAGAAGTGCATACGAGTTTCCTGAGGGTTGCAATGTGATATAAAGAAAACACATAAAAATCAAATGTAGATGAATGTAGATATAGAGAAATATAAGTGTGGGAAAAGAGAGGAATAGGGTCCTACTGAAATGACACAAGCATCTAAAAAAGCGAAGTTAGACAGGATGGCAAAAAGGTTTGTAGCGACGTTACTGTGAGAAGAAAAAGAGGCTTTGAAGAGTTCATCTCCTTTATTGTAAGGTAGGAGTAAACTGATTTTACATTTTTAAGCGACTTTTGGCGTTTTAAGGACTAACTTTTAGATTATCATGTAGTGTGTTTTATGTATTTCTGTGGACGTCATATTAGTGAAAGATTGAAGGGTAGGGTAAGGAGGCTTAGGGTGTTGTTCGGTGGTTTCTGTCAGTGTTATCTCACAGTAGGGATCCTACTGGGGAGGAGCAGAAGAGGTGGGCCATGAATATCAGCTGTCTTCGACCGGCATCTGTAGGTCTGTTTTTCCGTAGGCGATCAAGGGCTGTGGCAGGGTCATCAAGGAGGTTTCAGACGAGGCTAAAATGTTGTTCCAGGTCGGAGCAGAGGAAGACGCAGTGGCTGAAGGGCACATGTACCATATCACAGGAGCAAATGGTCTGTGTGAACTGGGTCCGCCAGTGATTTACTCGAAACCGGGATATCATGGCTGAGATGTGTAGGGCGATTACTATGTTGAAGTCCGGCTTAAAGGCAGATATCTTTGATAGAGGTACGCAGACCGCAAAGGGGTTCCATCGGTGGAGCCGCGATCCATCCCTCGGAGAGTTCCTCGTCAGTCGAGTTCGGTACTCTGGCTGATCCGAAGAGGTACCGGCAGACGTCCCTCTTCATACGGCGCCAGAGTGGCAGAATGTTAGCCTCACTGTACACCTGCTCGTTGGGGACCGATCGTGTTAGACCGAGGCCCAATCGTAGTGCTTGACGTTCGACTTGGGTCATCTTGTGCACTGCATCCTTTTGCAGATCATGCAGCACTGCCACCCCGAAGAGGAACCTTGACCGCACTAGAATCCGCACGATGGGGACTAGCGTTTTGCAGTGTTGGCTCCAGGGTTTAACCCGGATGACTCTGACAAGGTTGAGAGTCCGTTGTGAGTTGAGTGTAACCTGTTGAATGTGTTGAGACCATCTGCCGTCTCTCTGGAAAATAACCCCTTGGTACCAGACGGACTTTGTGGGTCTTACAGGTGATCCACAGATCTTGATGTGCTTTCATTCCGGGTATGTACCACGGTTGAATCCTATATGGTGGACAGGCATATAGGTTGTCTTGGCTGCCGAGAGCGAGAACCCGAGGCTTGTAAGCTGGGTCACTACCAAGTCGATCTGACTCTGGAAGCGACGAAGTTCTGCTTTGTGCTGGGTTAAGTCCATCTTTGGCCGCCGGTGCCTTGACTTCCTCCATAGAGCTATGTCATCAGCATAGGCAGTGACGACCGTGTCTCTTCGCACTCCTTTCCCCGGGTCTGCAATGAGCAGTGTAAAGAGGAGGTGGCTATAACTGAACCTTGGGGGACCCCCATGTCGAAAGGTGCCTTGGTACTAAGGGCCCCCTCTCTCCTAACCGAGATGAATCGGTCAGGGGGGGGGGGGAATGAACGAACTTATAAATGGCCGGAGAGACTCCGAGGGATTTCAGCCTACTCAGTCACTTGGTGTGTCAGACGGTGTCAAAGGCCTTGGCGATGTCAAGGAAGCACGTATACAATACTCTTTTTTGCCTTTGGGCCCAGCAAATGTGCTTAGATAGCCGCACGACGCGGTCCGTGACGCTTTTCCCTTTTTTAAACCCAGCCTGAAGTTTTGAAAGACTGTTTTTGGTAAGATTGTTGTAGTAAGGCAGAAATATGAGAAACCTTTAGGAAAAGGTGAGGATCCTTTTGAGCCTTTATGGGTTTGGAAAAGGTTTATGAGAGGATAGACAGAAAGGCACTTTAGGAGGTTTGCAGATAGATGGGATTAAGGGAAACCTGTTAAAGGTAGTCAGTAGTTTTCATGAGAGTGGTAGAGCCTGTTTTTATAATTAGAACTGGAGAGAGCGAGTGGTTTGAGGTACTGGTGGGGCTGTGTCAGTGGTGTGTCATATTGGCATGGGTGATCAATGTATACATGGATGGAGTGGTACAGGAAATAAATGCGAGGGTAATGAGCAGGGCACTGAAGATAGTTAAATAAAATAGAGAAAAGTGGGAGGTAAGCCAGTTGTTGTTTGCTGACGATATTGTGTATGTGGCAGAGTCAAGGGGGGTAAGGCAATTAATGATGGGGTTTGTGAAGGTATGCGTTAGGGGGAAATTCAGGATAAATATAGGTAAAAGTAAGGTGATGAGATGTACATGGGGAGAGGATGACAGAGAGTTGGAAGTAAATCTTAAAGGAGAGAGACTGGAGGAAGTAGACAATTTTAGGTAATTGGTGTCGCCTGTGGAAGGAAAGGGAGGAATAGATGTGGAGGTGAATTGTACATTGAGGGAAGTAAGTAAATGCCTTGCGGGATTAAAAAATACCATGGTAAATATACATTTGGGAATGTAGAGGAGATTACATAAAGGGTGATTGTGCCGACGACACTGTATAGAACGGAGACTTGGATTTTTAGAGAGGTAAAGAGAAAAAAACTAAATGTATCTAAGAAGATATGCCTCAGAAATATGGTAGGGGCTACTAGGTTGGATAGAGTGAAAAACTAAAAGGTGAGGAGGAGAGCGGGAGTTAAAAAGGAGATTGTAGATAGGGCTGATGAAAAAGTTATAGGATGGTTTGGACACTTGAAATGAATAGGTGAAGAAAGGTTATGGACAGCAGTGGTAAAAGGTGTGTATTTCAGGGGACGACCGAGGATTAGATGGATGAATTAATCAAAATGGGCGTTGAGCAAGAAGGGGAATGTCTGTTGAGCAAGAAAGTGAGTCGGCAGGAGATAGGTGTGAATGGAAAATGGCTGTGATGCAAGAATGAGAGGGGGCAGGGGATGGGGGAGTAGGGAGTGGGTATGTGTGAATGATATTTTGACGCAGCCCAAAGGGATTTCTCCTCGTCTTCTCTATTTGCCGTATGAAGGGGCGGAGAGGTGTGTATGGGGAGAGGGTCGCCAATTAAGTGAAGCGGCCTTGCTGTAGATGTACTTTGTCTTGCTGTATTGTTCCTGACCAAGGAGCGGGAGTCAGGGATGACCTTTCACCCACGGAGAGCAAAGATGAGAGAGAGGAAAGGGTGGTGGATGGTAGTGGAATAGGTGGGAATGAAATGGGTGGAAGTGGACACGTGCCTTTTGGCCTGGCTACCCCCCTTATAAGGGGAGGGGGAGCCCTTGGTATATAGATAGATAAAAATAAATAAACGTAGAGTTATCTTTACCCATGTTCATAACTTCATCCTTGGGTTAAATGTTTTCAGCCACATTTGAAGACCAGTTACTCTAATCTGTCGTAATTAATTGATCAAAACAGAGAACGATAGAGAACTTACCTGTTTGAGTTCTCTAACAAATCGTTAGAAATGAATACAAGCTTGAAGCTTTGATGGCTGTAGATCCTTGCCGAGGTTTTATTGTCCATCTGGTGACAGGGTTAAAGCTTGTCGCTGGTACCAGGGTTGAAGCTCGTCTAGTGTTCAGGGACTAAAACTTAGTCTCGTTCGGCTGGAGTTCTAATGAACCTTCAAAACGGCTTCGAAGTCACGGGACAACTGATACTTCAAGTAAGTTCTCAAGTTCCCGATTTGTCAATCAAATTACAACATAGGCTTAAATAAATAATAAAGAGGGAGGGGAGTTTAATAATATATTAATTGATATTACGATAATGTGGTACGAAGTTACAGGAAAGATTCCCGATTCGAACATTAAACAAGCTTTCGGGAAATTGCCGTAGCTCAAGGTAAACAATGCCTTTCCCGTAACAACAATTACCACAAATCTGTTTTTATCTCTTTTAATACCCGGTATAGTTAAGTAACCATTTACTATTCTGTACATGTTAGTATCATCAGCGATTTTGGAAATAGTGAATTTAAGTCCTCCATCAATGTCCTGGTTAGATTCTGTAAATAAAGGTAGCTTTAGAACGGAAAAAATGTTACAAGGCTAAAAACAGAATATCTGGATAGCGTAAAGCAGCGCTTGAAAAGGATAGAAATATATATAAAAGGAAGAAGAAAATATTTGTACAAAAATATACGAATACAAAAAGAGAGAGGAGGGAAGAAGAGGAGTAGAAAATTAAAAAGAAAGAACATTTCAAAACGACATGGCTAGAGCTTGTGCGCCTGTGGTCTTTGTATATTTTGTGTAAATTCACACTTTGAAGAGTACTTCTGGGCAGAAGCAAAATAAATTTAGTACATACATACATACATACATACGTACATACATACATACATACATACATACATACATACATACATACATACATACATACATACATACATACATACATACATAAATACATACATACATACATACATACATACATACATACATACATACATACATACAGATAGACATATATACATACATACATACATGCATACATACATACATACATACATATATACATACATACATACATACATAC
>NC_134804.1:23750877-23753377 GCF_046742065.1 Oratosquilla oratoria | reverse complement strand
TAATCTTTACTAAGTCTAAAATATTTGTTGGAACAAATTGGAACATGTAAGGTTATGTCGTTGGGACATTTAGCACTCCCTAGTGGTCAATTTTTGAGCTACAGATACTGATACTAATACCAAAAAAATCCGTGTTTGAAGATGAATATGTCTGTATAGATAACTCAAAAATTCAGTTTTTTGAGTTATGACGACGTTTTCGCAAACAAGCGATATGTCAAACATGATCGGAGCCAATACCAAACCTTGCGGGACACCACTTATCATTTTTTCCCAGGTCGAGTACGTGTCTCTGATTACTACTCTCATTTTTCTCCCAGTCAAGAAGTCTTCTATCCATTCCAATAATTTTCTTTTAATGCCACCTATTGATTCCATTTTTCTTAATAGTTTTTGTGTAGTCCACTATCAAAATCTTTTTGTAGATCTACAAAAGCACAATCCACCCATCCATCCGTTTCTTGTATTATTTCTATTAGTCTCGAGTAGAAGCAAACAAGTTTGTGGCACATAATCTTCCTTGTCTAAATCCAAATTATGTTGGATTCAGTATTTTTTTTCTTCCAGATGTCTAATACATCTACTTTTGATAACTTTTTCATATATTTATTCTATTGTGCTTATAAGGGAGACCGGGCTATAGTTAGTTGGATTTTCCTTGTCCCCTCCTTTATATATTGGTACAATATTTGCATTTTCCAGTCCTGTGGTACCTTTCCTTCTTTCAGTGAGTAGTCAATTATCTTGTATATTTTGTCCGTCAACTCATCTATGCATTCGTTTAATATCCAGTTTGCAATTCCATCCGAACCGTGTGATTTTCTGACATCAATTTTTTTTTTTTTATTTGGTCTCTAATTTCCTTCTGTGTTACAATATCTTTTTTTATTGGAGGTATCTTTCTCTCTATATTGCCTCCTAGTTTTGTGAACTTTCAATTTTGAATACAGATTTAAAATATTTTTCATAATTTCAGCAATTTCTACATCCTTATATTCGTTATTTCTTTGGCGCAGTCTTTTAATTTACCATAGTTTAAAATAGCTTAGGTTGTTCCTTGCATTTTTTTATTATGTCGTTTTTATAGTTTCTCTTTTCATCTCTCCGTATTTTTACATAGCCATTTCTTATTTTGATATATGTTTGCCACTTACTTGTTGTTGTTCTTTTTATCGTCTCCAAGTTTTGTCTCGTTTTCTTTAGCCTCACTATATTTTTTGTTGTACCAGCACTTAATGTATATCCTTTCTTGCCTTTGTTTTGGTACGTATTTGTTTATTCCCTCATTGTAAATTTCTTTTGATATGTTCCATTTCTCTTCCATCTTTGTTTCTTCATTTAAGAAGATTTCCCAATTTGCATTTTGAAAGAATTTTCTGAGTTTCTCAAAATCCGTTTTGTTGTACACTAGTCTTTCTTTTCTATGTTTCTCATTTCTTCTCAAATAAAATTGTTTTTTTAGTTCAAACTCTATCAATAGGTGGTCACTCTTCCCAACTGGGGTTTTGTATTCTATTCTGTCCACAATTTCAGGCTCTGACGTAAGTATTAAATCTAGTCTCGACGGTTCCTCATTGTTTCTATATCTGGTATTTTTCTCTGCCCATTGACTCATTCTGTTTTCAATTGTCATATCCAGTAATATGTTTCCCCAGACGTCTTCTTCACCATTCCCTGCCATTTCTTCCCAACATATTTCTTTTGAGTTAAAATCACTCATAATGACTATATTTCCTACTTTTTTCCAGTAAGTGAGTCAATGCATTCTTTGTGTCTTCCAACATTTTGGAATGATTAGTTTCTGCCAAAGACTGTGTCTTAGAGGGTACATACATTACTACAAATTTTCTACTCTTCATATCACTGTTATCAACTTTCATCATAATCAATTCCACATATTTTTTCTTTCCGTTATCTTAATCACATTTAAGCCTTTTTTAGTCAAAAACATGACCCCTCCACCCTGTTTCTCGTCTCTATTTATCATCCAACGGTTGTATAGACCTTGTCCCACAGTGTTTGGTGGTTGAGGACTTTTTAATTTCGTATCCACAATTCCCATTACGTCTGGTTTTTGTAAGGCCAGATAATCATTCATTTAGTTCAGTTCTGAAATCATGCCATCTATGTTGGTAGGAGTTATATATATATATATATATATATATATATATATATATATATATATATATATATGTATATATATATATATATATATATACACATATATATATATATGTATATATATGCATATATATAGCTGTATGTGTATATATATATATATATCTATATATATATTCTTTTCTCGTCCTTTATTACTACATTTCCTTATATATATATACATATATATATATATATACATATCTATATATATATACATATATATATGTGTGTGTATATATATATATACATATATATATATATGTATATATATACATACACACACACACACACACACACACACACATATATATATATATATATATATATATATATATATATA
>NC_134804.1:23740877-23745877 GCF_046742065.1 Oratosquilla oratoria | reverse complement strand
TTTTCTTTTTTACGTGACATATTTCCGATAGCGAGAGAAATTCCGCGAATAGCTTGTTGACAAAGCACCCGAGTGTTGAAATCTGGGACGCGGCAGATCTGTTGTGTTGTCAATTGGATGGTTTGTTGTAAAGCTGTCTATAACGGGGTTCGGCGACAGCGGAGGACAGTTTCGTGTGGGGGCCAACTTTCACAGCTAGATTACTAACACCTTTCGTGCCGGGTGTCAGTTTCTATTACATATCGGCTACTGTCAGGCTGCTTATTTGTTTGTTTTTGACGTTCGTTGCCCTGTTTAAAGACAGGGCTATCTCTCCTTTGACTTTTGGAGAAAATTTGTAGCCCACTGCTTTCGAGAAGAATTCTATGTTGAAGGAAAATAATTTTTCTCCAGGATATCAAATGACATTCTATGTAAATTGTTGAGGAAACAAAACATTTTCCAATAGTTATTTTACGGCGGAAAAAGTTCTGGAGGTGAGCGTTACAACCGATTAATTGAGGATTGGAGGAAAAATAGCCCAGGTTGGTAGAGTTTAAAGGAAGGGTTTACATCCTATCTCAACTCACCTCTATAATCCCGTGTGCTACAGCATATTATACCGATTGCCGCCTGTCTATTTCATTCGTGTCCATAATACCCCTTTGGAGGCGATGAGACTAATCTGTAGACTCAAGATTTATCTTCATAAAAATGTATAAAAATAAAACACGGAAATCCCAGACAACGTGAGCATAGGAAAAGGATGAAAAAACTCGTGTACAGTGATCTATTGTATGTATACATATATATGTATATATATATATATATATATATATGTATATACATATATATATATATATACATATACATACACATACACACACACACACATTATATATATATATATATTACATATATATATATACATATATATATACATATATATAAATATATGTATATATATACATATACATATACATATACATATACATATACATATACATATACATATACATATACATATACATATACATATACATATACATATACGTTTTTAGATAACCCACTGTCGGAGAAACAAAGCAAAAGAAACAGTCGAACTGTATATTTCGACCACTACTGTGGTCCTTCTTCTGCTGAAGAGGACCACAGTAGTGGTCGAAATATACAGTTCGTCTGTTTCTTTTGCTTTGTTTCTCCGACAGGGGGTAATCTAAAACATTTTATTAAATGTGCTACTACATTTTCGTCTTGTGAAATATACATATACATATACATATACATATACATGTACATATACATATACATATACAAAGACATATACATATACATATATATACACACACACACATATCTATTATCTATCTCTCTATCTCTCTATATATATATATATATATATATATATATATATATATACATATATATATTTATATATATATAGATAATGTATATATATATATATGTATATATGTATATATATATATACTGTACATATAAAACGAGGAAGGCTGAGGGGAATCAGACGCCCAATTTTCAATCTTTTTTCTTACGTAGCCTCGAGCAGGTTCAATATCAGGGTTTTTCTATATTCGATAGACATACGAGTACAAAAGGGTATCAGAATTTTCCTTTTTGCGAATGGATTGTAGGGGAGGGAGCAAAGGGACAAGTATCTGATTTTTTTCTTTTTTTATAAACTAGAACTCTTCCCAATTACATACAGCTTCAATGTAACTCTTATGCTCCGGTCTGGGGGTCAAATACGAAAAAAAATAACGAAACTTGTAAGTGAAATTCTTCATTTCGTGCATATATGTATACATGTATGCACACACTCCCATACAAGAGGAATATCAGGTCTGCAATGACTAATATATGAGGAAAGGTCGAAGAAATCGCAGTATCAGCACTGGCAGAAAGAATAGTGGAAGTAGAGTCGAAGAGAGAGGAGTTAATAAGTAAAGAGGAAGAGTTGGAGATAAAGAATAGAGTTTATCGGCTCTCCTGATAATGGCTCATAGCCAACCATTACGACGCCCCGTCCTGAATTAAGTCTGTTGACTCTCCTGAGGTCGGCGGCTCATTGCCGACCATTACGACGCCCCGGCCTGAATAGAGTCTGTTGAATCTCCTGAGGTCGGCTCATAGCCAACCATTACGACGCTCCGTCCTTAATCAAATCTGTTGACTCGCCTGATGTCGGCTCATTGCCGACCATTACGACACCCCGGCCTGAATAGAGTCTGTTGACTCTCCTGAGGTCGGCTCATTGCTTACCTTTACGACGCCCCGGCCTGAATAGAGTCGATCGAATCTCCTGGTCTTGGTTTATTACCGACCGTTACGACTCTCCGGCCTAAACAGTCTTTCGGCTCTTTTGGTGTTGGCTCATTGCCGACCGTTATAACGCCCCGGCCTGAATAGAGTCTGTTGACTCTCCTGGTGTCGGTTTATTACTAATCGTTACGACTCTCCGGCCTAAACAGTCTTTCGGCTCTTTTGGTGTTGGCTCATTGCCGACCGTTATGACGCCCCGGCCTGAATAGAGTCTATTGACTCTCCTGAGGTCGGCTCATTGCCGTCCGTTATGACGCCCCGGCCTGAATAGTCTGTTGACTCCTGATGTTGGTTCATTGCCGACCGTTATGACTCCCCGGCCTGAATAGAGTCTGTTGACTCCTGATGTCGGTTCATTGCCGACCGTTATGACTCCCCGGCCTGAATAGAGTCTGTTGACTCCTGATGTCGGTTCATTGCCGACCGTTATGACTCCCCGGCCTGAATAGAGTCTGTTGACTCCTGATGTCGGTTCATTGCCGACCGTTATGACTCCCCGGCCTGAATAGAGTCTGTTGACTCCTGATGTCGGTTCATTGCCGACCGTTATGACTCCCCAGCCTAAATAGAGTCTGTTGACTGCTGATGTCGGTTCATTGCCGACCGTTATGACTCCCCGGCCTGAACAGAGTCTGTTGACTCCTGATGTCGGTTCATTGCCGACCGTTGTGACTCCCCGGCCTGAATAGTCTATTGGCTCTCTCTTGATATCGGTTCATTGCCGACCGTTACAACGTCCTGATAGAAGACAAGGAAAGTGATAGTTATTTCGCAATCACCATTGTAAATAGGTAATTGATTTGTCTTCTTCCATATAAAATGAAATATTTTATTAAAAAATAATCTAAAGTGGAAGTGTGCAAAGAAAATATTATATTATCAATGTAGTGAATACCTAGAGAAGTATCATTCTCCGTTTCTTACTTCCTCCCTAGTTGATAATGTGTTCCAATTTTTTTTTTTATTATTTGGTACCTAATTATTGTTTTTATATTAATGAATAAATAAATAAAGCTTTATGATAACATTTTTGTAAAAGGTTAAAAGTTCAGTATATTTTCTCCTTCCTTTTCATTTGACAAGAACCTCGCTAAAAATATCATTCACTAACTCTAGTTAATTAGGACAAATATTACTAAGGTAATCAAGCCCTAAGAGACTGACATCATAATCCCTGTAATGTGTCCCAAGTCTAACACCCACACTCCCTTCCTACACACATTTTACAGCCACATATGCAGCTTTCACACACTTTTTCATAACCCGTTTCACAAGATGAAAAGGGATTTTCTGTATAATCTTTCTGATGCCATTTTGACTGAAATTTATTCGGGCTGATTTTTTTTTTTTTTCGTAAATTGTGGACGTGTTTGATTTATAATGATTAAAAAAATCAACGAGTGACATATCCCACAGGTTTCTATGGTAACACTGGAAGTTTTCATGTAAATACGAAGCGCGACCTATGCAATGTCAGGATTACGTTTCAGGGTCTCCGGATGTGAAACGGTGATGTCCACCAAAGATGGATTAACCCCTCAGGTGGAGGGGATCCCCTCCGCTGAATAGGTTCACCTCCTGACAACCAAAATAGATACACAAAGTGGTACCACACTTTGAGATACTCACAACCCTGCTCCCACACAGTAGGATGTGAGAAACCCTTGTTACGGCAAAAGCACTGACGGCTACTTTAAGCCGATTTGTTTATGCACATATATATATATATATATATATATATATATATATATATATATATGTATATATATATATATATATATATATATATATATATATATATATATATATGTATATATATATAAATATACTTAGGGCGCAGGTTTTCTTTTATACACACTGAATTGAACACCACAGCATTTTCACAGTTATTAATTTTCTTCTTGATATTTTCAAGTTTCCTCACTAAAGTTTTAATATTGGGAGGATGAGCGGAAACGAACTTTCCAAAGTTCTCCATTTTAATATTTGACGTTTCGACTACATAGAGTCATTATCAAGTTACAATAACAGTTAAGGCAACACAATCTACAGATACGTTACATGGTCACAGGAAAAAATAGAATGCTACACTCTTAGGTCAAGCGCGATCTTTAAACCTCCGATGACCTGACCCTGGAAGACTTTCTCAGAGCTTGAGGAGGGGGAGGGGAAGGGGGAGGGAGAGGTGAGGGGGGAGAGTAGGAGTCGGAGTAAGGTGAGGTGAAGTAGCGTGCTTAGCATACACAGGGAGGTTATGAATAGCATGTCGCGAGGACGTATTAAATAAAGAAATAGCAGACAACAAATTAGCCTGCACATTGATCACAGGAGACAATTCTCTTATATACACAGCCTCTAACATTTTTAGTTCCTTAATATTATTACACTGGGCTAGCACTTATATATATATATATATGTATATATATATATATATACATATATATACATATATATATATATATATATATATATATATATATATATATATATACGCATTAAACCACTCGATAAATAAGACACTATGATCCAAACCTTTTCATCTACTCAGGCTTCTTCAGGGAATATAAAATGACAATGGGTAGGAACATATATACAGAAATGTAATAGGCAAGACAGGAACATGGGAGGTCGTATAGGACAATTTCTCACCATAGCATACCCAGTTTATATAAGCCTAAACT
>NC_134804.1:23730877-23733377 GCF_046742065.1 Oratosquilla oratoria | reverse complement strand
TCTCGATTAACCTTTATACAAGTTTCATGTTCATTCAGGCTACCGCCAAATGGTTTCGTTCAGATAATGGAAATCTCTATAAAGGTATATTGACTAACAATCCAACGATTAGTGTATGTCACATTTAGTGATCCTGATCAACCACTCAACAAACCAACAAAACAACCAACCAACCAAACAACAAACAAAGAGACAAGTAAAAAGACGGTCAACCAGCCAACCAATTAAACTATTCAGCCAAACAGTTAGTTAACCAACCAACTAATCAACTAGCCAGCCAACCAGCTAATCAAGTAACCAGCTAACTATGTAACCAACCAGCTAATTAACCAACCAACCAGGCAGCCAGAGAGCTAACCAACCAGCCAGCCAACCAGCCAACCAGCCAACCAGCCAACCAGCCAATCACCCAACCACCCAACCACCCAACCAACCAACTAATCAGACAACCAGCCGACCCGTCAACTAATCCAATAGCTAAAATGTAACCAACCAGCTAATTAACCAGTCAACCAGGCAGCCAGAAAGCTAACCAACCAGCCAACCAGGCAGCCAACCAGCCAACCAGCCAACCAGCCAACCAGCCAACCAGCCAACCAGCCAACCAGCCAACCAGCCAACCAACCAGCCAGCCAACCAACCAACTAATCAGACAACCAGCCGACCCGTCAACTAATCCACTAGCTAAAGTGTAAAATGCATGGTGCTGGCGCCCGGTCCCTGCCTACCCACATCTCACAGGACACAAAAATCTCTACTGCCACTCATGTTACTATGTCTGACAGTTGCCCCTGCACCAATTGTCACTTTTCAAAGCTTAGACTCGCGTCAAACCCTTAGGAATAATTCATCACATGTGCGGATAGGCTCACAATTAAACATTACCAAACAAATAATTTTCAATAATTGGAAAAAGTATCACACACTTAAGGGTGAGGATGAAAATACTAAACAGAATATATGTTAGAGTCGCCGCAGACAATTTGACTTTGTTTTAGTGGATTCAATAACAGATACATTTCCTTTCCCCATCCCTACCTAACGTTTTACGTAATCAAGGTTTATTTTCTAATTTTTTTTTATTCTAGTTTTATACATCAATACCATGTTTTCTATTTTTTAAACAATTAATCAAATAAATGATTATCTGAATAATTATTAGTTGATTAATTTATTATATACTTCTTTATTTATTTTATTTTTTATTTATTCTTTTTACTAGTTTATAATTTATGTACTAACATGTCAATCCATTTTCTATTTATTTATTCAAATACATCTTTTTTTCATCTATATATCTATAAAAAATTCAAATTGTTTTATTCATTTTATTTATACATTAATATATTTATAATATATTTATTATTTCTATCTTTATTTATCAAATTTACTTATTCATTTATTTGTTGAATTATCTATTGTTTATTTACTTATCTATTTATTCATTTATTTATTTATTTGTTTAGTCATTTGTTTATTCGTTTTTCTATTTGTCCCCTTATTAAGTTATTTATTTATATATTTATTCACTTATTTATTTATTTGATTTTTTATTAATTTATTTATTCATCTATTTATGTACAATGATTTATTTATTTGTTTATCTATTTGTTTATTTATTCAGCTGTTTATCTAATTATTCATCTATTTGTTTGTTTCTTTAATTGCGTATCTTTCCAAGTGCTTATTTATTTATTTATTCATTTATTTCATTTATTTGTTTATTGATTTATTTATTTATTTATTTATTTATTTTTATTTATTTACTTATTCATTCATTTATTTATTTATTTATCTATTTATTTATTCATTTGTTTACTTATTTATTTATTTATAGATTTATTTATCTATTTATTTATCTATTTATCTATTTATTTCTTCATATTCATCTATTTGCCTCTTTCTCTATTATAAATTTATGTATTATATGTTTATACAAGTGTTGGAGGGGGTTTTGGTGGAAAACGCGGATAGGTTTCTTCCGGTTTATTGGGGTGAGCCTGATCTGCTACAATCTTGGCCTGGCAGCTCCGAAGTCAACTTTAGAGGTGCCAGATTTTCCTAGCTAAACTTAATCTAATTAAGAAATGGGCGTGCCCATAAGAAGGCAGCCAATTAAATTAAAGGATGGGCGTGCCCCCCGAGAAGGGCAGCCAATAGAATGTCTTGAGGTGCAAGAGGGGAGCCAGAGCCGTAGGTGTGAACTCTGACCCTGGATTGAGCGCAAAGTCTTGTTGTTTGGGTGATTTGACAGATGTATGGAGAAGGAGGTCACTAGGTGACCTCTGATGCGCAGCTGAGGTCCACGCGGTGAATGGATCGTTCTTCGATGGACCTCTCGTGATGAAAGGCCTCTCTTCTTGGAAGAGGAGGTAAGTCCACGCGATGAATGGGTCGTTCTTCGATGGGCCTCTCGTAATGAAATCATCTGCCGCTAACATCTGCCGCTAACAATGCTCGGCCACGCTATTGTCACCGTCCCGGTGACTGTACACACAGA
>NC_134804.1:23708377-23713377 GCF_046742065.1 Oratosquilla oratoria | reverse complement strand
ACCTTAATCAAGTAATTTGAGTAAGGTGGTTGTTTTGATCATCTATTCTGTCTACACAAGATAATTCTATTCGGCTCAGAGGGATATATGGCCTTCTATGGGTTAAAGCGGCAGGATCTGGAGGTGGCAATGAGCTGATCCATGATGTACCAGAACTGTGCAGATATATTTTTCATTGTTGTTTCGGTAGTACAATTTTATTGACACACATAAAAGATCATATATATTTATATATATATATATATATATATATATATATATATATGCATATATATATATAATATATATATATATATATATATATATATATATATATATATATTATATATTAAATGTTCAAAACAACATAAATTTATACACAGTTCCAATGCATTATAAGCCAAATTCGGGTATTTCCACTGCAATAGTACAAAAGAAATTTGAAAGAAAAAGAAATACAAATCTGTTGCACGTTATGATAAAGTGCTGAGGGGAATAAAGAGTAATATATTGTGAAACGTTCCCAGAAGTTAACATTTTCAATACTATTGGCGCTCTTAGTACTTATTCAGCTTGCCGTCAGACGATTCTATTCAGCCAAGGGAAACCTTTGCAAAGAAGAGATTAGACTACTCAGCCGAGGAAAACACTCTTTTTTGGGGTAGGTACTCAAGGGAAAACTAGTTCCTTTTCGGGGGTAGGAACTCAAAGGGAAGTGAAAATTGAGTGTATTGGGGATACCAGAGTAGGGTATAGTAATAACGTAGAGCAATATGATAGTGGAGGACAAAATATCACGGTAGAATATAATGTCAGTGGGGGACAGAATATCATTTTAGAAAGGGATGCCGGGCAGAATATCAGCGAACGACGGGTGGCCGATGGTTAGACTATTCAGCCGAGGAAAACACTTTTTTTTTTTTTTTTTTTTTTGGGGGGGGGGGGGGCGAGGTACTCAAAGGGAAAACTAGCTCCTTTTTTGGAGTAGGAACTCAAAGGGAAGGGGAAATTGAGTGTATTGGGAAAAACAGAGTAGGGTATAGTAATAACGTAAAGCAATATGATAGTGGAGGACAAAATATCACGATAGAATATAATGTCATTGGAGGACAGAATATAATTTTAGGAAGGGATGCCGGGCAGAATATCAGCGAACGACGGGTGGCCGATGTGAAGCGTGGTGATGTAGGGGGGCAAAGTGTACATAAGAGATCGAATGACCGTGAGGGGTCAGATATCCATGATGGGGCAAATGTTCATGAGGCAATGAATGTCAATGAAGGACCAAATGATAAAGAACAAAATTATAATATAAGGCATGATGTTGAAATACAAAACGTATCAAAAAGAAATAATCACAAGTTTCTTAATACCATGTACTTTAATGCTCGTAGTATTAGGAATAAATTCCAAGAAATACAGGCGTATGTCAAAGTGAAATTCTCGATATGATAGGAATAACCGAGATATGGTTAAATGGTAAAGAATTTGAAGCTGAATTTAATATTGCGGGATTTAAACACTTTCATCAGGATAGAAACCACAAGAAAGGTGGGGGGTGTTCTGTTGTACGTTAAAAGCAATGTCCATGCCTGTGTTTTAGAGAAAGTAAAACAGAATGCATATGATAGTTTGTGGGTTGAGTTAACCCAAACAAATGGAAAAAAATGAATGTAGGTATAATATATAGTCCAAAAGCATTATCATTAGCAAATGACAAGCTGTTGTTTCAAGAACTGTCTAGTTTCTGCAACCGGGTCTTATTGATAATGGGTGATTTCAATTTTACTGACATTGATTGGATGGCCCATGAACATGGCCATATAGGTAGTCGCTTGATAGATTTTCTTGGTGACAATTACTTCAGCATGTAAAAGAACCCACATGACATGGAAACCTACTCGATATATTGATTACTAGCCGTGAAAGCATGATAACCGATGTAGAAGTTGGTGAAACTATTGCAAATAGCGATCACAACTTAGACTGAAACTGCTAATACTTTTTAGAATAGATACTAGTGTGTCTAAAATTCCCGATTTTAGTCTAGCTTAGTGCATAGGATTACGTCAGGAGCTTCAGCTTACAGATTGGAAGGCAAAATTAAGCAAAAGACGTGTAGATTAGATGTGGAAAACATTTCATAATACGCTTATTAAGATGATTCATACTTACATCCCGTTTAAGGAGAGATGTCCCACAAATCAGACTCGCACGAAATAGCTCGACAAAGAAACTGAAAAAAGTATTGCTAAAAAGAGACAGGATTATAAGAAATACAAGTGCTCGGATGCACGTAATGACTATCAAAATTATGTAATAATACAGAGAAATTTAAAAAAGACAATAAAAAAAGAAAATGACAATACGAAATTTAATATCGCTGATAAATCCAAAGAGAATTCCAAATAGTTCTATAGTTACATTAGAGAAAAAAGGTTATTAGAAATTACATTGGCCCACTATCACCTGCTGCCGGTCAACTTAAGTATTCAAACAAAGGAATCTGTGATATTTTAAACAGCTATTTTAGCTCAGTATTCATAAGCGAAACACCAACAAAGTGAACTCCAAACTGAAACCTGTGAAAAATCTAGGATGAACTTACTCACTACGGTAAACATGACAAGAAAAAAATTAAAAGGTGTATAGAGACACTCAAAGTAAATAAAACATCAGACCTGACGGTTGGCATCCAATAATCTTAAAGGAAAATTGAGATTGTTGTTCCATTAGAAATAATTTTTAAGAAATCCATCATATCCGGACATGTCCCAAGAGAATGGAAGCTAGCAAACGTTACTTAAATATTCAAAAAAGGTGACAAAATGAAACCAAATAACTACAGGCTTATAAGCTTGACTTCAATTGTAGGAAAAATTATGGAAACTATCACCAGAGATGCTATCGAACATCATGTAGAAAGTAACTGTTTAATAAATGATAGCCGGCGTGGATTCAGACAAAAATGTTCTAGCTCGACTAACTTACTCGAACTCTACAACACAGTCATCTCGAATTACGACAAAAACAACAATATAGATTTAATATATTTAGACTGCAAAAGGCTACTTACTAAATTAGCACGGAGTAAGTGGTAGCTAATTGAATTGGACTAGAAATTGGTTGAATGATCGAAAACAGAGAGTTATTTTAATGGCAAAACTTCTAGATGGAAAAATGTTACGAGTGAAGTTCCTCGGGGTTCCGTTCTTGGGCCACTTCTATCCGTAGTAAATATAAATTATATAGACCACGGACTACAGTCTATTGTTTCCAAATTTGCTGATGATACAAAATTGCGCGGAATGGCAAAAGATCACTTAAATCAATTAGATATTCAGGAAAATATAGATAAATTACAGCAATGGTCTGAAAAGTGGCTAATGAAATTCAACACAAGTAAATGTATAGTTATGCACATAGATAAAAATAACAGTAAATACGATTACAATTTATTTGGGAATTCGTTAAAAAAAGTGGATAGAGAAAAGGATCCCCGGAGTAATTATAGGTAATGATCTCAAATCATCTTTGCAGTATATTTCAGCCTCTGAGAAAGCAAATAAGATTCTAGGACTGATTGCGCGATCCTTTGACTTCAAAAGTCCATCTCTAATTAACAAGCTATATAAATCGTTAGTTTGTCCACATTTGGAATATGCTGTTTCCGTATGGTCACCGAATCTTATTGAAGACATCGACAGATTGGAAAAAATACAACGGCGAGCCACAAAACTGATTCCAAATATAAAAAATAAATAATACAAAAATCGACTTAAAACATATGAATCTGTTTTCCCTAAAAAAGCGTACACTCAGAGGTGACTCGATATAGGTCTTTAAGATTCTAAAGGGAATTGACAACATCAAAAGTGACAAATTTTTACACTGAATGAAAATCCGACAAGTAAAAAAATTATCTCAAAATGTCAGGAAATAGATTTAATTTGGAAGTGGGTAGAAAAAACTTCGCCAACAGTGTAGTTAATGAATGGAATAGACTTCCTGCAAAGGCAGTACAATGTGGTTCAGTTCGGAGCTTTAAGATTCGTTTTGAACATCTAAGCAAGATGCTGTAATAACTACTATTTATTTTATATTATTCGTTTATTTGTTTGTCAATGTTTGTCTATTTGTTTATTATTTCTTGATTTTCATTTGTTATTATTTATCTGTCAACTTATTATTATTTACTATTTACCTGTTTGTTTATTATTTAACTATACTTATGAATTCATTTATTTTATTTGTGAATGCAAGGGTAGTGGATCGGAGGTTGGAGATGGGTAAGGAAAATGGTGAAAAGTGGGAGATAAGCTAGCTGTTATTTGCTGACGACACTGTGCTTGTAGCAGGGTTGAGGATGTTAGTGACAGATTTTGGGAAGGTGTGTGAAAGAAGGGAGCTGAAGATAAATGTGGATAAAAGTAAGGTGATGAGATGTACAAAAGGAGAGAGTGGCAGCAGGCTGGAAGTGAGTATTAAGGGAAAAAGACTGGAGGAAGTGAATAGTTTTAGATACTTGGGTGTGAATGTGTCAGGAAAGGGAGAAGTGGAGGTGGAGGTAGAATGTAGATTGAGAGAAGCGAGTAAATGCCATGGGGGATTGAAAAGTGTAATGAGAAATAGAGATTTGGGAATGGATGCCAAGAGGAGATTGTATGAAGGAGTGATTGTGCCGACATCACTGTACGGGGCAGAAACATGAACATAAGAGAGGAAGAGAGAAGAAGTTTGAATGTGTTTGAGATGAAATGCCTGAGAAGTATGATGGGAGTTACTAGGCTAGATAGAGTGAGAAATGAGGAGGTGAGGAGGAGTACAGGGGTGGAAAGGGGGTTGGGAGATAGGGTTGATGAAAGAGTATTATGATGATTTGGTCACATGGAAAGAATGAGTAAAGAAAGATTAGTAAAAGAGATGTGGAAGACAGAGGTGGAAGGAGTGAATATGAGGGGGAGTCCTAGGATGAGATGAGATGGGTGGGGTAAAAGGGGCATTGGGAAAGAGAGGAATGT
>NC_134804.1:23670877-23690877 GCF_046742065.1 Oratosquilla oratoria | reverse complement strand
AACCGCTTCCGTGGCAGGTAGATTTTTTTTTTTTTTTTCTGCCACCAGATCATTTTTCTCAATTTCCTTAGCAACAGGGTAACAACTCTTTTGTGATGTATTTTGCTGCAATATTCATCTTCTCTACCACCGTGTTAATTTATTTCACTCAAAGATAAGCTCAAGACTTCATTGGATTAATTATATTGATGTCTTTATTCGACTCATTTATTCTAGCATCAACATTTCCATCCGGTAAACTAATTAATATCCTTTTCCTCTGTACTCTATCATTTTTTTTACCTTTGTCATTTCACCATGTCCAAAGCCAGTATCAGATTATCTTATATACTTGAGCGTATTCAAATTTAAGAGTGCCTCATTACCCACCCCCTTTGTACTCTATCATTCTTTTACCTTTGTCATTTCACCATGTCCAAAGCCAGTATCAGATCATCTTATATACTTGAGCGTAATCAAATTTAAGAGTGCCTCATTACCCACCCCACATCGCAACAATTTCTGTCAGACGACCATCTGACAATTAAATCCATATGACGTTCGGTCTTGCATTAAGAGTAACAAAAATAACCCCAAAACAATTCTTGTTTCCCAATTTCTAATTTTCTCTAACTAAACACTATGTCCTAAAAGTACGTGTACACTGCAGATATTTTAGCTAAATTTCCTCTTGTTAAAGTTCTCTAGATAGCGTACAGTTGTTGTGGTCTCGTTAGTGTTGCAGTGGACACGAGGTGGAGAGCTCTAGATCTATTTGTTGACTTAGATACATTTTGTTGCTCTAGGTAGAGAACTGCTGCACAACATGAGTAAAATGCCTTCCAAGGAAGGATGGAAATGGGATAGTGATTAGCCAATGCTATTACAGCAATATGAAACGTTCTCAGATATATGGAATGTGTCGTTGATGGAGTATCGCAATAAAGAAAAGAAGGCAAGCGCCTTAAAAGAAATAATAAAGACATAATATATTCCTGTCTAAGAAATCACACGAAAGTGGCACAATCTGTGTTGCCAAATAAACAGCGAAATGAGGAAAATAAAAAAGAGGAAAAGTGAAACTTGTTTCCAGCAAATATTCATAATTTTCGGCATACATAAGTAGAAAGTTAGTATAGGATACTACGTCGTCATCAATCATTTCTTTAAACAAATTTGCATGACTTCCCTCTTCATTTTGCCTGGCTATTCCTTTTCTGACCCATATACTTTTCTTTCTCTTCTTTTTCTTCAAGTCCTTCATTATGACTATTGTTGCAGCTACAGCAACTAGGTACCTAGGCCGTGACATCTCCAACCACACGTCTCACATCTGACTGTCTGAGACTCCCTTTTCAAATGAACTCCAGTGAACATTAACCTGTAGAATAATCTCGCTATATCTAATCTACCGTTATTCTATCAAAACTCCAGTGGACATTGACCTGTAGAGCATTCTCTCTACATTTAACCTACCACTACTCTATCAAAGCTTTAGGGAGAGCAAATGTTAGTGTATTGTACACACAATTTAGATTAGGCTCGCTAGTCAAGGCCAGGTCTACCTAGATCTTAATCTACAGTGTGCACGTACCTTAAGATTTGGCAGTTTCATCCTTTATCTTTCTTCACGTCATATTTTTTTCTCTACTCTGACAAAAGTCTAGAAAATATTGGATGAAGTCAGTAAAAGTAAATAGACCAATTGGTTCCAGGTATCCTGAAGTCTTTTTGTAGCTTTAACTGTAACATTACTTGCAGTTCCACTTCATGGAAGGAAAGTATGTGATCTACAGACCTGTGTTTCTTGATTGCCTTTAAGCTCCACCTATGTTGCTTCATTCGTTTTATGGATTTTGTTCTGGCTGACCTTAGACGTTTTTATTCAATCTAAAGAAAGGATCCCATACCCCTGTTGATTAAATCACTTTGAAACTATATCAGTTAACCTTTTAAAAATTACTATTCATTTTAAGAACTTTGTCCTGGCATCCACAGATAATTTCATTCTGCTTCGAAACCTCTCCATGATTGCTTGGGTAATATTCCTACAAACGTCTTGGATAGACTAATCAAAATCATAGCCAAAATGGAAATCTATGAATGTTTCAAAGAAGTGCCGTAATCGTAGTTTTTATTGTATCATTGAACTCTACATTTATATATGCAAGAATATGTCCTTTATGGGGCTCGTCTTTTTGAGTTAGAAAAATCTCATTACCTGCGTTGGTAGAGAAGGGTCTCTGGTAATAACAAAAGATCATCGTGGGTAAAATGGACGAGGTAAAGAGTACGGCAGTGAAGAACAATACTAGCTAGGTATAGTCTTTGGTGCAGCGACATCCTTGTCTTTGGTGCAGCGACACCGTTGTCTTTGGTGCAGCGACACCGTTGGTGAGACGAGGTCATTACAAGCAAGGTCACCGCAAGCTAGATAAGGTTACTACAGTCAAAGTGACTTTCATCTAAGTGACTTTCACTACAGTCAAAGTGACAATTCATCTTTCATCACCCTTCATGACCAGATGTTCGTCTATACCAGTGGTCGGGGAACAGGGGTAAATTATCCCAAATTGGGTAAATTAGAAATTTTGGGGGGTAATGAACGTGCTACGGATGTGGATGTGCTAAGTGAGGGAAACTGATATGAAAGTTGGAGAAAAGAATGCATCGAGGATCCCACGATCTTTAAAACTAAGGATGATCTCTCAAGTTTTTGGATGTCAAAAACTGCAAAGGCTTATAAAACTGCACATATGGAAGCAACTAAAATGCTACTACCTTTCGCAACAACCTACGTTTGCGAACAAGGTTTTTCTACCCTTGTAAATCTAAAAACAAAATACAGAAACCGGTTGAATCCTGAAGACAGCATCCTAGTAGCAGTAACATCAAAAATCCCTGATATCGAGTTTGTTGTATCCAAGATGAAACAGTATCATTTTTCCAAAGCCTGAGGTAGCTGATATAAAAATATTAAAGATTTCAATCTGATGTTAAAATATTAAAGTTTTCAATATTTTCTTCATTATTTTTCTTTGTGTGCCATTCTTATGCAAGAAAGAATAACATTATTTTTCTTTGTGTGCCATTCTTATGCAAGAAAGAATAACATTATTTTTCTTTGTTTGCCATTCTTATGCAAGAAAGAATAAAAAATTTCTTTGCGTGCCATTCTTATGCCAGAAAGAATAACATTATTTTTCTTTGTGTGCCATTCTTATGCAAGAAAGAATAACATTATTTTTCTTTGTGTGCCATTCTTATGCCAGAAAGAATAACATTATTTTTCTTTGTGTGCCATTCTTATACCAGAAAGGATAAACATTTTTCCCCATAATAGTGGATTCAATAAAATTTTCTTTTGTTATTGTATGAATTTGAAATACATGACGGTCAATAGTTTTGCTTGTGTGCCATGTAATGCTAAAAAGAGTGTTTTATTTCTGTTTATAAATGTGATTCCTACGTTTTTTTCTTGTGTGCTATTTCCATGCCAAAAAGACAGACTTTTATTTCCTATGATAGATGAAATTAACAATTAAACATTTTTCCAATATAATTTTTTTGTTCATGTATTACTATCCATGAATTCTATAAGTAAATTGGTTTGTCCACCAGAGTACTTCCAAGTGTGGGGGTAAATTCATTTTACTACAAATTCTATTGGGGTAACACCCAAAAAAGTTACCCGACCCCTGGTATATACGAACCTTATCTTCAGTCTTTCATGTCCTGTTTCCAACCACGCTTTTATAGATGAAAAGGGTAAAAATGATACTTATTTATGCTACGTACGTATACAATATCTATTCATATACGAGTATGCTTCAATCCCTGTAATCAGCTTTAAGGACTCTCTAAAATGTACATTATATAGGATTGTAATATTATTAATTTCAGTAAAATATGAATACAAAAAAAGCAGATGAAATGTTTGTAAACCTCTTGAGATTATTTTATGGGCGGCAGATTAGGCTTCACTGCTTACACTAAATAAAATTTCTCTGTTGTTGCCAGTGTCCAATTTGTCGGTCTGTACAATAAAGGACAAACAAAGACAGCTAAGTCAATAATTTTATTTCATTATCTGAACGAACCCTTTGAGTACCTAAATTCATTCGTCTATTCTGTCTGCTGTCAAATATTTTTACTGCGTTGATGGGATAAATAAACGGGACTTCCAAAGGTTAAAGGAGATATATGCAAACAGATTAAATTAGGTTACTTCAGGTAAGAACTCCTTTCAGGTGAGCCAAGGTCAGAGGAGGAGAGGTCCTCATGACAGGGGAAAGGAATCACGTCTAGATTAAGGTCCAACTTATGTATCAAGTTAGTGAAAATTTGACCCAACATTCCGTCAGTTTGTGTCAGATCAACACCAGATGGATTCGAGCGAGAGGATATCCCAGCTTATGAAGGTAAAGTGATTTCCACCGAGTTCCGGGAAAAAGTTCTTATAAATAAGAAATCATACGTCAATCTTTTTTTTTTTTTTTTTTTAGCGTCTCTTTCAAAATATTTTTCTTGGGATCTATAACGTCAACTTATTCATGTCTCTTACTGGTTAAGTGAACAGAGAACTTCTGCTACCTCTCCAGTCCTTTGCGTGGTTTCCTGTACAGTAACTTTAATCATGAATCTCAAATTGTGTTATCTAACTAATTCTAGGGATGCATCAAGTGGATTGCATGAAGGGACGCAACCGACTTTTTGGATTTCAATATATTCATATTTTTATGCTCTCTCTCTCTCTCTCTCTCTCGCTCTGTCTGTCTGTCTGTCTGTCTGTCTGTCTGTCTGTCTGTCTGTCTGTCTGTCTGTCTGTCTGTCTGTCTGTCTGTCTGTCTGTCTGTCTGTCTGTCTGTCTGTCTGTCTGTCTGTCTGTCTGTCTGTCTGTCTGTCTGTTTGTCTATCTATTTATCTATCTATCCACCTATTTGTCTATCTAATTATCTATCTATCTATCGTTTTTTCTATTTATCTATCTATCTATCTATCTATCTATCTATCTATCTATCTATCTATCTATCTATCTATCTATATATCTATCTATCTATCTATCTATCTATCTATCTATCTATCTATCTATCTATCTATCTATCTATCTATCTATCTATCTATCCATCTGTTCATATATTTTTTAATCTTTTTCTCCCTGTTCGTTTCTTTGTATGTCGGTCTTTGGACAAAAATGCACAACTAAAATGGGCTTAAACTACTAGATTACTGATTGTAAGAGCGCGTTAAGTAAACTAGAACATGAAGTGATTTCGTGTAACAAAATGAAGTTTTCAATGTATAATAAAATGAACAGAACTTCCCCTACCGTAACATTCTTAACTGACTGTGTCATTAACCATATACCTCATGTTAGTTTGCTCTTCCATTGTGTTTAAATATATTTTTGTGTAGAAGTGTCTGTACTTTTAGGCTCCGAAACAAATGGCTAGTGAGAACAACCCGTTCAGTAAATGTGCTAAGGTTTATTTAGAAGAAGCATGTGATAACTTAGAAAACAAAATAGCAAAAATACGTGATAAAGTGAAATTCCCAATATGGAAAAACGCTCCTAGTGCCGGAACACATGTAGAATATATTTGGTCACCGGACATTTGTCCATCAGACATATGCCCACCAATCCATAAATGTGCTACTAGATTTGAAGTGAACTTACCATCACATCTAGTTATGAAATTAGAAAATGGAAAGGCATCACAGAGTGAAAGTCTACAGCGAAAATTAATCAACCTTTGGAAGGTGTGAAATGATAATGAAAATTTCAGATAAGAGATTATCAAACACTGAAATTCAAGCTCTATTGCTAGGTCCAAAGTCTGACACTGGTATTAACACAAAGGGGTTCACATATTTTGTAAAAAGAAATTACAAAAATGGAGTGACAGCGATGTTAACAAAGGATTCAAGCAAGGAATTGTTGCATGTTATCAAGCTTTAGCCAATAAAACGAATGTGTCATTCCCAGAAGATTTAATAAAAATTTGACAAAGTAGGTGTTGACGTGATCCTTACAAAAAAGGACTGTATCAGTAAAATGATGGAGCTCTTAGATGATGACAATAATTATCACAAAAAATATGAAGGTTTCGCAGCGAGTGAAGCAGATAAATTCTAAGTACATGCCAAGTAATTCTTAGTAAAACTGAAAAAGTTAAGAAATCAATAGGATTTCTGGAAGAAGACCCTAATCCTCCTAGGATCCATGGTCTACATAAAATTCACAAACCTAACGCTACCATGCGACTGATAACTTCAGGGTTTGGCAGTACACCCCACAGACTAGCGAAATGTCTGGTCAAACCGTTATCACAGGCAATGGAGTCGATCAGTAATGCACACTTGAAAAATTGCAACGATCTATAGACAAGACTCAAGGATTTAGATTTCACGAAAAAAGGTTAGTAAGCTATGATGTTAATATTTTATTTATGAATGCTTCCACTGACGATGCATTGGAAGAAGTAAAGAAAACAACATTATTTATGATTAATAGATTTGTGCGTCAATTTTGGTGAGCTTATTTTTGATGGTTAGGAATATGAGCAACACAAAGGTCTTGCTATGGGTAGTCCTTTAAGTACAGTAATGGCCTCTCTATATATGGAGTTACTAAAAGAAGATTTTTTTTTTCTCAGAATTAATGGTAGGGAGTCGCAGTAGTTCAGATATGTAGACGACGTTATCGCTAGCATCCCCGAAAACACTAATGTAAATAATGAAGTGAGAAGGCTTAACGCAGTCAACAGCTATATTCAATTCACCGTAGAGGAGAAGCAAAATGGACAGTCGCCTTTCCTTGATACATTGATACGATGAGTAGGGAAAAAATGTGACATTCTCAATATACAGAAAGAAAACAAAGACGATTTAGCACATTACTTCTACGTACATAATGATAGGAAAACAAGTGATATAGTGATAGCCTTTTTTCTCAGGGCACTACGGATCTGTAGCGAAGAATACTTAAAGGAAATCTTTATTATATTATGAAAGCCTTTGATAAACTTGGATACCCACAGGGATTGGTGAGGAGATTAAAAGGAAAGTCAATGACTATTTATAGTTTTGTAAGAAGAGAAATGATAAAATTATTGCCAATTTTGTATCAGTACCAGGCTCACAAATTTCACCAGCAATAGACAGATACCTGATAAAAACGGGTATGGACGCAGCTAAAGTAACCGATAAGAGGATAAGTGATTTGATAAGGGCTTTGGAAAAAAGAGTGAACGCTGAAAACAGTGTCGTGTATAAAATCCCATGCAATGGTTGCAGAATGGCATACTATGGTGAATCAGCAAGAGAATTGGACAAAAGAATTTATGAACATAAAAACGACATTAAAGCACATAGGACATCTAATTCTTTAGTAGTTCATGCGGAAAAATTCGACCATTTACTAAACTGAGGAGAAGCCGAAGTGTTGCATAAAGGTCATGATAGGTTCACTAGAAATATTGTAGAAGCAGCATACATTTCAACAGAGAATTCTTCGAACCATCGAAGAGGATTTAGTAATTTAGTAAGACAAACCAGCATTTTAATTCTACAACACGTCAGAAAAATAAAGCGACCTTTCCGAAGCATCCGACAAGATAACTGAATTTGGTATTTAAGCTTCTATCACAGTTTTCTGTACACTCTCTGAAGAAGTTCCTGCATGAACGAAACGTAAGAGTGATTAGGATTCCGTGCTTTCCCCTGCGCTTATGTTCTCCATCATCCAAATAATTTGTCTGAAATATTTCTCAATATATATATATATATATATATATATATATATATATATGTATATATATATATATGTATATATATATATATACATATACATATATATATATATATATATATATATGTATATATATATATATATATATATGAAAAAATTCTACTGTCGGAGAAAGTAAACGGACGAAGTATAGAATTAACTGTATATTTCGACCACTGGTCTTCTTCAGCTGATAGTTACATGGTGTACAAGTAAGAGTTATATAGTCGATACAAAGGGAACATGAGAAGGTGACTCAAGTGACACTGCCTTGGAAGTGATTGCTATCTTACAGGCCATCTAAAGGTGGCCTGGAAGATAGCAATCACTTCCACGGTAGTGTTACTTGAGCCACCGTCTAATGTTACCTTTGTATAGACTACATAACACTTACTTGTACCTCATGTAACTATCTGCTGAAGAGGACTACAGAGAGTGGTCGAAATATACAGTTAACTCTATACTTCGTTCGTTTACTTTCTCCGACAGTGGGATTTTTTCATCATACCTATGTGTCGCGACATAGTCCCCCTCTGATATATACAGTATATATATATGTATATATATACATATATATATACATATATATAATGTATATATATATATATATATATATATATATATATATATATATATATTGTTACGCCTCCCATTAATGCCCAATCTTAATTGGAGAAACAATTCTACCTCCAATCATCGACAAACCATATTGAGCCTAAATGGCAGGGTAACAATATACTGCACATCAAATATAAATCTGTGCAGTACCTTCAAGCACGTATGTCAATAGGTTTAGGTGACCGGTGGATAATTCAAAGGGGCAAGGTTATGGCAAAAATATGGTGTTCTAACATAAATTATTTACATATTCACTTAGGACTACACACACACTTATTCTATGCCTACCCGGACCACTTGTTACCACTAGGGTCCACCTAACACACTTATCCTAGAGATTATAGAGGAGCGGGAAGTGTCCGCTCTGTATGGGTTCAGAAATCAGAGAGAGAATGAGTACGAATGAGTATACCTCGGGACTGCGGTCACCATGGGGGGCCGCAGTTGCCAACTCACTAACTGTTATCCTTTATTTTATCACAGGCAGGGTGAGTGGAATAACATAATACACATACAGATATCATAAACATAATAAGGTACAATATACAATACGAACAATATCCTAGCTAACTAGAATAAAAGGATAACAAAGGAATAATACACACGGAACATAGCATATTAAATTTCATACGATCGGTAATTCAGAGGACGAAAAAACTAGGGCGTGGCTACAACTACCCGAAACAGGTGGTAACATGAAAAGTACATCTATCAAAGGAACACATACTTGCGGCCACGCAACAGTATGTATATATGTATTTATATATATGTATGTATATGTGTATATATATATATATATATATACATGTATAGATATATGTATATATTATATATATTTATACATACATATATATATACAGTACTAGGGTATTGACTCCATAAGTTTCTATATGTTAGAGTAATCTCTAATTCTAGAGGGGTGATGCTACTTTTTTTTTTTTTTTTTTTTTTTTACTACGACTTTTACCCCATTCTGCTGCTCATTTGTACCATTATGAGAGTCTTTTTTTTTTTTTTTTTTTTTTTTAGCTGTTTTCCCTGTGGTAACGAGAGGTCAAGGACACTTGTCGTGTTTGTGTTAGGGTCAGAAGAGGGATTAAGGCAGCTAATGGTGGAGTTTGGGAAGGTATACGACAAGAGAAAGTTGAAGGTAAATGTTGATTCAAGTAAGGTGATGAGATGTACAAGGGGAGAGGATAACAACGTGTTGGAAGTCTTAAAGGAGAAAGGTTGGAGGAAATGGATAGTTTTAAGATTTGGAGGCGCACGTGGAAAGAAATGGGAGTGGCGGTGGAGGTAAAATGTAGATTGAAAAAAGCAAGTAAATGTCTCGGAGGAATGAAAAGCGTCTCGAGAAATAGACTTCTGGGAAGACTTGAAATAAGAGAGGCTAAAAGGAGAGTATTAAATGTGTTTGAGATCAAAAGTCTGAGAGGTATGGTTGGAGTTATAAGGTTAGATAAATTGAGAAATGTCGTTTAATCACTTTTGATATGAAATCCCAGATGTGAGTCAATCTCAAGGGCACCATGAGGAGGTGGAGAGCCATCAGTTGGTTTTCTTTTAGTTTGATTTTAAATTCCACTTTGGGGTCTTGTCTTGAGGTCTTAGGCAGGAGATGAGGCGAAGAGGGCTGCAAGACCCCAAATCGGGATTCATAACAGGTAGGGAAACCTCACACCTTTCGTGGAGTGTGGACGTATTGTGGCGCTTCACTGAATATTCTATTCAAGCACTAGCCAGGCTAGTGTGATACCAATGAAAGACTGTGCTATCACACTTGAGTGCTTAAAAATGCATTGTGAATGGATAATAAAAGAAGTTTGTGTTATCACATTTACAACATGGATAAATTGGTTATCTAAGACGACTAAGCCATGTGATTTGACCTGGGGTAAATGTTTTGCAAACGAATCATTCGTGTTTCCTGCACGTTGCTGCCTCACCATAAGTATTTCATTTCTCGGGTAAAATATATTGCTAAGAAATGTAGCAAGTCAAAAATATTAATCGGCTAAGTGAAACGAGCGACCTCACTACCCACAGTAGCTGTCAAATGACCAGTCACTGTGGGGCCCAGGCGGATGATTCGAACTAGCTGGTCATGGTTAGTTATATAAAAGAAATATGTGTTTGTATGAATTATTTTTATTTTACATCATTCAGTCTTTCAGTGGTCACCCTGTAGTACGTATTATTTTGCTTATCAGTGATGTGATAATGCAGACGCTGACACTACATCAATACTATGCGCCCTCTGATGTAGGACCGGTATTGGGGCAACACATGGGACCACTGACAATGCTCCGGACATATTACAGCAATCTGCCGCATGCCTGAGCTGAGGTGTGGGCACTGTGGGTACCCACCCTGTCATCAGCCTGTCATGACAGTACTGCTGAGAAATGTTGCACATGTATCGCTGCCTCACACATTGATATAGGTCATAAAACTTTCAATACATCATACCCTATTTTCATTTCGGCCAAGGAATCTACTATAGGGAAGATGATGCTAATGCTAATGTTTGATATAAACCCTGAAAATTTAATATATATAATCTTGATGCCATCAATGCTGCCACATACGATGACAATGACTCTCCAATATCGCAGGCAGTTCCTTCATCAACTCAAACAGAACTATTTTTTTTTTATAACTTAATGGCACAATAGGATAACATTGCCCGACACGTAACTTGTCATGACGGGACAGCATTCAAGTTTCTATATGAAAAAGATTCTAAACAAAATTATACTTCAATCAGATAATTTTATGACACTCGTGCGCAGAACTTGTAACTGCCGCACAGCCGCCAGTGAGACAACTGTGTGGTGTCTTTAACATCTCCACCATTGTGACTACAAAAGTCCCAAAACTTGGAATCTCTCCAAATCCCAAGGCTAGGAAAGATCACTCTCTGCAGTCCTAATTTGAGAAATTTGCTAGTAGACAGCGACATCAATCAGATAATTTTGAGTCGCGCGAAGGACTCGAACCTATCGCTCAGCCGCCAGTGAGATTACTGTGTGGTGTTTTAACTCCTCGACAACTAAGACTACAAGAGGCTCAGAACTTGGAATCTGTCTGATTCCCAAGGTTAGGAAAAATCACCGTCTGTGATTTTAGTTCCTTTTACATCCGAAACCGTAGTCCACCCGTTAGAGGGGATAAGGACCGGAACAAATAACTTTCACGTTTCGCTATCAATCAGATAATTTTATGACAGTCTCACGTACGCCAGTCTCACATACGTCTCACATACCCCAATAAAATAAACACACTCAGGTAGGTATGGCTCAAATATACATAAACACCATTCAGGAAGTGTGCACCACCTCTATCAACACCATCACCACCATACCAATCACACACCCCCCCCTTAATCCCTCTTGAAGATATCACGGTTGTAGAATTCCAAGATGCCAAAAACAAACTTAAGAATCTTCTTCAATCCCATCGTAAGGCAATCGCCTTAGACGATGAACCCTTGGGAAAGACATCCCTGGTTAAAATAAAAAAATAGAAAGCTTCTCGTCGCAAAAAAAAAAAGAAAAAAAAAGAAAAAAAAAACATAGGCGAGATGCTAGAACAAGGTGTCATTCGACATTCCCATTCCCCTTGGAACTCCCTATTCTTCCTAGTTCCTAAAAGGGCGAGTCCTTCAGACCCCTCATTGATTTCCGTAAAGTCAACACACACACCACATCCGACCGCATGTTAATGTCTGTTATGGAAGATCTATTCGAATTCCTAGGAAAAGAAAACACAATGTTCTCAACCTTAGACCTTAAATCTGTATTATGGTAGATAGAACTTGGAGATGAGTCGAAAGAGATAACAGTCTTTAGCACTAATAAAGGGCATTACAAATTTAGCCGTATACCCTTCGGGCTAAAGAACGCTACTAGTACACTACACAGACTCATGAATAGCCTTTTCAAAGACAGATTCGGCAAATCCCTTTTCGTCTATCTTGACGACTTATCAGCTGTTACTAAATTCCATGTTTGCCTCGCTTACCTTTTCAGTTTTTATCGCACCACAGAACTTTCTTGCATGTACCAAATCATAACACTCAACGCCAGCACACTGGACAGATGCCACTACACAAAGGCAAAACCCAACAAGATCCTACGCGTACACATTAACACGGATTATTTCCTATTCTTCCCACGAACCACACTCGTTTCATTAACATGTGAAAACAATCCCTCAACTTCGCAGAAATCAATCAGTGGACCCGTCTCGATCCCCGACTCATGCCAAATATATTTTGACGACACAACCTTCCAACCCAACCACTACCACAAAATTATTATTTGCAATCTCAGCTCCACCCTCGACCACATCGCACCCCTCCCAATACCCCTAACAATCCCCCAAACCTCTATCTCTTTCATTAAACCAATAAGATTATGTAGTCTGGCTAAACACCACCCAATCAGACACAATAGACACACTGCAATTCTCCACACACATACTCCCATCAATCGCTACATCCCTCAGTTCCCTTGCCCTACTGGTCTTGTTCCTCCTCATATGTAGACTAGTGTACATCTGTGCGGTCCAACACACTGGATAAGACCATAACACCCTAACCACATAATATATCCTAGAATTAAGTCTTACCAATGTATGTTGTAAAATGTCTCACCAAGAGATATTAGAATATTTTATCCCTTGCACTTATTAACACTCCAAAAGTGTTAACTCACAGAAAAGAGCCCTCTTTTCACGAGTGATAGTAAACAAAGCGTTAACTCACAGAAAAGAGCCCCTTTTCCAACAGTGATAGTAAACAAAATATTATCTCACAGTAAAAAGAATACCCTTTTTCACCGGTGTGAGTAGGCAAAGTGCAACTCCCAGAGAAGAGTCTATCTCCATCACACTAGGACTAACTGACACAACATCTCAAAAGATCTCCCAGAAAAGAATAAAGTGAAAATAGGTGGAACCGAGTGTGTACTGATTTTAAAGAAAACTGGAGTTGGTCACCCAATTCTGATGATTATCATTCCTTGGTGAACATATGAGCATGCGATGATACCAACTTAACTACACCCCCAAAAAACTGTGACCTTAAACCCCTCCCTCAAGTCCTACTAAGGTTCACAACAGGTATCGTGTCAAACTCACATTGTATCTATACATGTATATATATATTATATATATATGTATATATATATATATATATATATATATATTTGTGTGTGTGTGTGTGTGCGTGTGCGTGTGTGTGTGTGTGTGTGTGTGTGTGTGTGTGTGTGTGTGTGTGTGTGTGTGTGTGTGTGTGTGTGTGTGTGTGTGTGTGTGTGTGTGTGTGTGTGTGTGTGTGTGTGTGTGTGTGTGTGTGTGTGTGTGTGTGTGTGTGTGTGTGTGTGTGTGTGTGTGTAAATTTTTAAGAAAAAACTCACCGTTCATGACTCCAGGTGACAGGAGTCACATCTCACGGGGAGGGAGGTATCATTTAACCTTGCATATTGTAACACCACCCACGGAAAACTACATCATAGCACACATACGAGCAAACATGCATCCACGCCCTTAGGTGACCATCCATCACATGATCAGTGCGTAATAATGGCTATTGTTTAACAGTAAGATGAATATTATCAAAGCTATCAACTTTCCTCCTGAAATGTTAACTTCATCAATTAATTGGTACATTAACCGCGACCAGCCATGGGAGCTACATTTGTGAGGTGAACGTAGGTCTTGCTTGGACCTACGTGTATTCTTTCCTAATATAAGACCATACGATTACGTGTGTTTTGAACTTTCCACAAGATAGGAATTGAATACCCACCAAATAAAATTGCAAGATTGATCGTGGAGCTCTTTTATGCAAACTAAAGAAACCTAGAGTCACGAAACTTGTACACTCATTCCTAACAAACCAAATTCTATGACTGTCAAGGGCGCTATTTCTCATGTAGCTGAAGTTGTCAGTGGTGTACCTCAGGGGTCAGTGTTAGGTGGACAGACATGAGTAGCTCAGTAACTCACTCCAGCAGCAGATCTTTTCAATATCATGAAAGAATACAGTGCGGGGTAACGGATATCAATGTACAGAGCGTGGAAGGAGGAAAATAACATGAGATTCAAAGAGAGTAAGTTTGAACTACTAGGTTAAGGAAAGAACGACGCAATCAAAATCTATTCCTTGTACAAAACACTCAGTGGGGCATCTATTGAGGGGAAGAAAATTTTTATGGATCTCGGAGTTCTTGCAAAAAAAAAAATGCATTTATTGGAACCCACATTAGGCCAATGCTAAGAAAATGCAGAATACTGATGTGGCTACATTCTACTACTCAATGCCTCGTACTATGACTAAATTTTTATACCAGTTACATTATGTACCTGAGTAAATCAAAAGGACTGGTAGATGTGGAGAAAAATAGTCTTAGTGAGAAATTTCAACTATTGTGATCATCTACAAAAATTACACTTATATCCACTCGAGAGAAAAGTAGTTTTAGTGAGAAATTTCAACTATTGTGATCATCTACAAAAATTACACTTATATCCACTCGACAGAAGACGAGAAAGTTATATTATATATCATAATTGGGAAATGATGAATGAGCGATTTGTCAATTGTAAAACTGGATGGAAATGGCATCTTTATCGGGAACCAAATGGATTTGGATGCCATATACGTGAAACCAGAAGTACATGTCCGTGCATGTCATTTACCTTGAAGTTATTTTAAAAGTGTCAGTACTGAATATTAGATAATCATCTTCATATAGTCTTAATGTCTATTACTAAACAACCAAGTTCACCATCGTATGGCTACCGAGAACAACTTATCTAACAACAAAATGAACTGCCTAAAGATCAGAAGAATGATATCACGGAGGAGGGAAAGCCTTGTCATGATGATCCTCAGATTCCGTTCAACTTCCACGACTTCCAGGACTTGAATATTCAGGACCTTGAAGACCTTCACCTATGCGTGTGTATATGTATATGCGTTTATACATGTGTGTGGATGTGAGTGTGCGTGCGTTCGTGTGTGTGTGTGTGTGTGTGTGTGTGTGTGTGTGTGTGTGTGTGTGTGTGTGTGTGTGTGTGTGTGTGTGTGTGTGTGTGTGTGTGTGTGTGTGTGTGTGTGTGTGTGTGTGTGTGTGTGTGTGTGTGTGTGTGTGTGTGTGTGTGTGCGTGTGTGTGTGTGTGTGTGTGTGAGGGGGTGCGCGCACCTGTGTGATTCTCGATAGCTTTAGATCAAGTGCCGAACACGGGATCGATGATTATTACCCTCTAGGATGATATATTGACATGTAGAAATATGGGCATTCACAGCTGACATACAGACGTATATACATATACAGTAAACATAGACATGTAGGCATATAGACATATATTCATACAGAAGTATAGACATGTAGATATAGACATGCAGATATATTGGCGCATACACATTTTGATATATAGGCACACTGACATAGAGGCATACAGGCATATGCATATAGAATATAGATATATGTGTTATATGCATGACAATCAAAGTAAAATCAAATTAATAGTTCTTGACACTTTCACTGTAAATTAGTTCGATTATATTGCATTTTTGTTTACTTTGAATATTTTACTTTTGGAGAGAGAAACCACTGAACTCATAGTGTCTAGAGCAGTGGTTCTTAACTTGGGGTACGAAACCTTGAATCTGGGGGTACGAGACAAGATAGCCAGTGCAATGGTACTGTATATTTTCCATGAGAAAGCAAAGCAAGGTTTGTATCAGTAGTACTTTTCATATGTTTGTATTGCATTTAAATTGGATGGGGGTACGGGAATTTTTTTTTTTTTTTCAGAAATGCCAAGGGGAACGGGCAGTGAACAAGGTCCACTGGTCTAGAGAATGACTACCTCCACTCATTTCCCTCCTTCTTGTCCCTTGTATAGTTGTACCCCTTCTCCCCCTTCGCTTCCCCGTTTGGTACGCCACCGTTCTTCACCTCACTCACGCCTTCAATACAGAATCCTTCCCATTCTTTCCCAAACTGTAGTTCCACTCACCATTTCTATTATGTTCCTTTCACTCTTCCCTCGCTCTTTCTATTATTCACCCTTACCTTCTTATTTGTTCTTTTCCTTTTCACCTTCTTCCTCCTCTACCTACCTTCCTCATTTTCTTACGCATATTCATTTTCCTTTCCGTTGTCACCATATTCCTTCACCTCTTTTTTCCTTTTTCTATTTTTTTTCACTACCTTAGTCCTCCTCATTTTTATTGATCTTCCTTATATTCCTCGTCTTCCTCCTGATCCTTCTTCACTTCCTTCTCCTCCTTCTTCTTCTACTCTTCTTTCCTTTCTTTATCTTTCTAGTTTCTTGATCCTTGCCCTATTTATCACATTCCACTTTTTCCTCCTCTTCATTGTTTATTCTCCTCGTCGTCGTCTCGGTTCTTTTTTTCCTCGGGACAACTCTCGTTCCCATTCTTCCTCGTCCTCGATGGCTTGAAGGCCCGAGGTCCCATTTCCGTTCGATTCAACCTTTTTCTTTCCTAAGGTTCTGAGCGCTACATATAGGCGGCTTAACCGACAGCGACACAAGGCTCTCTCCCCTCTTCCACCTGAGGCACTTCGGTCAACGGACTCTCTCTGTCTGACTACTACTCATTCGTTCTCCCTAGTACGCACTCGGTCTCACTCTCATATAATACCTGCATATATACATACATACATTCATACATACATACATACATACATACATACATACATACATACATACATACATACATACATACATACATACATACATACATACAATCATACAATCATACATACAATCATACATACATGCATACATACATACATACATACATACATACATACATACATACATACATACATACATACATACATGCATGCATGTATACATACATACATACATACATACATACATACATACATACATACATACTTTTTGAACTGAAGATGTAATATACGAAAGCGCTCTGCTTCATTAGTTTCTTTTCCAAGTGGTCTACTTTACATACATACATACACACATACATAAATATATACATACATACACACATACATAAATATATACATACATACATACATACATACATGCATACATACATGCATACATGCATACATACATGCATACATACATGCATACATGCATACATACATACATACATACATACATACATACATACATACATACATACATACATACATACATACACACATACATACATACATACATACATACATACATACATACATACATACATACATACATACATACATACATACATATATATATATATATACATACATACGTTTCGAACCATGTCCGGGGTTTGACTTTCTTCAATATAAACGGGGCGTGTGCACCGCCCTGGGAAAGGTCTCCCAAGCTACCGTTACTCTCCAAAATATACAGGTATGATATCACTTCACAAAATAACCACATCATTATAATAAGTTACAAGAAAAGCACAAAAATTCATATACAGATTTAAGGTATTGATCATTCCAGTCATGATGGAATATAAAGATATAACAAAAAATCCTAGTTAAAACTAGCATGAATAAAAAAAAATACATTGGCAACTGCAATAAATTGATACAACTACAGAGATATAATACTTAGAAATAAACCATCATCTAGATACAACAACAGGGATACAGCAACAGACTTTAAAATCAGCATAACAAACACAGAGATTACCAAAATGCTGCTAGGGTACCAGGCCAAATACAAAAATAGTAATAGGAATAAAATAAACAAACAAAAACATAAACGGGAAAAAACAAATATAAAAGAATAAATTAATAAAAAAGAAGGGACCAATATTGTTCAATTTGAATAAATCAATAAACACACAGAAAATGATGAACAGCTTATAAGATGTAAATAAATAAATAGAGAAGAAAAAATCCTCAGCAAGTGTTTTGGAGTTCATTGTCAGAACTAAGAGTCAAAAAACGGGACATGACACGGAGAAAAAAAAAATATATATATATATATATATATTATAAGCACACCCAGATATTGGTTCCATCAAAGTGAGGGGAGGAGGGGGCCACCATACAAATGTCAAAGTGCAACACCACATATAAAGGGATTAAAACTTCACTGCTGGATTGGGTGTCTTCTGTCCAGCCTATCCCTTGTGCCCTCATAAATGACGTTAAAGTTGACGAATCTATCTACGCAAGCATGGTGACTTGCCCGTGCTTCTAAAAATAAACTCACACTTTTTCAGCTTCCTTTGTATTTGACACCTGAATTCTGCCAATCAACCTCGTGGTGTCGGTCTTCGTAATGTCTCAGTATCTCAGTATCGCTAAGCTTCTATTCCTCCTATTCTATATATATATATACATATATATATATATATATATATATATATATATATGTATATGTATGTATGTATGTATATATAGATATTTATACATATATATATATACACATATACATATATATATACATATATATATATATATATATATATATATATATATATATGTATATATGTATATATATATAATAATTCCGACTGTCGTCCCGGATTCGAACCAAGGCTCATGAGAACACGATGTCATCGCTCAACCAACTTAGCTATCGGATGTCTAAAATTCTCCAACATGGGAATTAATCTACTCCCAAGAACTTAAGTCGACTGCTAACTGCCGTCCATATTTAGTTTTTACGAAGAATTAACATCACTCGTAGCTTCGTGGTTAAGCTGGTACGTTTCCTTTGTGGACTTTTGTCGTGTCATACCTGAGGAGAATTACCAGTGACGGTGTAGTTAATCAAATAAATCCGACTGTCGTCCCCCGATTCGAACCAACACTCATAAGAACACGGAGCATTCGCTCTACCAACTTACCTATCCCGGGGATGACAGTCCGAATTATTTGATTGACTACACCGTCACTGGTGATTCTATTCAGGTATTACAACAACGAAAGTCCACAAAGGAAACGTACCAGCTTAACCATGAAGTTATTTGTGCTATATATATATATATATATATATATATATATATATATATATATACATATATATATATATATACATCTATATATATGCTAATAAGAACACGGGTACGTGTGTTCACTTATGCAAAGTAGACCACTTGGAAAAAGGAAACTAACGAAGCAGAGCGCTTTCATATATTACATCTTCAGTGCAACAAGTACAAAGTAATAGAAATGCATACATGATATATACACAAAACAAAGGAACAAGGACAGTTTGGATATGGGTAGAGGCCAATTACCCCCTGGGGGGCGGAAGGTCATTGTCAATTAACTTATGATGGTGGGGCGACATCAGGTCACAGTCGCCAGGGTCACATAGTGTCGATGGGTTATAATTTACCTGATATCATCTTACTAATTTCTTGACAAATAAAATTATCAAGTTTGTATAAGCCTTTATGAAGGTTGGTATTTTGATTACTGGTGGTATGAATCAAACTACACTCTATTAAATTTCTTGCTATTATGTTGTTGGTATAATAGATTGGCTGAGCATTATCCCAATCAACTGGATGATTATCTAATTCAATATGTTTGAAAATACCGCTCGAATTATTGCCATCCCTAACATTTTTCTTATGTTGTTCAAT
>NC_134804.1:23663377-23665877 GCF_046742065.1 Oratosquilla oratoria | reverse complement strand
GACAGCTATTACGATACCGGGTGAGAGCTCAGAGGTTAAACAGTCATTATGGGTAATGCAGACACTACACACTCAGAACCTTGCTCAAGGGGGGCAGTAACACTGTGTATCATAACTGCGAAGAAATGCTGCGTCACTGAACGAAAGAGGAAGGTAGGGGCTTACCTTTTGGAATTCCCATAACCTGGCGGGAACTGAAGGACCACACAAGTGACTGCTATTTTTGTCTGATCAATACAAAAGGCATTGGCAAGAAAAACACATATAAAATCACTTATCCTAGTATCCCCTAAACAATTCGACATACTCTGCACTCTGATGAGCTACAAATTCCAGTTTTATGAGTTGTCTCCATTTGAAGAAGAGGGTAACGACGAAATGCAAGATGAAATTCAAGAAATACTGGCAGATTCCAAAGAGCCTTCTTAGGCTATATTAGAGTCATCAACTCCTTAGCAGTTTAACCAGCCAGGCCTGAATGATTTTGTGCGTGGTTTGAGTCTCTCCAAAAAGGCAGCAGAAATATAAGCTTCTAAGTTACAAGAAAAGGCGCTACTAAACCAAACCACAAAAGTTTCATACTTTCGAAATCGGGAACATGTTTTTGTGGATTTTCTTAAAGAGAATAATAAGTTTGTTTGTTCCATAATATCTCGGGTCTTATCCAGGAATTAGGAATCCAAATAATTAGAGAATATTTCTAGATAGTTCTAAGCGTAGTCTGAAGTGTGTTCTAATGCATAAAGGCAATGTCTATGCAGCTGTTCTAGTAAACCAATCTGTCTGGTTAAGAGAAGGGCATAGTGACATTAAAACTGTGATAGACCTACTAAAATACCACAAGGACAATTGGGCAATTTGCGTAGACCTTGAAATGATGAACTTCCTCCTTGGTCAACAAAGAGGATTTACGAGGTATCCCTGCTTTCTTTGCATGTGGGACAGCCGAGCTAGAGACAAGCATTGGATTCAGAAAGAGTGGCCCTTACATGAGACTCTGGAAGCCGGTATGCCAAATATTGTCAACGATCCAATCGTCAGTTGAGAAAAGATCATATTTTCTCTCCACATCAAACTGGGCCTGATGAAACAGATCGTCACATCATTAAATACTGTCGGTGAATGCTTCCAATACATAGTCTCGGTTCTTCCTGTTTTATCATTCGAGAAGTTTTAGGCAGGGTGTGTTTGATGGATCACAGATTCGCGCACTTGTACGTGATCAAGACTTTGTCAGAAAGACGAATGACAATGGAAGGGGAGCGTGGCTTTTATTTGAGGCCGCAATGGAAAACTTTCTTGGGAGTAAAAAGGCTGACATAACATAAATATAACAATGAAGGAGACTGCAAGAGACCATAAGGCCTACACTAGGCAACTCCGTATCCATCACTACCTGTCATCCCCATCCTTAAAGTTGTCTAATCGTTTCTTAAAGCAACTGATAGTTTCAGCGCTTATTACATGGTTACTAAATTTATTCCATTCGTCGACCACCCTATTAGTCAACTATGAAACCCTTGCAATAACCTTGTTGTCGGCTTTTCATGACCTTAGATGCGACATGGGTGTCAAACTTCATTTCCTATACAGTCATCTTGACAGATTTCCTGAGAATTCAGAGGTATTAAATTACATGCAAGGCAAAACGGTTCCATCAGGACCTCAACACCATGAAGGAGTGCTACCAAGGGAGATGGGACAGACATATGATGGCAGAAAACTGCTGTGACACTAAATGAGGTTGCTCTGAGATAGTCCACAAATCCAAGATCTTCAAGCGCAAATCCATGCCCGATTGAAATGTAACTGAGCTTGTATCTTTATAAAAACCAATTTCTTTCCTAATAATGAGTTTCATATCAATTTTAGCATTTGTGTTGAAGGAACATATTTCAAATTGTGCCATAAATAAATTTGAACTATGTTACATCTTTTTTATTCACAAGATAATTTAATGAGAGTTTAATCACATGTGTATTCTGATAGACGACGACGCCAGTGAGACGAAGAAAAACTTTTGATATTTTGAAATAACTCGATTGGAAAAATAAATAAATAAATAAAGAAATTAATAGATAAATAGATAGATAAATAAATAAATAAATAAATAAATAAATAAATAAATAAATAAATAAACAAATAGGTAAATAAATAACAAAATAAATAAATAAATAAATAAACAAATGAATAAATAAATAAATGAATAAATCAATAAATGAATATAAGCCTTCAGGAAAAAACAACAACTTCATATTTGAAATCAATACATTTAAAATAGATAATACCAGTGCTTGATATCAATGCAACAAAAAAGTTCTTGAGCAATGAAAATTACGGTTTAATATTTCAGTAATACATTTGAGAAATTACCGGTCACCTTTATTTTAACCTGCGTAGATTTTCTAAATGTAGTTGCTTTAGAAATACGATATCTTGAAGGCCTTCTGAACCGAAGACGTAATCCTTTGCTTAGAGGTTTCCAAAAAAGAAGTTCTTC
>NC_134804.1:23655877-23658377 GCF_046742065.1 Oratosquilla oratoria | reverse complement strand
TTTTGTTCTTTCTGTTGTAATATCTTTGGTTGTTCTTTGTGGATTTTTGTCATTTTTTCATTTGAAAATAAACATCATAATCTTTATTTTCTACAGTAAAAAATTAAATTAAATTAATTTTTTATCTTTCTTTTTTATGAAGCCTGAATTTTGCAGCATTTTTTGATTAGTTTGAAAAAATGTATTCAATAAGATTCGTTTCCCAGACTCTAAGCTTTGATTTCATACCAAGCTGAATGATGTGAAAGGATTTTCCATTAAGTAATTGGAGCTTCAATAGAGCTCACTTTATCTTCATTAGATATTCACTGTGCCTTATATATATACATGGGAGGAACATAATACCCTGAGGAATTACGATCTAATGTAAGGGGCATTTATACTTATATTCATTAAACACATATTTAAAAAAAAAAGTCACCTACTCTATAAAGTGATGCGACATTCCCTTCCCCCAAGGTACGGGGACGTACTTCGAAAGGTCGGGGAGGCAATGTAACCCTCACTAACCATCACTAACCATGCACGTGATCCACACACATGCGAGATGGTCATCTTATTTAACAAGACCTCTAATCTTGCAGACTTCCCAGATTCCCCGGTGCTTCTGTTTCCATCACCTTCCTTGGTAGTCTGTTTGCCTCCATTCGGACGCAGTGTCCAGCCCACCTTGCTCTTCCTACCCGTACTTCATCCTGAATGTACGGTTGTCCGGTCTGATCTCTACTTTCCTGTTATGTCTTTGTCCCCATCTCCCTTCTTCTTCATCATATACTGGACCGAGGATTCTCCTCAGGATACTGTATTGTTTTTAAATATATCCAGTCTCTTCTCCTTTTGTTTTGTCGGTGTTCATGTCTCACATCCGTACAGGACTGTTGGTTTTATTACAATGTTATATGTTCTTATCTTAGTTCTTCTGCTGATGGTCCGACTCCTCATTACAGATCCCAGGGAATGGTAACATCTATTTCTTACAGCTATTTGTTTGTTTGCTTCTATGTCCAGTTCATTCCTCTCACTGACAATGGACCCCAGGTACTTGAACTTATCCACGTTCTTCACACTTAGTGATCCAATTTGCTCTTGTCCTGGTGTATAACTGCCATTTCTACATAATTTTATAATTTCAGTTTTCTGCTCATTGTATTTTAGGCCTATCTGTTCTGCTGTTCTCTGGAATGTCGTAAAGATCACCTTAATTTCCTCTAAAGTCTCGGCCACCGCATCCACATCATCGGTGTAAGCAAGGTGGGTTATCTCACCATTGAATAACTTATCTCCTCCTGGGTCGTTGGTGATCTACCTGACCGCTTTCTCCAGTGCAAGATTAAATAGTATAGATGACAGTATACATCCCTACCTAAGACTACTGTGTATTTTGAACATTTCTGTCTCTCTCCTTTCAACTCTTACTGTACATCTGTTTCTTATGTAGAACGTTTTGATGAGGGATATTAGTTTATCTGGAATATTTAGTTCTGCCATTATGTCATATTGATGGTCTGTGCACACTACCATATGCTTCTTTGAAATCTACGAAGAGCTGATATAGGGTCTTATCATATTCGTAATAATTCTCCATTAGTTGGTGAACTGTGTGAATATGATCCGTAGTTGATCTGTTTTAACTAAACCCACACTGATATTACCCCAATTCCTGTTCTGTGTATGGTTTAAGCCGCTTCATTAGAATTCTTGTGTATATTTTGTATAACACACATAGTAGTCGTATTTCCTTATAATTAGCACACTCTAGTTTGCTTCCTTTCTCATAGATTAGAATAATTACCCTTTTTTGCTTTGCTGGTAATCTTTCCTTATTCCATATTTCATATATATATATACATATATATATATATATATATATATATATTTATATATATATATATACATAGGTAGATAGATGGATAGGGAGACAGGTGATACCAAATTGAACAAGCGTGACGTGATTTCCAAGTATATAACCTGAAAGTCTATATACGCCCACGAGTATAACAGCATATCTAACTTAGAAACTAAATGAAAATGTTCATTTGCAATATTTCACTCGAAGGCAAATTTGCAATAAATAGATTGCACAATTCATTACATCTCTAAGAGAAAACTTTACTTTCATATACGTCAAAGTAATAAACACAAATAACGACATTTTTTTAAACAAATATAAAGAGAAGACAAACTGCATTTCGAGGTTGAATCAGCAATATTTCGGGATTAGCGCTCGGAAAAAGATTTAAGCAGAGATCTTGTCTGAAACCGTCTGTTTTATGTTGTAGACGACGAGGAAGGGAGAAGAATGGAAAGATTATGGGATAGGAGGATAGAGTTAGGAAGGAAGAAGGGAGGGAGGAGAGGGAGAAGGAAGACAGAAGCGGAGTGAGGAGGGGTGAGAGAAGGGGTGAGATTTTGTAGATGCATAAGGTGCGAATAACCGTAAAAAATAAGATTTTATCAGAATTAGGATTTTATCACTTAATGTTGTAAGTCACACTTTCAG
>NC_134804.1:23628377-23638377 GCF_046742065.1 Oratosquilla oratoria | reverse complement strand
CATAGATTATTAAAGCAATTTTTTCACCTTTCTTGTTTGGAATAGCTTGTAAGATACAAAATCTCGAAAGATGACCAATAGCAAAAATTACATATTTATATCCATTCTCAGACATAGGTAACTCCAATGTATCTATGTGAACTCTTTCCCAAGATTTCTGCGAAATGGGATATGATAACATAGGAACAGGTTTTGGTGTATTTCCTTTCACCTTAGCACACTTCAAACAGTTTCCTATATAATAATATGTATCTTTCTTCATACCTGACCATAAGTATTTAAGTTGTGCTTGTCTATAAGTTTTGTATTTTCCTGGATGTGAACTACAATCACTGTCATGAAGTAACTTCAATACCTCTTGTACAAACAGATTCCCTGGGCCCCCAGAAATATCTTTCCCACTTACACTTGTTTTTCTATACAAAAGTCCATTAGTCAAATGAAATTCCTCTATCTTATACCCTTTTGGTAGTTTGGAGGATTTACTTTCGGGTTCATCAAATACTGGGCTACTGATTCCCATGTCTTATCATCCCTGTTTCATTGTTATCATTTCCTCATCTAAGGTTACTATCTCATCTGTACTTCAAACAAAATTGATCAACCCTGTCGTTGGTTGGCAAATATCTCTTGATAGTGCATCTGCTGCAACATTCATCCTACCCGGAATATATTCAGACCTAACCTCATAACGTTGAAGTATCGCAGACTTCCTGGCTAGTCTGCCCCTAAGGTTCTTATGCTTAAATAAGTTCGAATAGCTGTATGATCAGTCCTCACCCTGATTGGATATCCAAGGATCATATCTCTAAACGTTTCTAATCAACATATAACTGCTAAGGTTTCTCTTTCTGTTATAGAGCAGTTTGTCTCTGCACTTTTACAAAGTCTAGATATGTGTTTCAAAGTTCCATTTTTCTCTTGAATTCGTATGCCTCCTAACCCTATGTCAGACGCATCAGTATAAAGAATTAATTTTTTATCATAGTATGGAAATATTAAAACTGAAGAACCAGTAAGTTTATATTTCAGTTTATCAAAAGCTTGTTCTGCAGGTCCCCACATTAACATTGAGTTTTTCCTCAACAGAGAACTTAATGGATTAACCGTCTCTATATCCTTGAATAAACTTCCTATAATATCCTGTCAATCCCAAGAAACTTCTAACTTTTTCTACATTGTTTGGAACTGGAAATTCCTTTACTGCTTCAACCTTTGAATTTACTGTCCTAAGTCTATGCCTGTCTATTGTATGTCCCAAATAAATAACCATACTGACATCATCTGCCTCGACTCCGTAAGCGTTGACCAAGCGTCAGTGAATGTCGATTGGTTTCATTCCTGCGTGAAGGAATTGATTAATGTACCTCTACCTCTGTCGCACATCCATGACAGGGGTGGATTTATTACACTGCCACACCGTTAATATTTGGAACAGAGAAATGAAAAGTTTAGGTTATGAGTGCAAAGGTTACATCATTATAATGATGCCACAAATACTATATATATGTATATATATGTGTATATATATATATATATGAATATATATATATATATATATATATATATATATATATATACATACATACATACATATACCAAGGCTTTTTCCCCCTTCCAAGGGAGGTAGCCAAAAAGGGAAAGGCATAAAAACACTCCCACCCATTTCATCCCTAAATACACTCCACACCCCTCCCACCCTTCCTCTCATCTGAGCACCTCCTGGATGACGGGTCATCCCTGCACCCTGCCCACCGCCCTGGGTCAGAAGCAGTGTCGCAAGACACAGTACATCCACAGCGAGGCCGCTTCATTTAATCGGCGACCCCCCCTCTCCGTCTCCCTTTGCATATAAGGCGAGGACGGGGAGAAATCCCTTCGGGCTGCGTCAAAATCTACTCACACACACTACCCCACCCCCCACTTCCCCGCCCATTCCTCCTCATGCAGTCACAACATCATCCATATACAACCATTCTCCACTCACCTCTGTCTTCCGTCCTCTCCCTTCCTTCCTCAACAGACATTCCCCTCTTCCCCAAAGCCCCCTTCACCCCATCCATCCACCTCATCCTAGGACGTCCCCTCATGTTCACTCCCTCCACATCTGCCTTCCATACCTCTTTTACTAGTCTTTCTTCACTCATTCTTTCCATGTGTCCAAAACATATATATATGTATGTATGTATGTATGTATATGGTGTCTGTGTTTGTGTGTTTGTATATATATTTCATAAAGTATATATTAATACATACACCCTGCTCTCATCCCACACCCATCCAACAAACCGTTACTTCTCTCTGTCATGCAAGCTAATCATGGATAAAGCATCTCTAGAACACGGGCCGACATCCGATGATAGTCACCCCATCCCCTGCCCACCACCACCACTGTTCTACTACATGGTGACTCACTTCTACACCTACTCACGCTCATCTATGTAGGAAGTAAGATGAAATCCCTTTGGGCAGCGTTCTTTCCTCATTCATTCACAACCATTCCATTCACACCTCTTCCCTCCCTTCCTTGCTTGACAGATATTCATCTTGAATCCAGCGCTCCTTTCATTTCATCTATCTACTTTATTATCTCCCTTCTCTTAAATTCATTCCATCCATCGCCACTTTCCAATCTTTTCAATAAGTTTTTTTTTTATTCATATGCCCAAATTATCCCAGTATTATCTTATCAGCCCTCATTGCCAGTTCTCTATTCATCTGAATTCTCTGCCTCATTTATATATTTCTCACTCTTTACATCTTCGTAAACCCCCCTCCATTTTTCAAGACTTTACCGCAAACATATTTAGACTATTTTTATTCCCCTCTTTTAAAATCTACGTCTTTGCTCCGTACAATGTCATGGGAGAAATAAATCCCACTTTCATCCCGAGATACCTATTTCTCATGGCATTTTTCTCATGACATTTTTCTCATGACATTTTCTTTTTACTCTCCACACACGTATATCTTTTCCTTTTTGATTCACATCATATCTCACTCCCTCATTCCGTGCCCTTTAAAGGCTAAGTTCGCCTGGCTAACGCCACACAATACCATTCAACTTAGACCTATTATAGTGCGTTAATGAAATATCCAAATTAAACTCCGTGCCCTTGAAAGGCTAATTTTGTCCTGGCTAACGCCACACGATACCATTCAACTTAGACCTCTTAAAGTTAGTGCGTTAATGAAAAACCAATTGAACTATCTCTATTAAGTATTTAAAGGTTTAATATCCCGGTGAAGACCTTTGATGCTTTTTTATTAGTTATCTCAGACAATTTAGTTTATAGGATACTCTATCTGTTTTATTCTGGTGAGTGCAAAAGACCATCATTTATCATAAGGACTCCTTAAATTAAAGGGGTTAAGACTATCATTCAACTTAGACCTCTTAAAGTTAGTGCGTTAATGAAAAACCAATTGAACTATCTCTATTAAGTATTCAAAGGTTTGATATCCCGGTGAAAACATTTGATGCTTTTTTTATTAGTTAATCTCAGACAATTTAGTTTATAGGATACTCTATCTGCTTTATTCTGGTGAGTGCAAAAGTCCAGCATTTATCATAAGGACTCCTTAAATTAAAGGGGTTAAGACTAACATTCAATTTAGACCTCTTAAAGTTAGTGCGTTAATGAAAAACCAATTGAACTATCTCTATTAAGTATTTAAAGGTTTAATATCCCGGTGAAGACCTTTGATGCTTTTTTTATTAGTTAATCTCAGACAATTTAGTTTATAGGATACTCTATCTGCTTTATTCTGGTGAGTGCAAAAGTCCATCATTTATCATAAGGACTCCTTAAATTAAAGGGGTTAAGACTATCTACATCCAGCTCTTCATTTCGGTAACATGCTTGATAGAATTCATTCTTCACGAATCAGTCTTGTGCAGACGAGGTGTGGCCCAGGAAATGTTGGGTCTGAAACAGGACAAACCGACGTCAAGCCCCATGATTTGTCTTCATTAGCCACAGGACATAATTTCCTTCAACTTCGAATGTTAAAGTTTTCCCAAGACACATCACTTCTGGATTTCACGGACAAGTCCGCAATTGCTTCAGAGAGCTAATCACAGAGTTTCCGTCCATTCGTCTCGTAACCCAATGTCGGCTAAAAAAAAAAACGTTTTCCCTTTCTTAGAATCGTAATGTTACGAGTTACAGTGCAAAGCATACCGATCAAACCTTTCGGTCTACAAAGTGGCCGGATGCAGAAACTAATAAAGTAAACAAAAACTCAAACGGTCCAATAGCACACGTAAAACCAGTTGATATGCATTGCCAGTTCGTCCAAGTCTGTGAGGAGCAGTGATTGCCTCGAACACAAGAAGGCTATTGTTCAAGTTACACAATCATAACTCCCCCAACCCCTGTCTGAAATGGCAGAGATCCAAGGGTCAATATACCAGTGTCGCATATCAGTGCACCTAATTGGTACAGTAGATATGAACTACATTGGTTTTAGACTATATTCAGAACAACAACAAACATTCCAACACGTCCAAAGTTCAACATGAAATTTGCATTGTATTTGAAAACTTATCAAGACAGATTAAACCATTATGGGCGTGCTACAAAAGCTTTATAGTTCTTCAGATAATATTCTGATCATGTACTACACCTTTATGGCTGAATTCATACGATCTTCAATAACTCAGTCAGTCGTCGCCTCGGGTTTCACTGCAAACTCATATCACCGCGGTAGAAAACAAAGGTCCTATTCCTCCCATAGATCTTTCCATTGCTCTTGTTATGCAAGTATGAAAGTGCATCTATGTCACCGGTTTCCAGAAAAAAGAGGGAGTGGTTCTTTTGTGAAAAACTGGTAGAGATATAGAGACATAGGTAGCAAGATTGATTGGGAGGGGAGAATAGAAACAGGAAGACAGATAGACAGAAGCAAAAAGAGACAGCGACAAAAAGGAAGAGAGAGAGATGGAAAAATATAAAGAGAGTGGGAAAGAGAGGGAGAGAAGAGAGATAGAGAAAAGGAGACAGGGGATAGAAACGAAAAGAAAAACAGAGACAGACAGACAGACAGACAGACAGACAGACAGACTGACGGACGGACGGACGGACGGACGGATAGGTATATATATATATATATATATATATATATATATATATATATACACACACATATATATATATATAATATACTTATATATGTGTATGTATATATATATATTTATATATATATGTATATATATATATGTATATATGTATACATATATGTATATATATATATATATATATATGTATATATGTATACATATGTATATATATATGTATATATATGTACATATATAGATAGATAGATAGATAGATAGATAGATAGATAGATAGATAGATAGATAGATAGATAGATAGATAGATAGATAGATAAATAGATAAATAGATAAATAGATAAATAGATAAATAGATAAATAGATAGATAGATAGATAGATAGATAGATAGATAGATAGATAGATAGATAGATAGATAGATAGATAGATAGAGAGAGAGTTACTCGTAGATAGAGACAGACAAACAGACAGACAGACAGACAGACAGACAGACAGACAGACACAGACACAGACAGACAAACAGACAGACAGACAGACAGACAGACAGACAGACAGACGGACAGACAATCAGACAGACAGACAGACAGACAGACAGACAGACAGACAGACAGACAGACAGACAGACAGAGGAAAAGGGAGGAGTTTTTATTTTTAGTTTCTGATGAGTAGTTTCTTCCAAGTTTTCAGATTTCACATTGTTATTTTTCTGTAGTTAGTGGACAAAGCTCATCAACAACAGAACAGGCGAGATCAAAATCACGAAACATGACTCCAAAAAACGCGTTGGGACAATAGGTGACAAGAAAACAGTGGAAACACTATACGACCAATCGGAAAGAAGCTCCGCCCACCCGACATACGACAGACCCAACAATATCAACGGACCAAACAACATCCAGAATCTCACCCCCACATGCCCCAGTGAACTACAATATCTTCCCGATAAGTAAAGATACATTCACATTTTTTAGGATGTTATTATGAAGAATCATCCTAAGGTGAAATCAGTCAGGAAATAAAGTACCTGTTTCCAGCCGTGCGCTTTCCTTTCTTACCATGTCTATGTACATGTGTATATATATATACGGTATATATGTACATGAACATAAACAGAAAAGTAATATGTATATGTATATGTATATGTATATGTATATGTATATGTATATGTATATGTATATGTATATGTATATGTATATGTATATGTATATGTACGTGTACGTGTATGTGTATGCGTATGAGTATGTGTATGTGTATGTGTATGTGTATGTGTATGTGCATGTGCATGTGTATATGTGTGTGTATGTATAAGTATATGTATATGTATATGTATATGTATATGTATATGTATATGTATATGTATATGTATATGTATATGTATATGTATATGTATATGTATATGTATATGTATATGTATATGTATATGTCATTAAAGAAGTTTTCCCAACTCGCTTTTTGAAAGAATTTTTTGAGTTTCCCAAAATCAGCTTTGTTATACATCTGTCTTCCTTTTCTTTGTTTCTTTTTCACCCCAAATATATTTCCACATGTAGTTCGAGCTCAAGTAGTATGTGGTCACTCTTCCCAATTGGTGTCTTGTATTTCATTTTATCCACAACTTCAGTCTCTGCAGTAAATATTAAATCTAGTCTCGACGGTCCTTCGTTATTTCTATATCTGGTATCCTCTTTTACCCATTAAGTCATTGTGTATTCAATGGTCATATCCAGTAGTATGTTTCCCCAAAGGTTCTCTTCATCTGCCATTTCCTCCCAACATATTTCTTTAGAGTTAAAATCACCCATAATTTCCTCCTTCTTTCAGCATTTCACTTAATGTATGCCTTATGTCTCCTAGTATTTTGGAATGGTCACTCTCTTTCCAAAAACGTGTTTTCGGGGGCACATATATCTACACAAATTTTCTACTTTTCCTGTCACTATTATCAACTTTTATCATGATCAATTCCACATTGTAATTTTCTTCTGTGATCTTCGTCTCTTTTAAGCCCTTCTTAGTCAAAAATATGACTCCTCCACCCTGTTTTTCCTCTATTTTTCATCCGGTGGTTATATAAAGTTTGCCCAACACTATTTGGTGGTAGTACATACATACATACATATACCAAAGGATTTTCCCCCCTTACACTGGGGGTAACCAAAAAGAAAGATACATAGAAACCACTCCCATTCATTCCATTCCCTACATATTCCACTCCCCTCCATCCTCCTCCACCCCTCTTATTTTGGCACCTCCTGGATGACGGGTCATCCCTGCATCCTGTCCACTGCCCTGGGTCAAAAGCAGTGTCGCAAGACACAGCACATCCACAGCAAGGCCGCTTCATAAATTCGGCGACCCCCCCTCATGCAGAAAAGGAAAAAATGGGGAGAAATCATTTTGGGCTGCGTCAAACTGTTTCTCATACACTACTTCCTCTGAAATCAGACAATCTATGTTGGTACACGTTTGTTTTATTTTTTCCTTTTCCTCCTTGTTTTTTTTTTTTTTGTGTTTCCTTTCTTTTGATATACCATATTTTCTCATCCTCAAACCTAGTACTAAAAAAGAAAGAAAAAAAAATTCAGACAGTGTCGTTTCTCTTTTTCTCCTTTTTACTCATCGCTCATTTTTTTTTTTTTTTGTAGTTTTCACTTTTGGCCAATTTTACTGTTTTTACTAATACTCCTTCCGTATATGTGTAAGTGTGGGTATGTTTGTGTGTGCCTCTGTGTGCCTGTGAATACATACACACACACACACACACACACACACACACACACACACACACACACACACACACACACACACACACACATATATATATATATATATATATATATATATATATATATATATATATATACATACAAATATGTATATATATATATACATATACATATATATATGTATGTATATACATATATATATGTAGTATATATATACGCATATATACATGTACATGTATATATATATATATATATATATATATATATATATGTATTATGTGTATATATATATATATATATATATATATATATATATATATATATATATATAAAGTTTTTCAAAACAATAACGACAACCTTTTATTCATTCACCGTTCTTATTCGTGCGTTAAACAGTATATTTCAAACCCATAAATTTATATATTTATGCAGTATCATTATAAAGATACAATAATATTCTAGTTATACTTTTAAAATGATGAAATGTAAGAGAAATAAAGAAATGTCATAAAAGTTTTTCTAATAATACGTAATAAAAGAATGCAAAATATAATAGTGATTATGTAAGTATTCAAATTTTGTGCTAACCTTAATCAAGTAATATAATCTTTCCTTCCCTTTTTAGGTGCATATCCAGTGATATATAAAAATAATAACCTGCTAATTCTTTATACGTTCCAAAAAAAAATCAAATATTGGGATGAAAATACATCACTTTCTCTTCAGAGTCCCTGTGCCATCTATCTTTATTGTTATTAGTTTTTGTTTTGTTATCCAATACAGAATTATAAACATTCCAGATTTTATGAAGGAATATAGGAAGGCGGAAATGACAACTTCTCTCTAGTCTCCCTATCTATGCATTTTCAAAGTATTCAGTAACATCTTAAGGTTCAGATATGAAAATTTCATTGTCAGTCAGCTTTGAATGCGTAGAAGGCTCTTTGCACTGGAACAAATGCCAATGCACCCAACATGCGAAAGCTTATATTACTTGTGCTGAGAGAATTCGAGGAATAGTTTAGGTCACAACGATGACTGCATCATATTGGAGAGGACTAGCTCATAAGTTGAGTTGCTTTCATTGTCGGTATTATATTTTGCATTTTTTTTATCGTGTTCTATTAAATAAATTCTCATGAAATTTCACAATTTTTCTTATTTTCATGATTTTCAAACATATAACTAAAATGCTATTGTTTCTTTATAATGATACTGCCTATATACACAATCATGGATTTAAAATATACTGTATATATCTTATAATATAAGGATAAGAACGATGTATGAATAAAATGTTGTCATTATTGTTATGAAAATACTTATCATATTTTGTTGATTATTTTTTCTTATATTACCATATCCTTTTTTACAAAACACTTTGCGTTGAACTCTCCTCAAGGTGAATTTACCTCCCGATTAATGTTCACCAAGCTGAGGTTTCCATGTGGTGAATTGATGGCGGTGAATTTTCCCGAGGTGAATTGATGGTGGTGAACTTTCCGTAAACAAACTGCATGCATCCATTTATATATACATTCATACATATATTCATAGATACACACACACACACACACGCATACATATTTATATATATATGTATATATATATATATATATGTATATATATATATATATATATGTATATATATGTATATATACATATACATATATATATATGTGTATACATATATGTATGTATGTATGTATATATATGTATATGTATATATATGTATATATATATATATATTGATATACATATATATATATATATATATATATATAAATATATATATATATATATATGCATACTTAGATAGGTAATGAAGTAGGAAATAAATGAGACAATAGAATTAAAGATATGAGAAAACATTACAAAATAGGACATGTGTAAGTGCATTTATTTTCATTTTCAAAGATTCCAGGTCAGAGATACAAGAAAAAGTGTTGGAGGGGAGAGGCTTCCAGCAGTAGGAAGAATTAGTGTACTGTCTGACATTTCATGTGTAGAGTTAGAGGGGTATTTGGGGTTTTTGGGGTTTAACCAACGTGTTCGACAACCAAATACCCCGTTCACACGTTCACATATCACTTTAAACACGTGTCTGTCGAACCGCGTTCGACGAACCGTTCGACCGTTTAAACCCCCTCTTAGACAGGAGAGGACGGGAAATCTCACAGAAACAAGGAAAAACAGCTT
>NC_134804.1:23613377-23618377 GCF_046742065.1 Oratosquilla oratoria | reverse complement strand
ACTTTCTTCCTTGTTTATTACGAAATCCAAGCTCAAAATTCTAAATTCTTGACTCAAAACCTTCTTTCAGACAGGTCTATTCTCAAAAGGAGGGACTGATAATTAATCTACAAACCTTCCAGTTAGAATTTCTACATACATATACATTCATATACCAAAGGCTTTTTCCCCCTTACACGGGGGGGTAGCCAAAAAGAAAAATGCATAGAAACCACTCCCACCCATTCCATTTCCTATATATTCCATTCCCCTCCACCCTCCTCCCTCCCTCTTATCTTGGCACCTCCTGGATGACGGGTCATCCCTGCATCCTTTCCACTGCCCTGGGTTAGAAGCAGTGTCACAAGACAAGGCACATCCACAGCAAGGCCGCTTCATAAATTCGGCGACCCCCCCTCTCAGTCCCCTCATGCAGAAAAAGAGAAGACAGGAGAGAAATTCCTTCGGGCTGTGTCAAAATAAAGTTAGAATTTCTAGACACGGAAAATGAAATAGATATATGAAAAGCATTATAAACAGATATCTTGCTCCAGAAAATGGGAAGCATGACTCAAAACCTTCTTCGTCAGATTCCAGTTCTCAAAAAGTGAGCCGGGATGCAGTGTTTAACATCACACAGCTGCAAATACCTCACAGGCCGATGGGGAGACGATGGAGATGCCTAAATGATTGATGGGAGCAGAAGAAGTGAGAAAAAGGAGGAGAAACGGAGGGAGAGGGACAAGAGAAGGCGGAAGGAAAATTCCGGGACTTGTCAGCAAGGAAAACTTTGGTAAAACCAAGAGAAGAGATTTTCCTTCCATACCAAACACCTCATCGGTATTATTTGCCCTTCATCACCTTTAACCCATTAGTGCATGGGGTCCTCTTTAATTTTCACCCTCTAGTGGGGGACAAGAATACCACCAACGATACACTCTCCGTATAGTGAAAAAGACTAGAGATTGAAGAGATTAGAGGCCCTTTTTCTCGCATTTCTCTCCCGAGAAGAAACAAATCTAGAATATCTCCCTGCCATACCTCTATACCTGTAAGGTGGGTTAGCAACCATTGTATAAAGATGATTCACAATACATGAGGTTATTTACTTTGTTCTTGCTAATGCCGAAGTACTATGTACAGTTTTAAGAAAACCTCAGTTGACGCAAAACAGTTTTAGGTGACTAGGGGAACAAACTGGATTCTCTAAGCCCATGAGACTACCTGAAGATTCTAAAATTAAAAATTTTGGCGTTAGTGAAAAAAATATATGTATCAATGAATAAATAAATAAACAGATAAATAGATAGATAATTAAGTGAATTGATAAGTAAATAAGTAAAAAAACGAATAAATAAATAAACGATTAAGCAAATAAATTAATAAACAACTAAGTAAATAAATATATGAATAAATGAATAATCAAATGATTAGATAAGCAAATAGATGAATTAACTAATTAATAAATAAATATTGATAAGTTGATAAGTAAATTAACAAATAAAGAAATAAATATATAAATAGATATGTAGATAAAGAAATATATGATAGAATAAATGTATATAAATGAATGAATAAGTTAATTAATAAATGCATAAACTCTATTATGTTCGTTATTGTTTTGACAGCGCTAATATAAGTAATCACTTCATTGCAATTTTACTCAGTTGAGACCTGGTTTTATTTCAGATTTCCTTTTGGCTGAATGAAAAATCACCTTACCAAAAAAATACGTGGAAAGTAACAACGAAACAAAGACTTCAGCCCCATGTCATTCTTTTCAAAAGCTTTACTGATTGAAATTCTGACGATTTTTTTTTTTTTTGGGGGGGGGGATCGAACAATTCGACGTGCATCCGAACGACAGAATCAAATACAATAAGAAGACTTGAGAGAATAAAAGAATAAGAGATGTAGTGCTATATTGTAATGGATAAATGTATGTACAAATTTAGTTCAGATAACAAAAACGCATTGACTAGTTATCTGCTCTATCAAATCTAATTATCTATTAATTCACTTGTTCATCGATCTTATCGTTTATTTATTTGTATGTTTATTTTTTCATTTATTTCTTCACTTGTTTGTTTATTCACCTATATACTCGTATCTATTCATTCACTTATATGTTCATTCAATCATTTATTCATATATCTATATTTTCATATACTCAGTTATCTATTTGTTTAAGTTTTTACTAATTCATTATTCTTATTGATATATTTAATCATTTATCAATCAATTAATTCATTTGCTTATTTACATATTCACACACACACACACACACACACACACACACAGACACACACACTTTGCCTTCCATAGGCAGGAGTCCGAGTAATTCGCCGTATGCCATGAGATAGAAATAGGCATAGTCGAAACCCAAAACGAGTTTTCGCACCTCCTGGTGCTTCTTCAGTGGCAATTGAAGTAATGGAGATTCCATGAATATCACTAACTTTTATACCCGGAAGGTGGATGGTGATTGGCTGGATTGCTGCGGGTAAGGTACGGTCTGTTCTCCCATTGGCTGAGGGGTGCGTGACGTCATCAGTTTGCGCCCCAGCAAACTGATGACGTGAAGCATATTTGCTAATGCAGTCATACCTAACAGGTCGCTTTCAGCGTACTGTCATTGAGCAGTCTCTATCAGAACCAGAACCCTTGCAATTTGGTGTACCCCAGGGGTCTATTCTCGGTCCAGTACTTTTCATTTAATACACAAGCAGTTTGGCAGACCTGTTAGACGCTCACAATGTGCAGTATCACTTCTATGCAGATGACATACTGATATACATTGAGATCAATGGTGTAGCTGACATTAAGGTAAAGTAGTAGCCCTTCTAGATGATATAAAAGTCTGGATGCTCATGAGAAAACTCAAGCTAAATGAGAGCAAGACAGACATTCTTCTTGTCAAAGGTGGCCTTAGAGTTGACATTGTTACTGAGTTTGGTGTGCTGGATCTTGGAGACCTACGATTGTATCCCAACCCATCATGGAGATGACATGGAGATAATATTTGATTCCGTCCTGAATTTTAAACATCACGTAAATAATCTAGTTAAAACTTGTAATTACCATAGAAGGAATCTTTACTCTTTGAGGAAGTATATTAATAAAGATACTCTCATTGGACTTGTGTATTTTCTTATTATGTCTCGAGTTGACTATTGCAATTCTTTATTTTTGGGACTACCCAACTACTGAAGAAAATACAGATTATTCTAAATAAGTGTGTTGGATTGATATCTTTACTTCTCTCAAGATCTCCAACCACATGTTACCTGGTCGATTTGCATTGGCATCGCATAGAGTTTAAAGTCTGCTTGTTAGTTTATAAGGCCATAATGTTCAAGCAACCTAAGTATATTGTCGATATGATATCCAGACCTTAGACTGAAACACATATGTATCTGCGGAGCAGTGAAGACACTTACATAAGAACATAAGAATAAAGGAGACTGCAAGAGACCATAAGGCCTACACTAGGCAGCTCCGTATCCATCACCACCTGTCATCCCCATCCATAAAGTTGTCTAATCGTTTTTTAAAACAACTGATAGTTTCAGCGCTAACTACATGGTTACTAAGTTTATTCCATTCATCGACCAATTCTTGCCTATTTCCTTTTTAAATCTGAATTTGTCCAGTTTATACCCATTACTGCGAGTCCTGTCCTGTTGTTTTATTATGATGACCTTGTTTGCATCACCCTTGTTATAACCTTTGATCCACTTGAACACTTCTATTTATGAACCAAGGGCAATAAATGAGAAAGCTTTTGCGGAGAGATCTTTTGCTTACGCTCCTCGTTGCCTTTACAACAAAATGCCAGTTATGGTTAAGCAGCAGTCAACACTAGCTAGTTTTAAGAGCCACCTTAAAAGTTTTTCATTTTCTCAAGCATATGATACCACAGGAGAGGTTTTAAATTAGGCATATAGAATATGATACTTTTTAGTATGATCAAATATTCATATACATATACATATACATATACATATACATATACATATACATATACATATACATATACATATACATATACACATACACATACACATACACATACACATACACATACATATACATATACATATACATATACATATACATATACATATACATATACATACTCGTATATATACATTTATGTTATTCAGGCCTTCCGGGCCTTCGTCTCCTCCCCCGACTCTGCCTTTGCTTCCTTTCCTGCCTCCTCCTCTGCCTCCTCCTCTGCCTCCTCCTCCGTCTTCCTCCTTCCTCGAATCTACCTATTCCCCCGCCACCACTTCCTCCACATCCCCCGTCTTTACCTTCTCATGAGCCGCCTCCTCCTCTTCTTCCTCCTCCACCTCCGCTTCCTCCTCCACCTACATCTCTGTTTCCACCTCCACCTCCTCCCTTACATCCTTCTCCTACCTACTCAGCTTCCATATCCTCCTCCACTTCCGACTCCACCTTAGCATCCACCTCAAGTTTCGTCTCCTCCGATTCCTCCAAACCACCTCTGCCTTCTGCTTCCGCCTTTGTCTTCGCCTCCACCTCCACCTTTTCCTCTGCCTTCCCCTCTGTCTCCACCTCCTCTTCCTCCTCCTCCTCCTCCTCCTCTTCCTCCTCTTCCTCCTCCTCCTCCTCTTCCTCCTCCTCCTCCTCCTCCTCCTACTCCTCCTCCTCCTCCTCCCGTCTTCTTACCTCAGCCTCTACCTCCTCCCTCGCCTCCGCTTATCCCAATATCACCGTCTCTTCTTACCTTAGGCTCCAGCACCTCCCTCCGATCGGCCTCTACGCCCTCCCCTTTCTCCATAACTCCGCCTCCTCTCCTCCTCCTCCAAAGCCTCTTCCCCTGCCTCTTCCCCTGCCTCTTCCCGGCCCACGCTTTCTTCCCCATCTACGCCTCCTTTCCCCTTCCTTTCTCCCTCCCAAGTCTCAGACGCCTCCCCTGCCTCTGCATTTTTCGTCACGTAGGATATTACACCGTTAGTATGGCAGTGCCAAATATTTCACTATAGAAAATA
>NC_134804.1:23605877-23608377 GCF_046742065.1 Oratosquilla oratoria | reverse complement strand
GGTGAGACTGCAGAAAAAGAACAATGGAATAACAGTTTAAAGAAAATTATAACATTTAAGTTGAAACAGATTAGAAAAGAATTGGAGAAGTTCCAGGTCGTATCCGATAGATGTAAAGACGCGAATAATAGGATTTAAATTATCTGGACTTTGAGGATAATCCTTAGTAGTAAGAAGATGATGATTAGCTCCCTTGAGGTTGGGGGAGGTTCAAAAGCAGGGATGGGGGGAAGGGGAGAGTGGGAGAGAAATACGAGTGAAGGAAAGGGTAAGAGTAGTGGTTCTCAACCTATGGTTCAATGACTCCTCGTGGGCCACAGTGGTTCACAAATAGAACCACAAATCAAAATCTAGTAATACTTAGTGGATACATGGTTCTTTTCACTAATGATGGGAATTCTACGAGGCTATACAACAGCAATTCATAAGAACGGGGTACATAAGGAAAGAGGTTGAGAACACCTGGGTTAGAGGGGAGAGAAGAGAATTTACGAGGCTATACAACAGCAATTCATAAGAACAGGGTACATAAGGAAAGAGGTTGAGAACCCCTGGGTTAGAGGGAAGAGAAGAGAATTTACGAGGCTATACAACAGCAATTCATAAGAACAGGGTACATAAGGAAAGAGGTTGAGAACCCCTGGGTTAGAAAGAAAAGAAGAGAATTTATGAGGCTATACAACAGCAATTCATAAGAACGGGGTACATAAGGAAAGAGGTTGAGAAACCCTGGGTTAGAGAGAAGAGAAGAGAATTTATGAGGCTATACAACAGCAATTCATAAGAACGGGGTACATAAGGAAAGAGGTTGAGAACCCCTGGGTTAGAGGGAAAAGAAGAGAATTTGAAAGAATCATGGACGTCTTTGACCAGGAGAGTCTTGAAAGGGAAGACATTTTCCATGAAGATCTAGTCACACTCAGGTATAGTATCCGTGGCAGGGATACCGATGAAAGCATGACGCCTGTGGTCAAGGAAATCAGGAATATGAGCTTATGACACTATAACCATTCTCATCCCTACTTCCCAAGCGGCATTTTCTCTCTTATTGCTCCAGCAACCAAACATTATATGGAATCCTCTCGGTAGGAAAGGGCCTATAGTAGTGGTTCCCAAGAATAATCAGTAAAATCAGATATTCAAAGATAATGAAAAAATCTACAATATTGCCCTAGCCCCCATATATGTACACATATTGACACCAACTATAAATGGGGATAGCATGCTTAATTTGATATGTTGAATTTGTTAATATACTGAAAATATCTGGATACCAGTGAGCCATAAACTTTCCTAATCAACATTTTCTATACTGGATATATATATATATATATACATATATATATATATATATATATATATATATATATAATATTATTTATATATGTACATATATATATATATACATATATATATTTATATATATACATATATATATATATATATATATATATATATATGTATATATATATACATATATATATATATTACTTCCGGTCACCCTTCCACATTATCTCTATGACTTCCTCTGGGTAGCAAACACACTATATCAAGGGAGTTGGGGGCTGAGTGGATCGTCTGGCTCTGACCAGAGTGAAGCAACATGTAGTCTTCGTCAAAGAAGAGGAATCATGGTGCTGAATGAAGTCCTTTAACTCCAGCCATGATTAGATATGAGGTTAAGGTGCATGCAATAACTGAGAACGAGAGAAGTTTCCCAACTGACGGATACACGACGTTATTTGATTACATAAAAACAAAACAATTTTATTTACATAGATATATAGATATCCATCGGGACGCAAACAACAGTATTTTCAATTAACGGACATGATTAACTTTATTCCAGCCATCACCATGGGTTATATTCCTGCTAATATAAACAATTCCCTATAAATTAATCTGTGATGAAACGGAGAAATATATATATAGTACTCAAAGGGTTTACAAATGATTACAAAGGCGGAGCATGCCAACAGGAGACCTTTTGGCCCATGACTAGATTGGATGCGAGAAAAAAATATTTGATAATGACAAATGAATAAATAAAAATTATAGTCCATCAAAATAATTCTAATTATAACAAGGAAAGAACCATCGCGCACTAAGTAAAACAAAGCAAAGTATTATACAGTGGTGACATGGTTGGAAACTGAATTAAATCTCTATAACTTGTTATTAGTATTACAGTGTTGACATGGTTAAAAACTGAATTAAATATCTATATCTTGCCATTCCCATTCCTTAACACGCTACACTAGTTGAGGTAGTGGGAATACAAGTTATTAACATTGACATTAACTTTAATTTCCATTAATGCTAATCATGTTGTCTGGCTGATATTTTCCCAACTCATTCTAGATCATCTTATTAAAACCCTTATTAACCCTTGGCACATCATTTCAAAACAAGTTTAATTCATTATCTCACTGTTGATTTCATCATATGTTTTTGTTACTATTACTGTTGCTATCCCTATTGCTATTCCAGATATTATTAT
>NC_134804.1:23593377-23600877 GCF_046742065.1 Oratosquilla oratoria | reverse complement strand
TATAGGAAAGGGGAAGGATGTTTTTTTGGGCTTTTATGGATCTGGAAAAGGCTTATGATAGGGTAGACAGAAAGGCACTGTGGGAGGTTATGCAGATTTATGGAATAGGAGGAAAGCTTTTGGGAGCTGTCAAGAGTTTTTATGAGAGTAGAGCTTGTGTCAGGATTAGAAATGGAGAGAGTGAGTGGTTTGAAGTAAAGGTGGGACTTCGTCAAGGATGCGTTATGTCGCCCTGGCTGTTCAACTTATACATGGATGGGGTGGTGCTAGAGGTGAATGCTAGGGTAGTGGGTCAGGGATTGGAGATGGTTAAAGAAAATGGAGAAAAGTGGGAGGTGAGCCAGCTGTTGTTTGCGGACGACACTGCGCTTGTGGCAGGGTCAGAGGAGGGATTGAGGAAGCTGGTGGCAGAGTTTGGGAGAGTATGTGATAGAAGAAAGCTAAAGATAAATGTGGGTAAAAGTAAGGTGATGAGATGTACAAGGGGTGAAAGTGGCAGTAGACTGGAAGTGAATATTAAGGGAGGGCGATTGGAGGAAGTGAATAGTTTTAGATACTTGGGTGCAAGTGTGGCAGGAAAAGGTGGAGTGAAGGTGGAGGTAGAATGTAGATTGAGAGAAGTGAGTAAATGCCTTGGTGGATTAAAGAGTGTAATGAGGAATAGACATTTGGGAATGGATGCGAAGAGGAGACTGTATGAAGGAGTGATTGTGCCAACAGCACTGTATGGGGCAGAAACGTGGAACATAAGAGAAGAAGAGAGAAGGAGTTTGAATGTGTTTGAGATGAGGTGTCTGAGAAGTATGGTGGGGGTTACTAGGCTGGATAGAGTGAGAAATGAGGAGGTGAGAAGGAGAACAGGGGTGAAAAAGGATTTGGGAGATAGGGTTGATGAAAGAGTATTAGGATGGTTTGGACACATGGAAAGAATGAGTGAAGAAAGACTAGTAAAAGAGGTATGGAAGGCAGATGTGGAGGGAGTGAACATGAGGGGACGTCCTAGGATGAGGTGGATGGATGGGGTGAAGGGGGCTTTGGGGAAGAGGGGAATGTCTGTTGAGGAAGGAAGGGAGAGGACGGAAGACAGAGGTGAGTGGAGAATGGTTGTATATGGATGATGTTTGTGATTGCATGAGGAGGAATGGGCGGGGGGTGGGGGGTGGGGTAGTATGTGTGAGTAAATTTTTACGCAGCCCGAAGGGATTTCTCCCCGTCCTCTCCTTATATGCAAGGGGGGACGGCGAGGGGGGGTCGCCGATTAAATGAAGCGGCCTTGCTGTGGATGTGATGTGTCTTGCGACACTGCTTCTGACCCAGGGCGGTGGGCAGGGTGCAGGGATGACCCGTCATCCAGGAGGTGCTCAGATGAGAGGGAGGGTGGGAGGGGTGTGGAGTGTATGTAGGGATGAAATGGGTGGGAGTGTTTTTATGCCTTTCCCTTTTTGGCTACCTCCCTTGGAAGGGGGAAAAAGCCTTGGTATATGTATGTATGTATGCATGTATTATTATTATTATTATCATTATCATTATTATTATTATTATTATTATTATTATTATTATTATTATTATTATTATTATTATTATTATTATTATTATTATTATTATTATTATTATTATTATTATTATTTATTATTATTATTATTATTATTATTATTATTATTATTGTTATTATTATTATTATTATTATTATTATTATTATTATTATTATTATTATTATTATTATTATTATTATTATTATCATATTATTATTATTATTATTATTTTATTATTATTATTATTATTATTATTATTATTATTATTATTATTATTATATTATTATTATTATTGTATTGTTATTATTATTATCAATTATTATTATTATTATTATTATTATTATTATTATTATTATTATTATTATTATTATTATTATTATTATTATTATTATTATTATTATTATTATTATTATTATTATTATTATTATTATTATTATTATTATTATTATTATCTAATTATTTTTCGTATCATTATCAACACTACTATCATTATTACTAATGTCATTATTATCATTATTATTATCATTATCGTTATCATTTAAATTATTATTATTATTTAGCCCTCTGCGGACAATTTTTTTCAATTCATGGGATTGTTTCTGTCCCTAAAAAGTTTTATTTCCTCACTATTGATTCTGTCTGCCTCGTGGTGATTCTGTTTATTTGACGATGAAAGACATAAGATGTACAAGACTTGAAAGTTCAAAATGTTCAAATTGGCTACCATTTTTTCGAACAAGGAACTTTAATCCATCATTGGGTTGGAGAGGGGAAGAACGAGAGCCCTTTTGTCCCTTCCCTCATATATTCTCCCCGTATGTGAGTAAAGTAATCTGACAAAAAAAAATTGAAACCGTCATTGAGAATAAAAAAAAATTATATAAAGCACCTTTAGTGACCTCATTAACGATAAAAACAGTAATTGATGATGATTACCCAAGAAGCTCCCTGCCTCAGTAAACGAAAGGAAAGGACAGGAGGGCATAAAAGAAGAATCCAGCAAGAATTCGTCAACAAAGTTGAGATAGGATCTTGACGAAAAGGCGAAGATAATGAAAGGACGAGGGAAGACAGACACAAAGAGAAACAAAGAGTTGCCAGCAAATGAAAGCCTGGTTAGAGACAAATAAAACAAAACGAGAGAAAACTTTTATCCGTCCAGGTCTGAGAGGAAATGCAGCACTTTACTGAGAGAAAAGTGAGAGGAAGCCTCTGAACGCCTTCCATGGATCGAGCCCTTCAGAACAAAAGGATATCAGTAATGGTCAACGGTTTTTATAGTCTCTTCATAGGAATATAAATTTTGAAAAAATGCTTTAACCATCACGATAACGTGTTGATTAATAAGAAAGAGAAAGACAAATTAATTCAATGAAATCTGAAAATATATGGAATATAGGGTAACATCTCATTCCATTATGATGATAGTCAACGGTTTTTATAGTCTCTTCATAGGAATATGAATTTTGAAAAAACGCTTTAACCATCACGACAACGTGTTGATTAATAAGAAAGAGAAAGACAAATTAATTCAATGAAATCTGAAAATATATGGAATATAGGGTAACATCTCATTCCATTATGATGATAGTCAACGGTTTTTATAGTCTCTTCATAGGAATATAAATTTTGAAAAAAACGCTTTAACCATCACGACAACGTGTTGATTAATAAGAAAGAGAAAGACAAATTAATTCAATGAAATCTGAAAATATATGGAATATAGGGTAACATCTCATTCCATTCTGATGATAGTCAACGGTTTTTATAGTCTCTTCATTGGAATATAGATTTTGAAAAAACGCTTTAACCATCACGACAACGTGTTGATTAATAAGAAAGAGAAAGACAAATTAATTCAATGAAATCTGAAAATATATGGAATATAGGGTAACATCTCATTCCATTCTGATGATAGTCAACGGTTTTTATAGTCTCTTCATTGGAATATAGATTTTGAAAAAAGGCTTTAATCATCACGATAACGTTAATTGATTAAAGAGAAAACAAATTTAATTCAATGAAATCTGAAAATATATGGAATATAGGGTAACATCTCAATCCATTGTATAGATTGATGAAAAGAAAGACAAATTAATTCAATTGAAATCTGAAAATATATGGAAATAGGGTAACATCTCATTCCATTCTGATGATAGTCAACGGTTTTTATAGTCTCTTCATTGGAATATAGATTTTGAAAAAAACGCTTGAATCACGACAACGTGTTGATTGATAGGAAAGAGAAAAACAAATTAATTCAATGAAATCTGCAAATATATGGAATATAGGGTAACATCTCATTCCATTCTGATGATAGTCAACGGTTTTTATAGTCTCTTCATAGGAATATAAATTTTGAAAAAATGCTTTAACCATCACGATAACGTGTTGATTGATAAAGAAGAGAAAGACAAATTAATTCAATGAAATCTGAAAATATATGAAATATAGGGTAACATCTCATTCCATTCTGATGATAGTCAACGGTTTTTATAGTCTCTTCATTGGAATATAGATTTTGAAAAAATGCTTTAACCATCACGATAACAATGGATTACAATGGATTACAATGGTGGAGCATGCTGACAGGAGACCTTTTGGTCCATAACTAGGTCAGATGCAAAAAAAATATATAATAATGATAAAAAAATGATAATAATAATAATGATAAAGAGGAGAAAACAAATTAATTCAATGAAATCTGAAAATATATGGAAGATAGGGTAATATCTCATTCCATTCTGATGAATGGTTTTCCCATAACTCCAGTTTATTTCAGTAATTTCTACTAATTTTCATGAAAATAGCAGTTGCCGACAAGACTGACGAGTTAAACACCATATAAACGAGCCTTTATGATTACAGCTTATTAACAAGTACAAGTTGAAATACATATGCTTGAGATTTAATAAGGGGAAAGGAGGAAACAGGGAGAGAAAAGAAGTAGGGGGAAGGAAGAGGAGGAGGAGGTGGAGGAGGAGGAGGAGAAGAAGTTGGGGATTGAACACTGGGAAAGGTTGAGAATGCTGGACCAAACGTCCTCCTCCTCTTCCTTCACCCCACTTCTTTTCTCTCCCCGTTCCCTCCTTTCCCCTTATTTGATCTCAAGCATATGTATCTCAACTTGTACTTGAAAAAGCTGTAATAAGCGAAACGTCGTACAAATAAAGGCTCCGTCCTCATATGGTGTTTAACTCGTCAATTTCTACTAACCCATCTAGTAGGGAGAGGGTCATAGAATATCAGGGATTACCCGTTCCGTGCCCTCATACGAGGTACTGAGCGCACGGTACTGTAGTGACATCCAAACGGATCAGTGTCATACAATGTTCATCTGTGACCGGAGACTAATCTCCTCTCTAAAAGGATTACAAAGGATTACATAGGAGGAGCACACCGACAGGAGACCTTTTGGTCCATAAGTTGGTCGGATACGAAAAAATTATGATTATAATAATGATAAATAAATAAACAAACAACTACAAGTTATAACAGCATAAGTAATAATAAACAAAATAGATAAATGCATAGGTATAGTTAAATCATAAACAAACAGGAAAATAGTAAATAATAATAAATTGACATAATGATAAATGAAAATCAAGCAAATAATAATAAACAGACAAACAATAACAAATAACAAACAAATAAATAATATAAAATAAATGGCAGGCATTAACAAATAATATAAAAGAAATGACAGGCATTACAAATATTATAAGATAAATGAGAGGCATTAACAAATAATATAGAATAAATGGCAGGCATTACAAATAATATCAAATAAATAGGAAGATGCTGATCATTATTACCTTATGTGATACCTTCTTTAGACTACTCTTTACCACCTCTGTGATTGCACCTACTCGGTGCCGTGTTGCCCCAAGGGATAGAGCCGCTGGTTTTCATTGACGAAATACAAAAATTCACATTCCATACTCTTGTTCTGGCTAACACGAGGCTATTACACTCAGTCTCTGTGGTTCTCCATCGGAAACAAAGTTGGTAGGGAATATGGGTTCCTCTGAGCTGAACAAAATCTTATGAATAAAATCATACCACCGACAAACATGTCATATTCTTCCGTTCAAGATTAACTGATTAACAACACATTGATACTTTCATAGGGAGATCGCTTCTAGGCCGAACAAGATCTTCTTTCATTAGATAGAACATTATATCTTAAATGTCCAGCTAACTGGGGGCTCTTTTAAAACGAATATGTTCTTTAAGAAAACAAAAATTTCTAAGATACAGCATAGTACGAAAAGGTATACTTCTTAGATACTAGATAATTCATAAAATTTTTAGAACCATGGTAGTTCCCCAAACGGAAGAAGATTTTTTCATACTATGGAAAAATTTAACAAAGTGTTGGGCCAGATTTTGTTTATATATTACTTTTTTTTTTTTTTTACAAGGTTTCATTAGACTTGTTCAAATAGTTCTTCGTACTATTGGGATGCATTGATCCTATGATGAAGTTTCCAAGTACAGCCATTATTCTAAGAAAAGATAATTACTTGCTGTGTTTCAAATGAGGGGTAGCATCTAATATGTCAATACTGAGAACTACTGTAATTAGACCTTTGTTACGATCGTGCACTTTCATGATTTCTGTATGCCTAAACTAAACTGTTTTATTCAGTTCAGTAAAAGACTCAAAAGTATTATTTGTGCTTTTGTACATACATACATATACCAAAGGCTTTTCCCCCTACATGGGGGGTAGCCAAAAAGAAAAAGGCACAGAAACCACTCCCACTCATTCCATTTCCTATATATTCCATTCCTCTCTACCCTCCACCCTCCTCCCTCCCTTTTATCTTGGCACCCCCTGGATGACGGGTCATCCCTGCATCCTGTCCACTGCCCTTGGTCAGAAGCAGTGTCGCAAGACACAGCACATCCACAGCAAGGCCGCTTCATAAATTCGGCGACCCCCCTCTCCGTCCTCTCATGCAAAAAAATGAGAAGACGGGGAGAATTCACTTTGGGCTGCGTCTGTTTTTTCCTTTTCTTTTTTCTCATACATACTTCCTCACCCCCCATCCCCCACCCACTCCACTCATGCATCACAGCATCATCTATACACAACCCCTCTCCATTCACCCCTATCTTCTGTCATCTCCCGTCCTCAACAGACATTCCTCTCTTTTGTAATGCCCCTTATATCCCATCCATCCATCTCATCCTAGGACGCCCCCCCATATTCACTCCTTCCACCTCCGCCTTCCACACTTCTTTTACTAATCTTTCTTCACTCATTCTTTCCATGTGTCCAAACCATCCTAATACCCTTTCATCAACCCTATCTCCCAGTTCCCTTTCCACCCCTGTTCTCCTCCGCACCTCCTCATTTCTCATTCTATTTAGCCTAGTAACCCCTATCATACTTCTCAGGCATTTCATCTCAAACACATTCAAACTCTTTCTCTCTTACTCTCTTATGTTCCATGTTTCTGCCCCGTACAATGCTGTTGGCACAATCACTCCTTCATATAACTTCCTCTTAGCATCCATTCCCAGATTTCTATTTCTCATTACGCTTTTCAATCCACCAAGGCATTTACTCGCTTCTCTCAATCTACATTCTACCTCCACCCCCACTCCTCCCTTTCCGGCCACGTTCGCGCCCAAGTATCTAAAACTATCCACTTCCTCCATTCTTTAACCCTTACTTCTCACCTCCAGCCTGCTGTCACTCTCTCCCCTTGTACATCTCATCACCTTACTTTTACCCACATTTATCTTCAGCTTCCTTCTTTCACACACCTTCTCAAACTCTGTCACTAACTTCCTCAATCCCTCCTCTGATCCTGCTACAAGTGCAGTGTCGTCGGCAAACAACAACTGGCTGACCTCCCACTTTTGTAGAAATGATAATAACGTCACTATGGTTTTCTAGTCATTTTTTTATTATTATTTTATCATTCATTTATTCATTTATTTATTTATTTATTTA
>NC_134804.1:23578377-23583377 GCF_046742065.1 Oratosquilla oratoria | reverse complement strand
CTACTCGATCTATTGATCACTAGCCACGAAAGCATGATAACCGATGTAGAAGTCGGTGAAACTGTTACAATAGCGATCACAACTTAGATTCAAACAACTAAAAAAAATTAGAATAGATACTTGTGTTTCTAAAATACCCGATTTCAGTAAATCTCAGTTCATATGACTGCGTCAGGAGGTTCAGCTTACAGACTGGGAGGCAAAATTAAACGAAAGACCTGTAGATCAGATGTGGGAAATATTTCCAAATACCTTCACTAAGATGATTCATACTTACATTCCTTTTAAGGACAGACGTCCCCTAAATCAGGCTCGCCCAAAATGGCTTGACAAAGAAAACTGAAAAAAGTATTGCTAAAAAGAGATCCGTTTACAAGAAGTGTAAGTGCTCTGATGCATCTAATGACTACCAAAGTTATGTATTAATACAGAGAGATTTAAAAAAGACATAAAAAACGAAAACGACAGTACGGAATTAATATCGCAGATAGATACAAAGAGAATCTCCAAGAATTCTATAGTTACATTAGAGATAAAAAGGTTGTTAGGAATCACATTGGTCCACTATTATCTGCTGACGGTCAACTTGAATATTCAAATGCAGGAATGTGTGATATCTTAAACAATTATTTTAGCTCAGTATTCGTAAACGAAACATATCAAAGTGATCTCCAAACTGAAACCTGTGAAAAATTTAGGGTAAACTTACTACGGTAAATATAACAAAAGAAAATAAAGGTGTATACAGAAACTCAAAGTTAATAAAACACCAGGGCCTGACGGTTGGCATCCAAGAATCTTAAAGGAAATGAAAAATGAGATTGCTGTTCCATTAGAAATTATTTTCAAGAAATCCATCATATCCGGGGATGTTCCAAGGGAATGGAAGCTAGCTAACGTTACTCCCATATTCAAAAAAGGTGACAAAAAGAAACCAAGTAACTACAGGCCTATAAATTTGAGTTTAATCGTAGGAAAAATGATGGAAACTATTATCATAGATGCTATCGAACATCATTTAGAAAGTAACTGTTGGATGAATGATAGCCAGCATAGTTTTAGACGGAAACGTTCTTGCGTGACTAACTCGAATTCTACAAACAGAGGTATTTCGAATTATGACAAAAGAAACAATATAGATTTAATATATCTAGACTTTGCAAAAGCTTTTGATACCTTCCCCCACGAAAGACTACTTACTATATTAGCTTCACACTGAATAGGTGGTAGCCTACTAAGTTGGACTAGTAATTGGTTGAATGATCGAAAACAGAGAGTTGTTTTAAATGGAAAAACTTCTGGATGGAAAAATGTTACAAGTGGAGCTCCTCAGGGTTCCGTTCTTGGGCCACTTCTATTCACAGTATATATAAATGATAAAGACCATGGACTAAAATCTATTGGCTCCAAATTTGCTTATGATGTAAAACTGTGCGGAATGACAAATGATCACTTAAACCAATTAGATATTCAAGAAGATTTAGATAAATTACAGCAATGGTCTGAAAAGTGGCTAATGAAATTTAACACGAGTAAATGCAATGTAATGCACATAGGTAAAAATAACAGTAAGTTATTTGGAAATTCGTTAACAAAAGTGGACAGCGAAAAGGATCTCGGCGTAATTATCAGTAACGATCTCAAATAATCCAAGCAGTGTATTTCAGCCTCTGAGAAAGCAAATAAGGTTCTAGGACTGATTGCGCGATCTTTTGATTTCAAAAGTCCATCCCTCATTAACAAGCTATATAAATCGTTAGTTCGTCCACCTTTGGAATATGCTGTTTCCGTATGGTCACCGAATCTCATTAAAGAAATTCACAGATTAGGCAAAGTACAACGGTGAGCCACAAAACTTATTCCAAATATAAAAAATAAATCATGCGAAAATCAACTAAAACATGAGTATTTTTTCCCTGAAAAACCGTAGACTTGATACAGATCTTTAAGATTCTAAACGGAACTGACAAAATAAAAGGTGACAAAAATTTCACAATGAATGAAAATCCGACAAGAAATAATGGTCTCAATTTGTCAGGAAATAGATTTAATTTGGAAGTGAGTAGAAACAAATTTGCTAATCATGTAGTTAATGGAATAAACTTCCTACAGAGTTAGTACAATGTAGTTTAATTTGAAGCTTTAAGGTTCGTTTAGATAAACACCCAAGCAAGATGCTGCAATGCCTGTCATTTATTTTATATTATTTGTTTGTGTTTCTTATTGTCTCTTTGTTTATTATTATTTGTTTGATTTTCTTTTATTATCATTTGTCTGTCAATTTATTATTATTTACTATTTACCTGTTTATTTATCATTTAAATATACCTATGCACTTATCTATTTATTTTATTTATTATCTATATTACTATAATTTCATCTATTTATTTATCTATTTATCATTGTTTTTTCTCATCCGACCTAGTTATGGACCAAAAGGTCTCCTGACGGCATACTCCTCCTTTGTAATAATAAATCTACAAGCACAGACTATTCAAAACACATCTCTGATTTCAGTAGATTTTCTTCAGTTGAATGAAATTGGTTGCTGGTGTCTGGCATAAATTCTCTTTTGCAAAATGTTGAATTTTACTGATTTTGACGCTGGGTTTAATTTTCTTTAGCTAAATAAACATGCTGGGAGAATCATTGCATGAAACCTCCACTTTACCGGCAATTGACATACAATTGGCATGCTCCTTTTTTTTTTTTTCTTTTTTTTTTAGAAAATTGGGCCTGTGTAGGCATTCTATTTTTTCAACACTATTTGAAATATGTAGATGTAAAAGATCCTAACACGTAGCAAAAAAGCCCGGGACATAGTGATATTTCACTATCATATGACTGAATTTCGAGTCATCATATCTAATTAGTATTTGAAAGTCTATAGTGCGTTCATTCAATGGAGCTAACCAGAAATCATTGTCCAAAGTCGTATCTTTTCTGGAAATAACATTTTTGTAAAATAACTCTAGCAATATGCTGTTTGACACTAACAGAGATGTCAACATAAAAGCCTGGAACTGTTGCAGTGATATTTTGCACTCAAGTAGTGACGGGAACAAATTGAAGTATACTTCAAAGGCAACGAGTGAAAATATTCTGGTATAAAAACAGGCATACATTGGTTTGCACAGTAATCCATGTCCATACACACGTATACCTTCACCGGTAGTCACACAGACGAGGATACCATACTGGTACATATATTAAAAGTTTTCGCTGCGCCTTAACAGACTTCCTTAGACCAAATAAAACAACTCAGCTGCAGCCAGAACAAAAGTATAAATCGTGAATAACATTACCATTGGTCAACCACACTAGAAGATATAGGAACAAATTAATATCACATGAAAGTATACCAATTATACATATGCATACACACACATACACACACACACACACACACACACACACACACACACACACACACACACACACACACACACACACACACACACACACACACACACACACACACACACACACACACACACACACACACACACACACACACAAACACACCCACACACACACACACACACACACACACACACACACACACACACACACACATACACACACACACACACACACACACACACACACACACATACATACATACACACACAGAATCGCACTCACACACACCGGTACACAACCACAAACACACAAACATATAAACACGTACACACACACACACACACATATATATATATGTATGTATATATATATACATATATATATATATACATACATATATATATATATATATGTATATATATATATATATATATATATATATATATATATATGACCACTCGCATGTGTACACAGGAATTCTAAAGATAGATTGGCAAAGTAGTTAAACGAATAAAAGTAGACAAGAAAAAATAGAAGAAAACTTATATTACTGATATAATTTCAGTTTAATTCTAAGGCATGTATGTTTGAGAATATTTATTTAATCAAAACCTCACCACCGAACTCACTGTTCCCACCTCGCCATAATTAATTCATAATACAGAGGCTTCTCTGTCCGCAGAATAGATTCCTTATCCAAACATGGCTTCAATTTTCCAACCCCTTCTCCTGATCCTTCTCCACATTAATTTCCCCTCTCCGTCCCCTCACTACCCCCTCCCCCCTCCGCCAATCATTCTCCCTCGAAGCAGCACTCTAAAAGTTCCTTTGGTCCATTGCAGATTCATAAAGCAAACTTTTAATTCTCCTTCTGTCGTTGAGGTAATTATGACCATTACAGCTAGCGAGGAATGAAACTCCCTGTAACTTGGCTAACGATGTAGTCGTCCACTGCCCTCCAGCCCCACACCCTCCACCACCAGACACCCTATTCCTAATCCAGACACCCAATCACTCATGCCCTCCCATAATCCCACTTTCTACTCAAGCAACACAGGTCCTTCCTGCTGTCCTCATCTCCACCTTTTCTGTGAGGGAAACTGTGTTCACTGCCCCGCCCACACACACACACACACACCGCCAAAGATTACCAAAAAGAAGGTTATGAACCGAGATAGGGGAGGTTTCAAGCCTTGACCCAAATTCATACAAATCTGATTAATTATCATAATATTTTCCAAGAAGTGGCAAAACTCCACCTGTCGAACACCAACCCTGAAGAACACAGTAGTAATCGGAGTAACACACACACACACACATACACACACACACACACACACACACACACACACACACACACACACACATATATATATATATATATATATATATATGTATATATATACATATACATATTTACACACACACACACACACACATATATATATATATATATGTATATATATGTATATATATATATATATATATATATAGATATATAGATGTGTGTGTGTGTGTGTGTGTGTGTGTGTGTGTGTGTGTGTGTGTGTGTGTGTGTGTGTGTGTGTGTGTGTGTGTGTGTGTGTGTGTGTGTGTGTGTGTGTGTGTGTGTGTGTGTGTGTGTGTGTGTGTATTTC
>NC_134804.1:23570877-23573377 GCF_046742065.1 Oratosquilla oratoria | reverse complement strand
CTACCCATGCTCATGACGAAGGCGGACCTACACGTATCACCGATCAAGCAAATGTCAGGGCCACCAATGAGGACTCACCTGAGGGAAGATGCACAGTCATTCGGCATCCATACCACCCGACAAATCCCACTGGACTTTCAAGAGGAGAAAACAGAACTAGAGTCGATAGCCCAGAGCATCATTGCGTCTGTACGTGACGTCCCGTCAACTTGTTGCCACCCACTCGTAGCCACACTGAAGCCTAACGGCGGTCTGCGCATTACCACCGACCTGTCAAAAATACATGGTCGGATATCGCGCCCCGCTCACCCCTTGCCTACACCCATTTACCACCATCAAGGGTGTGGACCAATAGGGACGGTACTTCACTACTGTTGACACCCTTCATGGGTTCTGGCAAATTGAGCTGGCTAAGAAAGACAAAACCACTCACCACACTTATAACGCCATACGGCCGCTATAAGTACTAATGTGGTCCAATAGGTTTTGAGGCAATCTATGACGCTGTGGTGTCTCTAACTCCCAGACATGAGAGCCTACGCGACATTTTGGCTTATAGTATCGTCTTTGCAGAAATGGGGTGGACAAGGAATTTATATGTTGTGTAAAAATTGCTGGCCTTTGGCCTTATATTACTATTGTGTAGATCAAGTCCATATGCCTGTACTACAGGCATTTGTATCCTTATAGAAGCACAATCTTGGCCATGCTGAGCTATGTTTCCGTAAGGCTGTGTCCTTCGCTACTTTTGAGTACGTCGCTGTATATATAAAAAGCCAGGTTTTTGTTACCAATTTCAGTTCTCATCAGCATTTGCAACTCAGCGGTGCGCGTCCCAAGGCCCATGTGGTCACCTTTGCGGTTGGGTTTCCTTGGAGCCTAACCACCCGACCAAGCCTAGGCCGACACTCGCAATAACCAGAATAAAGCCAAAAAATAAAATAAAAATTGAGCTTCATTTACTCCCTAGGCACCTTAGCCCAAGTATTGTTCACTTAATGTTCCATTGGTGACCCTGGGAGTTTTTATGCGAGTGCACCCAGCCGACCCTGGATATTCGACACGCTACGACCGACAACGACGACCAGCTGCTGCGCCCTACACACCACTAACGTCACCCCGACAAGGATGTTATCGCTTCCACTGACGTCGCTCACAGCCGCTATCCCGCTTGGACATCACGATCAACACAGAAGTCATGATCAACGCAGTTCGACGTCGCTACTCCAGGGATGCCACCGCTTCCGACGTCGCCGCCGCTGCCAATGACATCCAGCTCCACTGACGCCACGCACGACCTCTTCCCCGCATTGGACACCACCATAGCCGCAGATCGTGTCAGATTCATGGCTCGGCAACAACCACGTTACAACCCCTGAGCATCATCCAAAACAAAGGCCTGCGACTTGCACTTGGAGCATTACGCTGCACAAGAGTCGAGAGGCTGGAAGTTGAACCCAATGCCGCCCCCCTCCACTACAGGCGCTAACTTCTTATACTACGTTACGCCGCGAAAGTGCTTTGTAATCCACGACATCCCTGCAAGCTGGCGTCGTCCCAGTATGAGCACTTTACCAACTCCAGCTTGAATCCCTTTTCCATCAGGATCCAATCCTTGTGCGACCAGTATTCAGTGCCATTATGGCCTATTGAAAATTTGAAGACGTTCCATATACCACCTTGGGAAAAGATCACCCTAAGCGTCGACATTAACGAAGACCTCCACAAGAAAACGTGCTCGGTGGAAGAACTTCAACAGAAGAACCTACAAGTCATCAACGGGTACACTGGCCACAGGGCACTGTATACGGATGGTTCCAAGTGTGGCCGTAAGACAGGGACAGGGTTATATAGCTCCACAACCCGAATGATGTTCAGATTGCCGGACCATACAAGCATTTATATTGCCGAACTATTCGGAATATCTAAAACGATAGAAAAGGCTCAATCTGACAAACATAGTAAATTTGTTATTTTCTCAGATTCTTTGAGTGAATTATTGTCAATTAAGTCAGGTAATCAAATGGGGAATTCTCTCTTGGACAAAATTATTAGCACACTTTCGACGACCAATAAGACTATTACTCTCTCTTGGGTTTCCAGCCACATAGGGATCTCCGGGAACGAGAAAGCGGACACGCTGGCCAAATCTGCGTTAGAAAATGACTCTATTATAGATATACCCATATATATAGACACTTTCAATTCAATCCTAATAAAAACAATTACACGCCCACTGGCAACATCAGTGGGACAATCTCCATATCACTCATAAACAAAAGGAGAACATAACAGACTGGTCAACATCATACAGAAGCAAAACAAAGGAGGAAGTCGTCATAGCAAGGCTGAGGATGAATTCCACCTACATCACCCACCAAAATCCTTGCATCACTGGCGTATTTCTTCCCCAGTGCAACACCTACAACACTACACTATCTATAAGACACATATTCATACACTGCACGAAATACAACACACTACATCACTGCAGGCTTAA
>NC_134804.1:23560877-23565877 GCF_046742065.1 Oratosquilla oratoria | reverse complement strand
AGGAAAAGGGCAGAAGCTAGGGAGGTTTTTAAAGTGAGCTGCTTAAATGAGAAAGAAAAGGAGAAGGAGTATAAGAAGCTGAAAGAGGAGGGGGAGAGAATGAAGGATAGAGTAAACTAGGAGTGGAAGATGAGTGGGGATGGTTCAAAGAGGGAGTCATAAGATGTGCAAAGATGGTGTGTGAAACAAGGAGGACAGGAGGAAATAGAAGGAAGAATAGTGAGTGGTGGGATGAGGAAGCAAAGAAGGGTGTGGAAGAGAAGAAGCAGGCTTTCATAGGTTGATTACAAATTAGGACGAGGGACCATATGAGAGGTACAAAGAAAAGAGAGGAGAAGTAAAGCATAATATAAAGTAGGCAAAGAGGAGAGCAGTTGTGAAAAGGTATAAGAGTGTGACAGAAAATTCTGAAAGAAATAAGAAGGTTTTGGAAAAAATTAAAAGAGAAAGAGAAGGCGAATCAAGTAGAGAAGAAAAGGTAAAATGTGCAGATGGAAACATGATATTGGAAGAGAAGGCAGTGAGAGGAAGGTGGGTAGAATATTTTAGGGAGTTGCTAAATGTGAAGGAGGATAGGGAGGAAAAGGAAGTTGCAGTGGAAAGCGCTCAGAAAATTACCATGATGAGTGAGTAAAATGGAAGAGTAATAAAGGTGAAGTGAAGGCAGCTGTTAAGATGATAAGAGCAGGTAAAGCACCTTGGTTGGGTGTATGTCATGCAGAATATCTGAAAAATGAGGTACAGTGATGGTGGACTGATTGGTGAGGTTATTTGATATTTGTTTAAGAGAGGGTAGAGTGCCGGAGGACTGGAAGCGTGCGTGTATAATTCCACTTTACTAGGGAAAATGGGACAAGTGTGAGTGTCGTAGTTTCTGAGGGATCAACTTGTTAAGTGTAGTTTTGAAGGCTTATGAGAGAGCCTTGATTGAGAGGATTAGGAAAGGAACAGAGGAAGTAATTGGTGAGGAAAAGTTTGGGTTTAGGACAGGTACGGGTCGCGTAGATCAGATATTTGTGATAAGACGGATATGCGAGAAAGCTATATGAAAAGGTAAGGATGTATTTTGGGCTTTCATGGATCTGGAAATGGCTTATGACGGGGTAGACAGGAAGGTACTGTGGGAGGTATTGCAGATATATGGAATAGGAAGAAAACTGTTATGAGCCGTCAAGTGTTTTTAAAGGAGTAGTAGAGCTTGTGTTAAGATTAGAAACGGAGAGATGTGTTATGTCACCCTGGCTGTTTAATTTATACATGGATGGGGTGGTGCGAGAGGTAAATGCATGGGTAGTGGGTCATGGATTGGAAATGGTTAAAGAAAACGGAGCAAAATGGGAGATAAACCAGTTGTAATTTGCTGTATTAAGGGAGAGAGACTGGATAAATAAATTGACTGAGCCCGAAGGGATTTCTCCCCGTCTTCTCCTTTTCTGCATGAGGGGACTAAGAGGGGGGGGGTCGCCATTAATGAAGTGTCCTTCCTGTGGATGTGCTGTGTCTTGCACAGAGAAAGAAGAAGGAACATGGGCAGGGCTCAAGTGGCGTCTAATGCATTGTGTGGCAAATCACTCGCCTTCACCAAAGGTGGTAATAATTTATTGACTGCCCAGGTAGTAATACAGTCTGGTGACCATTGGTAACCAGACTGTATTACTACCTGGGCAGTCAATAAATTATTACCATCTTTGGTGAAGGCGGGTGATTTGCCACGCAAAGCATTAGACGCCACTTGAGCCCTGCCCATGTTCCTTCTTCTTTCTCTGTATATAAGACATGCCTTTTGCTCCATTACTCTGTATTCCACTGAAGAGGATCACAGTCCGTGATCGAAATATATGGATATCATCTATTTCATTTCTTCTTATCCAATACAGTGGGTTCTTGTTGAAATTTACGAATGTGTTACGACATTACTTTGTAGAAATATACGTATATGTATATATATATTGTGATGGCCCACCATCCTCCATGTATATAAAATGTCTGTATCTGTATGTCAATCTTTAATTGTAAGATAACTATGTATGTACTGTAAATTGCTTGTATACGTTGTGATGGCCCACCATCCTCCATGTATCTAAAAATATCTGTATCTGTGTTATCATGTAATTACGTATGTACCAAAAACTGCTTACCACTACATACTGAGGATCTACTCTCTCTAGGCCGGACCAGACGTGAACATTCTGTCACAGGCTTCATCCTTCTCCTTCCTCCCGTCCTCGCCAATGTTATACTATTAATGCATAACCGGATCCCTAGCAAACACCTAGCATCCCCCATAACGCACACACGTAACTTTATCACTACCCATATTGCTTTTGCTCTAGAGTACCGTGGCGTCACCAAAAATAATTCCATCTTCCCTCTGACTTGGTTTTCGGTGGAGGATTGATTGTCAATTGATTATTTTTGTTGTTGTAAAGTTCTTATATTGTTTTGTGGCTTTTTTGTTATACCCAAACAAACCACAATCAAATCACAACTTACCTAATCTACCCCCTACCTTAACCCACATCAAGGCACTAGTCACGAACCCATTAAAACTTATACTTCCAATCATATACCCAATCACGAACCATAACATATTAATACTACACACACTATATATATATATATATTTATATATATATATATATATATGATATATATATATGGTAGTATATATTATATACGTATGCCATACATTTACGCACACACACACATATATATATGTATATATATATATATAGTATATAGTAAATATATATAATATATATATATATCAGATTGATCCCAGGAGGACAAGGCTTTTATAGTCTCTGGGTGTCGAGTGGGTAAAGGCTCTGTGAGTATCTTTAGGGTGACGAAAGCAAGTGGGTTCAAACCTTACATGCGACTGTCAAAAAATTATCAGATTAATATCGCTGTCACTAGTGGAATTTAATCTCATGATTACAATGGCAAAAGGCGTGGAAGGGATGTGTTCGATCTTTACCCTTCTGCCACTACTGGGCTTGGGCCTTGTGTAAAACAGCGAACTGGGGTCGCAGTTTAGTGATATTCCTATCCTCGGGAATCAGATTGATTCCAGGTTACAAGGCTTTTATAGTCTTTGTGGTGGGACGGGGGTAAAGGCTTTGTGAAAGTAGATTTACTGGTGGCCGAAAGCAGTGGGCTCTTGGAATCCTACATGCGACTATCATAGAATTTATTCTCATTAATGTCGCTGTCCACTACAGAATTAATCGCATGGTTACAATGGCGAATGCGTGAAAGGGGTTTGTTCCTATCTTTACATCCTGCCACTAGTGGGCTTGGCCTTGTACACAGAACTCAAAAGTGATATTTATCTCTCGGGAATCAATGATTATACATAAAAAAACAAAATAAAATATCATAAAAAAAAAAATAAAATAATTAAAAACCCAAACACACAACACACACACACAAAAATACAACACACACAAAAACAATTTAAATAGAACAAGACACATAAATACAAAACATATTATAATAATATAAATCACCCTCCACTCTTGGCATCCAACACTACATAGAATTTATCAAAACGCTGTCACTACCAACAAAATAGGAAAAATATGTTAAACTTTACCCTCCCAAAAAAAATTAAAACATAAACTAAAAACCTATCACCAGTATATAAAACTAAGGATAAAACTCAGTAAGGTAAACAAAAGGGAACCTGCAGTGGGTTACAAACCTTAACACATAAGACAAAACAAAAGAGTAAACCATAACCACACACAATTCTTTTAACCCAAAAACATGAGAAAAACAAAAACTATAATAAACAAAGATAATATATTTATAAAATATCAAAAATTTATCCCCACCAAAAAACACAAAACTATTTACCACAAAGAAATCACAATACTTTTCCTCAAACCCCGTACCCGATCAAACACCCTAGAAAGAAACCTCCACCAATCCCATACTCCCCCCCAGTCCAACCCTCCCCAACAGGTATTAACAAGTTGTGGTAAAAAAAAACTGCCACCAAGTATTTCCGACAAAGTCAAAGAAAATCACAAACCACCTCCCCCCACAACATTCCTACCAAAAGTAAACATACCAATATCACCAGCACCTAATTTCTTTTAACGTTGAGAGTGGAACAATGGAGAAAGGGAAAAAATAGAGTTAACCAAATAAACGATAACTAAGTTGAAAACGAGTGAAAATTTAAAGGTGTAGAGGAATCATTTCAGAGTCACCTGTCCCCCACACAAAAAAACTCCATGAAAAAAGAACCCCAAACTTTCAAAACAATTCCCAACACAAAAAAAAAGAAAAACAGAATTACCAACCCACCCAAATTCAAACCCAACCACTCTTCAAAACTACCATACCCAAACTACATTTCACCACAAAATTAACCCAATCAAAAAAAACAATATTCAAAATACTATTCTCTAATCAATTAATACAATATATAAAAAAATCCCTACCCTCACTACCCACCAATTCAATATTAACTACATTCAACATACTATTACCAACATCACTTCCTCAACCCATACCCATAAAATAATCACAATAAAACCTCAATCTCTATTCTTCACTCATTCTTTCCCTTTATCTTTCAACAACTCTATAAAAAATAAAAATAGAACCCTCCTCAATTCACAATAGTTAATCAACACAACTTCTTCCATCAAACATTATACAGTGTTCAAAATACCTTACTTCGACAACATCCAAACATAATCTAAATGAGATAAAATAATTGGTGTCCAATCACCTACCACTCTCAGAAAAAAAAGATCCAGTGCACATCCCAAACACCACCATCACACAGGATTAAATTGACATATATGTATAGAAAAAATAGTAATACCCAGTTCAAAACAGTAAATTAGAGGGGTGAAAACACAGTAGAGAAAAAATTAAAAGGGAGAACCCTTCTTAAACAAACACAATAATTATATGAAAATATTTAACAATGTTTATCGTACCTTACAAGTAAAATACCACCAAATGAGTTCAATATAAAA
>NC_134804.1:23550809-23555377 GCF_046742065.1 Oratosquilla oratoria | reverse complement strand
TCATGATAGGATGTAATGTCGCTAGAGGGACGAATTGTCACATTAGGGATGTAAATGTCATAGGACAAAATGTCGCAATGGGCTCTAATGAGAGTGGAGGACAAAAGATCTCGATGGGAAGTAAATGCTAGTGGAGAACAAAATATCTCGATAGGATGTAATGATAATGGGAGGAGAAAATATCACGGTAGGATATAATGTCAGTGAAGGACAAAAATATAATTTTGGGAAGGGATACCGGACAGACATGTCAATGAAGGCCAACAATATCAAGATACGGATGTAATGTCAGTGGAAGACAAAAGATCACGATGGGATGTAATTATAGTGGAGGAAAAAATATCATGTACTTTAATGCTCGTAGTATTAAGAACAAAATTTAAAGAAATACAGGCGTTATGTCAAAAGCGAAAATCCCCGATATGATAGGAATAACTGAGACATGGTTAAATGGTACAGAGTTCGAAGCTGAATTTAAATATTGCGGATTATTTAAATAACTTTCATCAGGATAGAAACCACAAGATAAGGCTGGGGGGTGTTTCTATTTGTACGTTAAAAAACAATGTTCATGCTTGTGGTTTTTAGAGAGTATAGTGATGAAACAAGATGGCATATGATAGTTTTGTGGGTTGTGGGTTTAACCCAAAACAAAATGGACCAAAAAATTGAATATAGGTGTAATATATAGGCCAAACGACATTATTCATTAGCAGGACGACCAAATGTTATTTCAAGAACTGTCTAGTTTTCTGCAATCGGGATTTTATTGATAATGGGTTGATTTCAATTTTACTGACATTGATTGGATGACCCTTGGAACATGGCCATATAGGTAGGTCGCTTGATTGATTTTGCTTGGTGACAATTACTTTAATTCAGCATGTAAAAGTAGCCCACAAGATATGGGTAAACTTACTCGATATTTTGATCAACTTCAGCCGCGAAAGCATTGGTTAAAACTGATGTAGAATGTCGGGTGAATCTGTTGCAAAATAAGCGATCACCAACTTAGTTAAGATTTCAAAAACTCCTAAACAATTTTAGAATAGATACTTGTGATTTCTAAAATACCCGATTTCAGTACAGGCTCCAGTTCATAGGATCTAAGTCAGGAGCTTCAGCTTACAGATTGGGAGGCAAAATTAAAACGGAAAGGGCCTGTAGATCAGATGTGGGAAATATTCTCAAAATACGCTCACTAAGATTGGGATTCATACTTACATTCCTTTTAAGGACAGGGGACGTCCCCCAAATCAGGCTCGCCCAAAAAGTGGCTCGACAAAGAAAACTGAAAAAAAGGGTATTGCCTAAAAAGAGGACAGGCTTATAAGAAATATAAGTGCTCGGGTGCATCAAATGACTATGAAAGTTATGTATCAATACAGAGAGGATTAAAAAAAAAGACAAAAAGAAAAAGGAAAACGGGACAATTACGAAATGAAAATCGCTGATAAATCCAAAGAGGATCCCAATAGAAATTTCTATAGTTACATTAGAGATTAAAAAGGTTGTTAGGAATCACATTGGGTCCACTATTATCTGCTGAACGGTCAACTTTGAATCATTCAAATGAAGGAAATTGTTGTAATATCCTTAAACAATTATTTTTAGCTCGGTATTCGTAAAACGAAACACCTCAAAGTGAATTCCAAAACTGAAACCTGTGAAAAAGGTCTGGAGGGTTAAACTCTACTCCACTACGGTACAATATAACAAAAGAAAAGATTAAAAGGTGTAATAGGACTAACTCAAAGTTAATTTAAAACACCAGGGCCCGACGAGTTGGCATCCAAGAATCTTAAAGGAAATAAAAAATGAGATCGTTGTTCTATTAGCAAATTATTTTTCAAGAAATCCATCCATATCCGGAAATGTCCCATAGAGAAATGGAAGCTAGCTAACGTTACTCCCCATTAGTCAAAAAAAGGTGACAAAAAGAAACCAAATTAACTATAGGCCTATTAAGTTTGGACTTCAATCGTAGGAAAAAATAATGGAAACTATCATCAGAGATGCTTATACGAACATCATTTAGAAAGTAACCGTTTTGATAAATGATAGCCAGACATTGTGGTTTCAGACGGAAAACGTTCTTGCGTGACTAACTTACTCGAATTCTTACAACACAGTTTATCTCGAATTATGACATAAGAAGAAACAATATAGAATTTAATATATTCTAGACTTTGCAAAAGCTTTTGATACCGTCCCACACGGAAAGACTACTTACTAAATTAGCTTTGCATGGAATTAAGTGGTTAGCCTTATTAGGTTGGACTAGTAAGTTGGTTGAAAAGGTCGGACGAAAACAGAGAGTTGTTTTAAAATGGAAAAACTTCTGGATGGGAAAAGTGTTGCAAGTGGAGTTCCTCAGGGTTCCAGTTCTTGGGCCACTTCTTATTCATAGTATATATAAATGATATAGACATTGGACTAAATCTACTGTTTCCAAATTTGGTGATGATACAAAAACTGTGCGGATAGGTGGCAAATGATCACTTCAAACCAATTAAGGATATTCAAGAAGATTTAGATCAATTACAGCAATGGTCTCGAAAAAGTGGCTAATGAAATTTTAACACAAGCAAATGCAAGGTTAATTACACATAGTTAAAAAATAAACAGTAGTAACTACGATTACAAGTTATTTGGTAATTCGTTAACAAAAAGTGGATAGTGAAAAAAGATTCTCGGCCGTAATTATCAGTAACGAAACCTCAAAATCATCCAAGCAGTGTATTTCAGCACTCTGGAGAAAGCTATTTACGATTCTGGGACTTGATTGCGCGATCTTTTTATGTTCATAAAGTCCATCACTCATTAACAAGCTATATAAATCGTTAGTTCGGTCAACATTTGGAATATGCTGTTCTGTTATAGGTCACCGAATCTCATTAAAGGACATTGACAGACTGGAAAAAGTACAACAGCGAGCCACAAAACTGATTCCAAATATCAAAAATACATCATACGAAAACTCGACTAAAAAACACATGAATCTTGTTTTCCCTAAAAAAGCGGAGATCAGAGGTGGACTTGATAACAGGTCTTTAAGGATTTTAAAGGGAATTGGACATCAACAAGTGACAAAAATTTTCACTTTTGACATGAAGAATCAGGACAAGAAACAATGGTTCTCAAAAACCTTATCCAGTAAATAGATTTCAATTTGGAACGTAGGTAGAGAACAACTTTGCCAACCGTGTTGTTAATGAAGGGAATAATAAACTTCCTGCACAGGCAGTGCAATGTAGTTCAGTTCGAAGCTTTAAGAATCATTTAGATAAATACCTAAGTAAGATTGCCTGTAATGATTATAATTTATCTTATGCTATTTGCTTTTGTTTAGATTATAATTTGTCTAGTCTGATTTTTCATTTTAATGTATTAGTTATATGTCAATTTATTATTATTTATATTTACCTGTTTGTTTATTATTTAACTATAGCTATGCATTTATTTTTTTTATTTTACTTGTTATTTACATTATTATAGTTTTTATTCATTCATTTATTATTGTTATGATTTTTTTTTCGCATCCGACCTAGATATGGACCAAAAGGTCTCCTGTCGGCATGCTCCGCCTTTGTAATCCTTTGTAATCCCTTGCACCTTGTCCACTGGCGCTGGGGTTCAGAAGCAGTTGTCGCAAGGACACAAGCACATCGCACAGCAAGGCCGCTTCATTAAATCGGCGACCCCACCCCTCTCAGTCCCCCATTGCATAAATTGAAGGAGCGACGGGGAGAAATCCCTTCGTGGCTGCGTCAGTTTTTTGGCTCACACATACTACCTCACCCCCCCCAACCCCCCCCCCCATTCCACTCCCTCATGCAATCACAACATCATCCATATACAAACCATTCTCCATTTACGCCTGTCTTTCTGTCCTCTCCCGTCCTTCCTCAACAGACATTCCCCTCTTCCCCAAAGCCCCCTTCACCCCATCCATTCCACCTCATCCGTAGGACGTCCCCTCATGTTTCACTCCCTCCACATCTGCCTTCCCACACCTCTTTTACTAGTCTTTCTTCACTCATTCTTTTCCATGTATCCAAAACCATAACTAATATTCTTTCATCAACCCTATCTCTCAGCTCCTTTTCCACCCCTGTTCTCCTCCTCAACCTCCTCGTGTTCTCACTCTATCTTAGCCTAGTAACCCCCATCATACTTCTCAGGACACCTCATCTCAAAACACATTCAAACTTCCTTCTCTCTTCTTCTCTTATGTTCCATGTTTCTGCCCCATACAGTGCTGTTGGCACAATCACTCCTTCATACAGTCTCCTCTTAGCGATCCAATTCCCACAATGTCTTATTTCCTCATTACACTCTTTAATCCACCAAGGCATTTAACTCGCTTCTATCACGTCTACATTCTACCTTCCACCTTTCACTCCACCCTTTCCCTGCTACATTCTGCACCCAAGTATCTAAAACTATCCTCCACTTTCCTCCAGTCGCTCTCCCTTAATGCTCTACTTCCACAGTCTACCTGCCACTTTCACCCCTTGCACATCTCATCACCTTACTTTTAGCTCTTCTTCTGATCACATACTCTC
>NC_134804.1:23543309-23545809 GCF_046742065.1 Oratosquilla oratoria | reverse complement strand
AAAGGTTAGAGTGAAGAACAAGACTGCGAAAATGTGAATGGACGTCCACGATAGTATACTAGTCTCATTGCTGTCATACCAGGCTTGTAAGGAATTAGCATTAATCCCCAATTGCTTCCCACGGCTTATTTCGCAGATGACTCGCTCGAGTGTTCGAATGACCAACGACGTCTTAAGACTACCGTTCCGCGAGGTCGCGCCACGTCCAATCTCCCCCTCTTGTCCGAACTAGCCTTCCCTTTGTCAGTCTCTGTCCCAACACTCCTTCACAGCAAGTACTACCCATGCTCATGACGAAGGCAGACCTACACGTACCACCGATCAAGCAAATGTCAGGGCCACCAATGAGGATTCACCTGAGGGAAGATGCACAGTCATTCGGCATCCATACCACCAGACAAATCCCACTGGACTTTCAAGAGGAGAAAACAGAGCAAGAGTCGATATCCAGAGCACCATTGCGTCATTGTTGCAACCCACTCGTAGCCGCACTAAAACCTAACGGCGGTCTGCGCATTACCACCGACCTGTCAAAAATACTTGGTCAGATATCGCGCCCCGCTCACCCCTCGCCTACACCCATTTACCACCATCAAGGGTGTGGACCAATAGGGACGGTACTTCACTACTGTTGACACCCTTCATGGGTTCTGGCAAATTGAGCTGGCTAAGAAAGACAAAACCACTCACTACATTTATAACGCCATACGGCCGCTATAAGTACTCGTACTAATGTGGTCCAATAGGTTTTGCGACAATCTATGACGCTGTGGTGTCTCTAACTCCCCGACATGGGTGTCTACGCGACATTTTGGCTTATAGTATCGTCGTTGCAGAAATGGGATGGACAAGGAATTTATATGTTGTGTAAAAATTGCTGGCCTTTGGCCTTATATTACTATTGTGTAGATCAAGTCCATATGCTTGTACTACAGGCATTTGTATTCTTATAAAAGCACAATCTTGGCCTTGCCGAGCCATGTTTTGGTAAGGCTGTGTCCTTCGCTACTTTTGAGTACGTCGGCTGTGTATATAAAGAGCCAAGTTTTCGTTACCAATTTCAGTTCTCTTCAGCATTTGCAACTCAGCGGTGCGCGTCCCAAGGCCCATGCGGTCACCTTTGCGGTAGGGTTTCATTGAAGCCTAACCACCCGACCAAGCCTAGGCCGACACTCGAACTAACCAGAATAAAGCCAACAAACCCAATTGAGCTTCATTAACTCCCTAGGCACCATAGCCCAAGTAATGTTCACTTAATGTTCCATTGGTGACCCTGGGAGTTTTTATGCGAGTGCACCCAGCCGACCCTGGTTATTCGACACGCTACGACCGACAACGACGACCAGCTGCTGCGCCCTACACACCTACACACCACGAGGATTTTATCGCTTCCACTGACGTCACTCACAGCCGCTTACCCGCTTGGACATCACGATCAACACAGAAGTCATGATCAACGCAGTTCGATGTCGCTACTCCAGGGATGTCACTGCTTCCGACGTCGCCGCCACTGCCAATGACATCCAGCTCCACTGACGCCACGCACGACCTCTTCCCCGCATTGGACATCACCATCGCCGCAGATCGTGTCAGATTCATGGCTCGGCAACAACCATGAACATCATCCAAAACAAAGGCCTGCGACTTGCACTTGGAGCATTACGCTGCACAAGAGTCGAGAGGCTGGAAGTTGAAGCTAATGCCGCCCCCCTCCACTACAGGCGCTAACTTCTTATACTCTGTTACGCCGCGAAAGTGCTTTGTATTCCACGACATCCCTGCAAGCTGGCGGCGTCCCAGTATGAGCACTTTACCTACTCCAGCTTGAATCCCTTTTCCATCTGGATCCAATCCTTGTGCGAGCAGTATTCAGTGCCATTGTGGCCTATTGAAAATTTGAAGACGTTCCATATACCACCTTGGGAAAAGATCACCCTAAGCGTCGACATTAACGAAGACCTCCACAAGAAAACGTGTTCGGTGGAAGAACTTCAACAGAAGAACCTACAAGTCATCAATGGGTACACTGGCCACAGGGCACTGTATACGGATGGTTCCAAGTGTGGCCGTAAGACAGGGACAGGGTTATATAGCTCCACAACCCGAATGATGTTCAGATTGCCGGACCATACAAGCATTTATATTGCCGAACTATTCGGAATATCTAAAACGATAGAAAAGGCTCAATCTGACAAACATAGTAAATTTGTTATTTTCTCAGATTCTTTGAGTGAATTACAATTAATTAAGTCAGGTAATCAAATGGGGAATTCTCTCCTGGACAAAATTATTAGCACACTTTCGACGACCAATAAGACTATTACTCTCTCTTGGGTTTCCAGCCACATAGGGATCTCCGGGAACGAGAAAGCGGACACGCTGGCCAAATCTGCGTTAGAAAATGACTCTATTATAGATATACCCATATATATAGACACTTTCAATTCAATCTTAATAAAAACAATTACACGCCCACTGGCAACATCAGTGGGACAATCTC
>NC_134804.1:23535809-23538309 GCF_046742065.1 Oratosquilla oratoria | reverse complement strand
AGTGGTAGATAGAGCGTTAATGAATTATGTAGTGGTTATCAGTAGTACAGTAAGAGGAGTTAAGGATGTACATATTCTAAGGGGAGAGTTGGGGAATATCAGATCATTTTTTTTGGTGGAAGGTAAATTTAGAGTGGAGGATAGGTGGAGAAAGAGGAAAAGGGCAGAAGCTAGGGAGGTTTTTAAAGTGAGCTGCTTAAATGAGAAAGAAAAGGAGAAGGAGTATAAGAAGCTGAAAGAGGAGGGGGAGAGAATGAAGGATAGAGTAAAATAGGAGTGGAAGATAAGTGGGGATGGCTCAAAGAGGGAGTCATAAGATGTGCAAAGATGGTGTGTGGAACAAGGAGGACAGGAGGAAATAGAAGGAAGAATAGTGAGTGGTGGGATGAGGAAGCAAAGAAGGGTGTGGAAGAGAAGAAGCAGGCTTTCATAGGTTGACTACAAATTAGGACGAGGGACCATATGAGAGGTACAAAGAAAAGAGAGGAGAAGTAAAACATAATATAAAGTAGGCAAAGAGGAGAGCAGATGTGAAAAGGTATAAGAGCATGACAGAATATTCTGAAAGAAATAAGAAGGTTTTGGAAAAAATTAAAAGAGAAAGAGAAGGCGAATCAAGTAGAGAAGAAAAGGTAAAAGGTGCAGATGGAAAGATTATATTGGAAGAGAAGGCAGTGAGAGGAAGGTGGGTAGAATATTTTAGGGAGTTGCTAAATGTGAAGGAGGATAGGGAGGAAAATTAAGTTGCAGTGGAAAGCGCTAAGAAAATGAGAGTGATGAGTGAGTAAAATGGAAGAGAAATAAAGATGAAGTGAAGGCAGCTGTTAAGATGATAAGAGCAGGTAAAGCACCTGGGTTGGATGTATGTCATGCAGAATGTCTGAAAAATGAGGTACAGTGATGATGGACTGATTGGTGAGGTTATTTAATGTTTGTTTAAGAGAGGGTAGAGTGCCGGAGGACTGGAAGCCTGCGTGTATAGTTTCACTTTACTAGGGAAAATGGGACAAGTGTGAGTGTCGTAGTTTCAGAGGGATCAACTTGTTAAGTGTAGTTTTGAAGGCTTATGGGAGAGTCTTGATTGAGAGGATTAGGAGAGGAACAGAGGAAGTAATTGGTGAGGAAAAGTTTGGGTTTAGGACAGGTACGGGTCGCGTAGATCAGATATTTGTGATAAGACGGATATGCGAGAAAGCTATATGAAAAGGTAAGGATGTATTTTGGGCTTTCATGGATCTGGAAATGGCTTATGACGGGGTAGACAGGAAGGCACTGTGGGAGGTATTGCAGATATATGGAATAGGAAGAAATCTGTTAAGAGCCGTCAAGTGTTTTTAAAGGAGTAGTAGAGCTTGTGTTAAGATTAGAAACGGAGAGATGTGTTATGTCACCCTGTCTGTTCAATTTATACATAGATGGGGTGGTGCGAGAGGTAAATGCATGGGTAGTGGGTCATGGATTGGAAATGGTTAAAGAAAACGGAGAAAAGTGGGAGATAAACCAGTTGTTGTTTGCTGCATTAAGGGAGAGAGACTGGATAAATAAATTGACTGAGCCCGAAGGGATTTCTCCCCGTCTTCTCCTTTTCTGCATGAGGGGGCTAAGAGTGGGGGGGTCGCCATTAATTAAGTGTCCTTCCTGTGGATCTGTTGTGTCTTGCACAGAGAAAGAAGAAGGAACATGGACAGGGCTCAAGTGGCGTCTAATGCATTGTGTGGCAAATCACCCGCCTTCACCAAAGATGGTAATAATTTATTGACTGCCCAGGTAGTAATACAGTCTGGTGACCATTGGACATTGGTCACCAGACTGCATTACTACCTGGGCAGTCAATAAATTATTACCATCTTTGGTGAAGGCGGGTGATTTGCCCCGCAAAGCATTAGACGCCACTTGAGCCCTGCCCATGTTCCTTCTTCTTTCTCTGTATATAAGACATGCCTTTTGCTCCATTACTCTGTATTCCACTGAAGAGGATCACAGTCCGTGATCGAAATATACGGATATCGTCTATTTTATTTCTTCTTATCCAACACAGTGGGTTCGTGTTGAAATTTACGAGTGTTATGACATTACTTTGTAGCCATATATATATGTATATATATATATATATATATGTATACATACACACACAAACACACACACATATACTATATAATATATATATTATGTATATATATATATATATATATATATATATATATATATATATCAGATTGATCCCAGGTGACAAGGCTTTTATAGTCTCTGGGTCGAGTGGGTAAAGGCTCTGTGAAGGTAATCTTTAGGGTGGACGAAAGCAGTGGGTTCAAATCTTACATGCGACTGTCAAAAAAATTATCAGATTAATATCGCTGTCACTAGTGAATTAATCTCATGATTACAATGGCAAAAGCGTGGAAGGGATTTGTTCCGATCTTTACCCTCTGCGACTACTGGGCTTGGGCCTTGTGTAAAACAGGAACTGGGGTCGCAGATTAGTGATATTTCCTATCCTCGG
>NC_134804.1:23513309-23518309 GCF_046742065.1 Oratosquilla oratoria | reverse complement strand
GATTACAGACCAGTGTGGCAAGTGAACGAGACAACGGGATCGCCACAATATTGATCTTGTAAACTGTGTGATTTTCCCAATGTCATAATCAGCACTACTATTTTCAATGCCACACAGAAGCTGATTTAACCCCTCAAAGGCTATCTGTCGTAGATGTATGTAAGTATTTGTTTACTGATGACCATTTAGATGCACTCCTCCTACGTCACCCGCACGTTAGTGGGTGCTGAGTAATTGTCAATGGCATGATATTTCTGATAGACAGCTACTTATGAGCTTTGGCGTCTGTAACATACACTTGATATGTTATTGCTATATTGACAGTAAAGTATATTATTATAATTGCCTTTTATATTGTTATATTGTTGTCTATAACTTAATTGCATGGTGTTGTTTGTAACCTTATTTATTTTATGTTTAGGTTATTTTAACAATTGTCGGACATAATTAAATACACCTTATCTCTCATATGTTGCCATTAACTGCATAGTATGTACATAACTTTATTTATGATATTTCCTTCAAGCTTGATTGCCATATCCATGCCTCTAGAAATTCGTACTTGTCTACGATATACCACCTCAATCAAACAGCGTGTCCTGCGAGCTACGAACATCATGTACCAAGACTGCCGCTCACTGAGCGTAATAATTTAATGAAAACAAAATTCCTATAATTATTTGACACTAACAGACATATTTACAACTATATTCAAATAAAACGAAATTATATAACAATTATGAATGTATTCACAACTTCAATCAAATAAAATTGACAACAAGCCTATGTTTATTGTAAAAATCAGGCTGCTGTATTGAAAGCGCGTGTTGGTGGTACATTTTAGCCAATTCTTTATGTGGTAATGGTGATGGTATTTGCATTGTAATAGCAAGTGGGCAGCATTCATACTTCTAGTTGTATATTCGTAGCCCATACACGATCGCGAATGACGGCTGCATTTCCTCTTAGCGTACGGGTCTAATAGCAAACACTGTATAGTGTAGCTTCATTGCCAGCGTTTCTTTAAGCACACGACCCTATGACAATGTTCTACAACGTAATTTACTTTTCAAGTCTCAATTATTTTCACAGATGAAAAAACTGCGCTTTGCTTCCCCTCTCTTCTTCTTATACCTCCCATATACTTTCCTAGTTCTACCTTGTAACCCGTCCTCATACCCCTGCTTTTTACCTTCATCCAACGCCTGTTCCTTTCCGTCTCACATTCACTACTTTACATATGTTCCCTATATACCATTTTTGTACATCTAGTCACCTAATCCTTGAAACATACCCATTTTTTTCTAGTTCTCCTTTATCTTTTTGTTCTTATGTTATGTTCTTATCCTTCACCCTCCCACACATCCCGCAGCTTCTGGTATCCCTTCCTTTATCCTTCTCATTTAATTTGTTTATTTTCAGCACCTCTCTATCTCGCGCCCTTTTCCTCCTCCTCCGCCACTTTTCCTCCATTCTCAAGTTCCCCTTGAAAAATAAAAAATAAATAAAAAATAAATAAATAAACACTTCCCCCACTCACCCTCTTTAAAACATGAGTGCTCAAATCTCTCCCAGTTTTACCTTTGGATACCACTGCTTAACCCATTAATCCCCTATCAACCGTTCTCTTTCTCCCTACCACCCATTCCCACGTATACTTATACTTGCCTCCCTTCTTAAACATTATATTTGTCATCATCAGTTCTCTTTTAAAACACATCTCCATTATCATCTGTCCACTACAATTATGTCCAGGCAAACCAAATATCCCCACTACTTCATCTATTGCCTCACTTTCTACTTTTCCAAAATTACTACAGTTTCATTTTTTTCAAAGACTCTTCTAAATAGTCATTCAAATTGAACCAAAAAGACTCATTTCCCGATTCACTTTTCACAGTACCAGTACCAATTTCATTTCTTCCAAGACTCTAAACAGTCATTCAAATTGGACCAGAAAGACTCATTTCCCGATTCACTTTTCACAGTACCAATACCAATTTCATTTCTTCCAAGACTCTAAACAGTCATTCAAATTGAACCAAAAAGACTCATTTCCCGATTTACTTTTCACAGTACCAGTGCCAATTTCATTTCTTCCAAGACTCTAAAAAGTCATTCAAATTGGACTAAAATGACTCATTTTCCGATTCACTTTTCACTGTACCAGTACCAATTTCATTTCTTCCAAGAGTCTAAACAGTCATTCAAATTGGACCAAAAAGACTCATTTTCCGATTTACTTTTCACTATAACAGGACCCTGTACTCAAACAAAAATCCAAGTATCCCATCCCAGTTTCACTTTCGCCCACATTAATCTCGAAGAGATTTTTTTTACTCCACCACTCACTTTCTTATTTCATCACTTATCAGTAGAACCATTCCTTCCCTCCTTCCCCATCATCATTGCCAATGCCCTCTCCACCACACTCCAAACTCAAGCCCTCCCCTCTCCTTCAACATAATTTCACTGAACACTAATACATCCATCTTCTTCTCACAAACAAACTGCCAATCTCTTTCGTTTTGTTCTTATTTGTACCACAACCGCGCACAATTAACGGCCCAGTTATTAGGGTTCTGGTTGAAATTCTCCTCCCAGACCTCTTATGCCTTGACTTTTCGTAGGAAGAACTTTCAGAGCAAGATCCATAGTCCAATCACCCCATCCAGCTTAGTCGTTTTTATAAATTATATGGGAAACATGGTGTCGGATTTCTATCCAACGTCATACCCACTACTAGCATCACAGGTGGATCCAGAAGAGGTGAAATAAAAAAAGTGATAAAGGAGGGTTTCAAGGGAACTAACATCATTCCTCTAAAAGTGGAGATTTTATTATAAAATTCCCTAAAGAATTGGTTGCATGTTACCTTGTAGTCAATAATATAATAGTTATGTTTCTAATTGCTTAGAAAAGGGCAAAATATTTCATGTAGAACCTAACGGCCGTCTAGAACTGAGATAGGATTATGATACCTGGCCAAAGTTCTGTACATCAAATCCGCCGTACACGTGTATCACATTTTTCTTTTTCTTGGAAGGTTATATTTTATTATTGTGTGTGTGTGTGTGTGTGTGTGTGTGTGTGTGTGTGTGTGTGTGTGTGTGTGTGTGTGTGTGTGTGTGTGTGTGTGTGTGTGTGTGTGTGTGTGTGTGTGTGTGTTGTGCGTGCGTGCGTGTGTGTGTGTGTGTGTGTGTGTGTGTGTGTGTGTGTGTGTGTGTGTGTGCGTGCGTGCGTGCGTGCGTGTGTGTGTGTGTGTGTGTGTGTGTGTGTGTGTGTGTGTGTGTGTGTGTGTGTGTGTGTGTGTGTGTGTGTGTGTGTGTGTGTGTGTGTGTGTGTGTGTGTGTGTGTGTTTTGTTGTTGAAGTCGACAGCATTAAGGAGGTTGTTAATCTTCTTATGGGTATTTTCAAGCTTTCTAACAAGGACTCGGCCATTTGGGGGGTGGGCATAAACCAGATTACCAAAGCAAGTCATTTAATTCTCAACGTTTTTTCTGTAAGAAGATTTATCAGAAAAATATGTAACATGTAAATTTCCGACATACAGAAACAAAGAACATGGGTATAAATAAAAACAAAATTTCACCAATCAAGAAAATGGACATCAATAAATCAAATGGTAAACCAATACAGATACATAGACTGATGGGGAACAATACTTACAAATTTTAAAAAATTTAAAGAAATGACAAAAGATAGCGTGGGCCTTTGGCTTATATATCAGAGCCTAACCTGCATGGGTGGTGGAGGGGGAGGGGGTAGTGGGGTGTGACCTGTCTTAACAGCGTCGGTATAGGGGTTGGGGTAGGGGTTGCGAGGCCGATTGGAGGGGAGGATGGAGGAAATGGGTGGGAGGAGGAGGGAGAGGGTGTTTATGACCCGACTTCACATTTTCAAAAGGTGTGGTGGGCACAGAAGGGTTTGGTTGTGGGAAGAAGGGTGAGGGTGTTCGCCGTGCGGGCGAGAACATTGCTATACAAGCTAATGCTTGAAATCATGCTACATTGGATGTTTATAATAAGGTTATATTCTCTTATAACCATCGCTTCTAAAAGCTTAAGTTTATGTGCATCCCGATTACTTGCGATTATTCTAGTGTTCTTAACTAAGTACTCACGGGTGGCGGTTTGGTTATGATATGTTCTCAAATGATGTTTGATAGCCCCACTTTGTAAGTGCATAAAAATTCTTCTACTGAGACTACATCTAGTGTGTCCAATGTAGGTTGAGTTACGAGTTTCACAGTCCTCGTTATCATATCTAAACTCATATACTACGTTGGTTTAAGTAATGGTCTCAGTATTGCTATTCAGGATGTTTTTCATAACCAAAGAGCTAGTTTTTGGGTTGGAGTAGAATACAACTACGCGGATTTTCTACTCATTGGAGAATGGGTGGCAGTTTTTAGTGATGATATCTTTTATGATTTTTTCATCTTTTTTGTAAGCCTTAGTAAAGATATTATGATAATAGATGTTAATAAATTGGGGTTTGGAGGATGTTTGGGGGGAAATGTGGTCACATATAATTTTATTACAAATGGAATCAAACTCAGTTAGGAAAACCATTATTTACAAGAATCTGACAAATGTTTAAGTTCTGTATGTAGGGCCTGGCATGAAGATCAAACTTTGAGAGCCCTACGGACATAAGCTCTAATGACACTGTTCATATAACTGGTCGGGCACTCACTTTTAAAGTTTAATTTTTTTTCAGAGTTAGTAGGTTTTCTGTACACACTTGTGGCGAATTCCCCGGATGAAGAATCAACTAGAACATCAAGAAATGGGAGTTTGCCATCCTTATTCAGTTCAATCGTGAAGCTTATTCCTGATTCTCCCTGGAGGCGCAGGATTGCGTACAAACAAAAATGCTGTCAATGTACCTGTAGTAAAGTAATGGTCTGACGTCATCGTCCTGGAAAACTGCTTCCTCTACTACAGACATGAATGCTTGGGCAAAGAGTACTTCCAGGGGGGAGTCCATTGCTATT
>NC_134804.1:23498309-23508309 GCF_046742065.1 Oratosquilla oratoria | reverse complement strand
TTAGTGAAAGAGTTACAACTCATGTCGATTAGCTCCTTCCATTAAAGGTGTCAATTTTTCTTCTTATTCTTTGTTACACCAGGCTGTCTCATTCAAATTTGTGGGACCTGGTCGTTAGTGAAAGGTTTAACATTTTGTTTGAAGTAATGTTTTAAGCTTAACAAAGAAGTTTTATCAAGAAATAGGTACAGTTTGACTTAATTAAGGAGGATATTATCTAAACTGAAAAAGTAAATCAGAGGGCAAAGCATCAAAGAGCATAGGAAAATTGAGGAGTCGCCTCAATGGTTGCCCGAAAGACACTGAAGGAAAGTGACAGAACGGAAAATCAATAGAAGTTAAAAGGGAATCATTATTCCGTTGAAAATACTATATGATTCTGGGTTTTAGAGGGTGTCATAAAAACTCCTGTAGTATTGACTATGTAAAACATATACAGTCAATATGAAATAGGTATTAGGTAGGACAACGGGTGAATTACATCAACTGATCTAATTGTTAGATGAATCATATTTGAAAACAAAAAATCTTTACTTTTTAGATTTATTGAATCTTCAGATGTTTCTAAGATGTCCAAAAACTATTGGAAAATGAAATAGAATGATGTGAAATACAACTTTAGGGCTTGTTTTTTTGCAATGGACAGGATGCAGGGATGACCCGTCATCAAGGAGGTACCAAGATAAGAGGGAGGGAGTAGGGTGGAGGGGAGTGGAATATATAAGAAATGGAATGGATGGGAGTGGTTTCTATGCCTTTTTCTTTTTGGCTACCCCCCGTGTAGGAGGAAAAAGCTTTTGGTATATTGTGTATGTATGTATGTATGTGTGTATGTCTGTATGTATGTATGTATGTATGTATGTATGTATGTATGTATGTATGTATGTATGTATGTATGTATGTATGTATGTATGTATGTATGTATGTATGTATGTATGTATGTATGTATGTATGTATGTATGTATGTATGTATGTATATATGTGTAGAAACGATTTTCCAAAACTCCGTGGTACATTGACACCCTACAGTTACTATATTCTATTTCGGTTGGCCTGAGAAAAGCGACATTTACTTTTATGGCAACAACTCCACCCAATTAATTCGAGCTGTTGCTATACAAGTGAGTCTCACTTTTCACAGAGCCTCTGAAACAAACTATACTTTCTCTATTTCTATACACAAGGGTGCAGATTCAAACACACACACACACACACACACACACACACACACACACACACACACACACACACACACACACACACACACACACACACACACACACACACACACACACACACACACACACACACACACACACACACACACACACACACACACACACACACACACACACATGTCATTGTGGCAAAGTAGCATGCAGTTGATAATTTAGGGTCTATATGGGGCGCCCCTACGGACCAGAGCCGCACATCATTTTGTCTGTGGTAGAGGAAGACTGTTCATATAGAAATGATGACACTTTTATTATACTACGACTGTCCCTCCGTTATGCTGTCCCCCAACCCCTTGTTACTGTCCTGTACCATTTCTGTGAATATTCATTTCCTTTTTTCGCCTCCCCTGTGGTGGGGGATAGAATGCTGCCACCAAGTCTTCCCACTTGAGTCGTAAAAGAAAAAGAAGAAGAAAAAAAAAAACAGGGCCGGGGGTTATGACTAGGAATCCTGCTACCTGTAACCCCACAGGGAACATAAAAAAAAAAAAAAGCATACGAGGGTCCAGGAGTTTTCCAACCATTACCCTAAGGTTTGGGTCTCTTAATGTACGTGAATGTGGCACAGATGAGAGTAAAAGGGAAGAGATAGGCAGTATGTCTGTAAGAAAAAAGATGGATGTGTTGGCTTTGAGTGAAACTAAATTGAAAGGGAGGGGCGAGTGTGAGTTTGGGAGTGTAGTTGTGAGGTTCTCAGGAGTGAAGAGGGGACGAGGGGGAGGAGTGGCTATACTAGTAAGCGAAGAGATAGGTAAACATGCAGTGGAGTGGAAGGTTTCTTCAAGGTTGATGTGGATGAAGGTAAAGCTGGGAAGGGAGATGTGGGTTTTTGTAAGTGCGTATAGGCCTGGTAGTGAGAAGAGCGTAGAGGAAAATGGAGGCTTTTTAGGTTGATTTAAATGAGTGCATAGAGGGATTAGGGAGAAATGTCAATGTATTTGTATTAGGAGACCTTAATGCTAGGGTAGGAAATGAACCAATAGACGGAATGATTGGGAGGTATGGAGTTCCAGGTAAAAATCGTACTGGAGAATTGATGGAGATTTGTTTCAAAAGAGTTGATTATAGCAAATACAGTGTTTAGGAAAAAAAAGTCAAGCATAAGTACACATGGGAGAGGGTGGTGGATGGAAGGGTGGCAGATAGAGCGTTAATGGACTATATAGTGGTAACCAGGAGTATTGTAGGAAGAGTTAAGGATGTACATGTTCTAAGGGGAGAGAGTGGGGGAATATCAAATAATTTATGGTGAAAGGTAAATTGAGAGTGGAGAATAGGTGGAGAAGGAGAAAAAAGGGCAGAAGGTAGGGAGATACTTAGAGTGAACTGCTTAAATGAGAAAGAAAAGGAGGAGTATAAGAAGCTGAGAGAAGAGTGGGAGGTAGTGAAGGATAGAGTATAACTAGGAGTGGAGGAGGAATGGGGATGGTCCAAGGAGGGAGTCATAAGATGTGTTAAGGTGGTATGTGGAACAAGGAGGGGGGAGGAAATAGAAGAAAGGGTAGTGAGTGGTGGGATGAGGAGTCAAAGAAAGGTGTAGAAGAGAAGAAGCAGGCTTTCGTAGATTGGCTACAAATTAAGACTAGGAAATCGTATGAGAGGTACCAAGTAAAGAGAAGGGAAGTCATGCATAAGATAAAGAAGGCAAAGAGGAGAGCAGATGTGAAATGGGGTATGAGTATGACAGAAATTATTTGAAAGTAATAAAAAGTTGTTTTGGAAAGAAATTAAAAGAGGAAGAGGAGGCGAATCAAGTAGAGAAGAAAAGGTAAAAGGTGAAGATGGAGAGATGATAATGGAAGAAAAAGCAATGAGAGGAAGGTGGATAGAGTATTTTAGGGAGTTGTTAAATGTGAAGTAGGATAGAGAGGGAAAGGTAGTTGCAGTAGGAGGCGCTAAGAAAATGACCGTGATGAGTGAGGAAAATGGGGGAGAAATAGGTAAAAGATGAAGTGAAAGTAGCTGTTAAGATGATGAGAGCAGGTAAGGCACCTGGGTTGGATGGATGCCATGCAGAATGTCTGAAAACATGAGGTACAGTTATGGTGGACTGGCTGGTGAGGTTATCTAATGTTTATTTAAGAGAGGGTAGAGTACCGGAGGACTGGAGGAGTGCCTGTACAGTTCCACTTTACAAGGGAAAGGGGGACAAATGTGAGTGAAGTAGTTTCAGAGGGATCAGCTTGTTGAGTGTAGTTGGAAAGGCTTATTGAAGGGTCTTGATTGAGAGGATTAGGAGAGGAAGAGAGGGAGTAATTGTTGAGGAACAGTATGGTTTTAGGACAGGTAGGGGATGTGTAGATCAGATTTTTGTGGTAAAACAGATATGTGAGAAAGCTATAGGAAAAGGTAAGGATGTTTTTTTGGGCTTCTATGGATCTGGAAAACGCTTGCGACCGGGTAGACAGGAAGGAACTATGGGAGGTACTGTAGATATATGGGATAGGAGGAAAGTTGTTAAGAGCCCTCAAGAGTTTTTATAGGAGTGGTAGAGCTTGTGTTAGGATTAGAAATAGAGAGAGTGAATGGTTTGAGGTAAAGGTGGGACTTCGTCAGGGATGTGTTACGTCGCCCTGGCTGTTCAATCTTTACATGGATGGGGTGGTGCGAGAGGTGAATGCAAGGGTAGTGAGTCAGAGGTTGAAGATTAAAGAAAATGGAGAAAAGTGGGAAGTGAGCCAGCTGTTGTTTGCTGACGACACTGCGCTTGTAGCACGATCAGAGGAGGGATTGAGAAAGTTAGTGACAGAGTTTGAGAAGGTGTGTGAAAGAAGGAAGCTGAAGATAAATGTGGGCAAAAGTAAGGTGATTGTTCTGGGTAGCGAAAGAATACTCAAGAAAGTCAAAGGCACAAGTATATTTAGATACACAAAAAAGAGCACTAACACAAAATGCGTGCAACAGTTGTCAAGGCTGCTTGAAAACTAACGCCACGCTCACATTTACGACACTAACAAACTACATTGTACTATATACGATAAATATATAACATCACAATATAGATTATGTACACAATAAATATATTTATACACACTGTGCCAACACATCGCTCGGCCCGCGCCACTCGGTGCCCACACCGAGCAAACAAACAAAAAACTGACCGAGGCAAAAAGAATCTAAATACGAAGATAAGCCACACACAAACCACACACACAACAGTGGGAGACAGAAGTGTGGGACAAATGGATTGAAAAGCACACCCAAATACATTAAACCAACATATACAGAAATGAGTACACAAAGACAACATATACAAACACAAAAAGGAACATAAGACTGGCGCCAGTTAAAAAGAAAAAAAAAGACAAATAGAGCAATTGCCGGACGTCCGGGACATAATACTTAACATCTAAACACGACAAAATACAATACAAGACAACACAGATGGGAAACATCACAATAGTACATAAATGGAAAACATCACAATGGTACATAAATGGAAAACATCACAATGAAAATTCAGGTAATTACAGGCATACAGAACATGACACAATGAGAGTTCAGGTAATTACAGGACCCCTTGACCTAAGGTCATAACAATGAGGGGTAGCGAGACAAGGCAAAGTTCTTGCTGGGGGCCCAGGAGGTGGCAGGGTAAAGGTTGGGATAGGCACTTGAGTCTTTTTGAGCCTATCAACGTGTGCAATCTCGCTAAGGCCTGTAGAGGGGTCAAAAATCCTGAACTTGTTAGGATGTAGGCGTTCAGTCACCAAAAGGGGGCCCACAAACTTACAATTTAATTTTGACTGGTGATCAGGCATGCTTTTGAAAACATGATCGCCCACACTGATGGTCACAGGTGTTGCACGAGCATGTTGTTGTTTCAACATGTCGGCCTTTGAAACAACCAGTTTATCTCTAACAGAAGTAAAAATGTCATGCAGCACATGACTGTAGTTTACTATAGTCATCTACATTGTAGAGGGGACGAGCAGGGCTGTCAAGCATATCATATGGGAGTCGTTTCTCAGATCCAAATATAACATAATGAGGCGTTTTGCCCGTGGAAACATTAATGGTGCTATTGATACAAGCACTAACATGGGGAAGCCAATCCTCCCAAGACTCATGAAAATTACTAGCAAGGTGACGTAGGATCTCTAAAATTTTCCTGTTCGTCCTCTCCACAAGACCATTGGACGCTGGATGATAAGCAGTCACGAATGTCTGTTTGATACCATAACGTTCACAAATACCTGCCAAAACCTCGTTCTTAAATTCAGTCCCATTATCACTAAGGAGCGCCGAAGGAGTGGTGTATGGACACAACACATGGGAAACTAAAGCATGTGCTACAACTGGTGCAGATTTGTTACGTAAGGGAGCTAAGATCACAAAACGACTAAAATGATCCACACACACAAGGACATACACAGAGCCCTGCGTGCTACGAGGCAGTTGCAAAAGGTCTATAGCCACAGTCTGAAAAGGGCGAGAAGGAGTAGGGTACTCTAAGATGGGAGCAGTGCTCGTAGAACCTTTGTTCTAGGCACAAGAACTACACCGGGCTACATGAGAGGTAATGTCTAGTCGCATTTTAGGCCAATAATACTTCTTCCGTGCCATAGCCAGAGTTTTGTCTTGACCTGGGTGACCAGTCTGAGGGGCATCATGAGCAAGGGACAAAACAACGGGAACTAGAGACTCAGGGATCACTAGCTGTGCCACATCTTGCTCAAACACTTCCACATTACGAATGAGAACTTCGTCCTGCAGGGAAAATTGGTACAGAGGTACTGGTAAAGCTGGTAAGGTGGAATCATCACCAGACTCCAAAGCATAAATGACAGCAGACCAAACAGGGTCTTCACGCTGAGCTTTGACCAGATCCTGCAGGGAAAAGTTATGAATCACGGTAACAGCAGCAACAGGGATATTCCGTGAAAGTGCATCAGCAACATGGTTCGCACGCCCGGGGACATGCTTTAGGGTTGGATTGAATTCCTCGATCGTGAGGAACCATCTGGCTAGGCGACCTGACAGATTCTTGCCCTGAAAAAGCTGAGTGACAGCAGTGTGGTCCGTGTAGACTGTAATAGGATATCCAAAAATGATATCACGGAAGTGCTTTAAAGCCCACACCACTGCCAGGGCCTCTAAATGAGTAACAGAGTAACGGGACTCAGGCTTGTTAAGAATGCGACTAGCATATGCAATAACATGAGGTCTACATCCATCTACTTGTTGCATGAGTACAGCTCCAATACCTGTACCAGAAGCATCTGTACAAATAGTAAAGGGGATACTATAATCAGGGAAAGCCAACACAGGTGCTTCAGTAAGAGCAAGCTTCAAGGAATCAAAACTTGTCTGATGGACATCACGCCACTGAAAGGAAGAGTCCTTCTTGAGAAGGCGAGTGAGAGGGGAAGCAATTGAAGCAAAGTCTTTAATGAATGCACGATAGTATCCTGCAAGTCCAAGGAAGGAACGTACATTTTCAACCGACTTCGGTATAGGGAAGTCTCTGACTGCCTTGATCTTTTCACCAGCGGTATGGATACCATGCTTGACTACAACATGACCTAGGAACTGGATACTAGCCTTGAAAAAGGAACACTTGGGTAAGTTGAGTTTCAACCCAGCTTCAGCAAAACGTTGCAAGACCATGGACAATTTAGAAAAGTGGCTTTCCACATCTTTGGAAACTAGAATCAAATCATCCAGGTAAACAAAAATTCCATTCCCAATTAAGCCATGAAAAATGGATTTAACTAAACGCTGGCAAGTCATAGGAGCATTCCGTAAACCCATGGGGCAACAAAGGCATTCATAGTGCCCATTGGGAGTCGAGAAGGCCGTGATCTTACGAGACTTCTCCTCCAGGGGTATCTGCCAAAAACCTGCTTTTAAATCTAAAGTGGTGAACACCGTATTACCATTACCAATGGACTCAAGAAGCTCGCTTAAGATAGGCAGAGGATAATGATCAGGAAGAGTGACCTCATTGACTTTCCTGTAATCAACAACAGGACGAAAAGATCCATCTTTCTTAGGCACCAGGAGAAGAGGCGAGTTCCACTCGGAGTGGGACTCCTGTACAACACCTTCATTCAATAAATCGTCAACCAAGGACTGGGCTGTTAGCCGACGAGAGTGAGGTAGCCTGTAAGAGGGGACGTAAACAGGACGAGTGCCTGGCTGAAGATCAATTCTATGAACCACACGGTCCGTAACCCCTAACGGATCACCTGTTAAAGCCAAAGCCTGACGGTGGGTAACTAGCAGGTCAAGGAGACGAGGCGTCTCTTCAGGAAAATCAATGTCGCCTACAAATGTGGCAAGCTCAGAAGCTAAGTGAGCAGGGTCACGTGTTGGAGGAGACTGTAGAACAGAAGCTGCTATAATAGGCGAATCCTCAAAGGAGCCTAAGTGACTGCCAGGAGAGAGAGGAGTAGGAGCACCCGTGACATTGGTTACCATCGCTGTGGTAACATGATCCTCGCGAATAGTGGAGAGAGTTCCTTCTAGGGCAAGCCGACGAATACGAATAGAGTCAGGCAAAGAGAGAACGTCAGACCCAATCGGGGCACCTGAGACGCGCACTGGAACTCGAACAGAACTTGAAGGTGCAATAAGATGCTCTCCTACAACAGCAGCAGCACAATGAGCAACAGGGGTAGAGCGCTTAGAAGTTAGGACAGGCACATGTGCAGACTAAGCAAGCACAGGAGAATCACAAACATAAACTGGCCCATCCGAAGCAGAGACATCAAAATTGCAGAAAGTCACTACACGGCGACTAGGAGAAATATCTATGCTATGAGCTGTAAGAGCATCAATACCCAAGAGACAATCACACTTAAGGGCAATGCCAGAGACAACAGCAAAAGTGACAATGAATACTGTAGCATGCGAAGGAAACTGTAAGGGAGATGTACAAGGGGAGAGAGTGACAGTAGGCTGGAAGTGAGTATTAAGGGTGAGAAACTGGAGGAAGTGGATAGTTTCAGATACTTGGGTGCGAATGTGACAGGAAAGGGAGGAGTGGGGGTAGAGGTAGAATGTAGATTAAGAGAAGCGAGTAAATGCCTTGGTGGATTAAAAAGTGTAATGAAAAATAGGCATCTGGGAATGGATGCTAAGAGGAGGTTATATGAAGGAGTGATTGTGCCAACAGCAATGTACGGAGCAGAAACACAGAGCATGAGGGAGGAAGAGAGAAGGAGTTTGAATGTGTTTGAGATAAGGTGTCTGAGAAGTATGATAGGGGTTACTAGCCTGGATAGGGTGAGAAATGAGGAGGTGAGGAGGAGAACAGGGGTGGAAAGGGAGCTGGGAGATAGAGTGGATGAAAGAGTATTAGGATGGTTTGGACACATGGTAAGAATGAGTGAAGAAAGATTAGTAAAAGAAGTTTGGAAGGCGGAGGTGGAAGGAGTGAATATGAGGGGGCGTCCTAGGATGAGATGGATGGATGGGGTGAAAGGGGCTTTACAAAAGAGAGGAATGTCTGTAGAGGAAGGATGGGAGAGGACAGAAGATAGGAATGAATGGAGAAGGGTTATGTATAGATGAGGCTGTGATGCATGAGGGGGAGTGGGTGGGAGATGGGGGGTGAGGAAGTATGTGTGAGAAATAATTTCACGCAGAGCGAAGGGATTTCCCTCCGTCTTCTCTTTTTTTGCATAAGGAAACGGAGAGGGGGGTCGCCGGTTTAATGTAGTGGCCTTGCTGAGGATATGCTGTGTCTTGCGACACTACTTCTGACCCAGGGCAGTGGATAGGATGCAGGGATGACCCGTCACCCAGGAGGTGCTAAGATAGGAGGGAGGGAGGTGGGTGGAGGGGAGTGGAGTATATGGGAAATGGAATGGGTGGGAGTGATTTCTATGCCTTTTTCTTTTTGGCTAACCCTCGTTTAAGGGGGAAAAAGCCTTTGGTATATGTATATATATATATATATAATAACACACAGGAACCCACAGTCGGAGAAAGAATAAACTTCGAAAAAAAAGAATAATCCTATATTTCGGCTATCAACTGTAGCCCTCTTCAGGAAAGTCTTCTTATTCTGAAGAGGGCTACAGTTGATAGCCGAAATATAGGATTATTCTTTTTTTTCGAAGTTTATTCTTTCTCCGACTGTGGGTTCCTGTGTGTTATCTACAAATGTGCTACTACATTTCTATTTAGAAATATATATATATATATATATATATATATATATATATATGTATGTATATATATATATATATGTATATATATGTGTATATATATATATATATATATATATGTGTGTGTGTGTGTGTGTGTGTGTGTGTGTGTGTGTGTGTGTGTGTGTGTGTGTGTGTGTGTGTGTGTGTGTGTGTGTGTGTGTGTGTGTGTGTGTGTGTGTGTGTGTGGTGTGTGTGTATTCACCTCGGATCTGCTGCAGTCTCTGTCGAGACAGCCAGACACCACCCTACGGCAGTGAGCTCAGAGCTCCTTATTAGCCGATCTGTGTGTGTGTGTGTGTGTGTGTGTGTGTGTGTGTGTGTGTGTGTGTGTGTGTGTGTGTGTTTGTGGATGTGGGTATATATATATAGATATATATATACATATATACACGGTGGTTGCTTCATGGTTGTAAATTGATGTAGGCTGCCTCAATTACTTTTCTTCTCTGTTTGGTCAGACCTTTATATAGCACCTCTGTTCTTTCCCAATCTGCTAAGTGGCTAAAGTTGTCAAGGTGGACCACTAACGAATTTGAAGTTCTGTGAACTCTGACGTCTCTTTTGTGTTCATATGTACGTTTTTTTTTTTTTTTTTTTTTTTTTTTT
>NC_134804.1:23483309-23488309 GCF_046742065.1 Oratosquilla oratoria | reverse complement strand
ATAGCACTTAGGTAATCATATTCAAGCCTTTTCCTGCAATCGTGGGCGATTTTATCTAGCTCAATGTAAACATCATAATATAAACTTTTCTTCTTCTTTTTTTAACGGAAGAGGGTCATATTTAGCTCCTTAAGCCTTAAAGGCTAACAACAACTAATTTTTTTTAGCTTACAAAATCTTTGATTTCTTACAGTGCTGGAAAAAAAAACGCGATTGAAGGAAGGAAGATTGTGTTGGCTCTGACAAACGTTTCGTTCCGAACGAGGCTTTTTGTAAGGCCAAGAGTTGGCACAGCTTCGTTCTGTCAGCAACATTTCCTTCCACCAAATGGAAAGATAAGCGAGAGAGACAAGAGACAACGGTAAGATACTAGCGAACACGTACAAATTTACCATCCTCTTTACAGTACATATCATTCTGGCATCCGTCGCCGTACGATATCATTCTGTTTAAATAAATTTCCTGGCCTCTGAAAGTCTAAGTCTCTATGCCCGCTCAATCTTAACCCCATATACTGTACATTTTCATGATAGGTAGCATGCTGACAGATTCCTCCACCCCTTTCCCTGAGTGTAGGAAATTAAAATGCATGTACACGAGCGTTTGTGCTTGCGTGCGTTCGTGTGTTTGTGTGTATGTGTGTGTGTGTGTGTGTGTGTGTGTGTGTGTGTGTGTGTGTGTGTGTGTGTGTGTGTGTGTGTGTGTGTGTGTGTGTGTGTGTGTGTGTGTGTATGTGTGTGTGTGTACGTGTGTGTGTGTGTGTGTGTGTGTGTGTGTGTGTATGTGTGTGTTGGAGAGAGGTGCGAGACGAAGATAAAGTGAAAAGAGGGAGAAAAAGCAAAATAGAAAATAAAGAGAGAGGGAGAGCGAGGGAGGTGGGGTTGAATAATGGATGAGGAACAAATGAATGCATTTGATCAACCGGAATATTTCTTTTGAACCCACGTTATGTCAGCTGCAGATGCATAGGTATGCACAGCTGTATGTATGAACAAATACATACATAAACACTGACAAAAACGCACACACAAAGGCAGCAATAAACACACTCATATACGAGAACTAAAATCTTTGTCACGTATCCTACGCAAAGCTTGTCATTACCTCACTCTCTCTGTGTTAAAGAATAAAGAAATAAAAAATAAATAGATAAATGAATAAATGAATTAGATAACAAAGGAATAAACGATAAATTAACAAATGAATAAGAAAATACAGTAAATAGAAATAGATAAAAAAGAAAGAAATATATAAATACATAGATAAATGAATTTATGGATAAAAATGAATACATGGATACATGAATAAATAATAAAACAAACAAATAAACAGGTTCACGTGTCAACAAAACTTTTGTTGTATTTATATCAACCATTGGTATTATCTATTTCAAATATACTAATTTCATGTATAATTTTTTTTCCTGGAAGCTTTTATTTCTTATCTTATTTATTTATTTTTTATTTATTTGTTTATATGTTTATTTGTTTATTTATCTATTTACATTTATTTGCTTATTTGTTTATTTATTCATTTATTTATTTACTTATTTATTTATTTATCTATTTATTTATCTATTTATTTATTTATTTATTTATTTGTTTACTTATTTATTTATTCATTTATTTATTTGTTTATTTATTCATGTATTTATTTATTTACTTATCTATTTATTTACTTGTTTATCTATTTATTTATTTGTTAATTTGCAATTGAAATTTTTTCAAAATATAAAAAACTCGTCTTCGTCTCGCCGGCATCGCCTTCTATCAGAAGAAACATGTGATTAAACTCTCATTGAATTAGCTGGTGAATAAGAAAGAAATTGTTACGTAGTCAAAATTTATTCATGACACAATTTGAAACATGTTCCATCAACACAAAAGTTAAAATCTATATAAAACTTATCAATAGGTATGAAATTGGTTACTACGAAAATACAAACCCCAGTTACATTATAATCAGGAAGGAATTTGCGCTTGAAGCTCTTGCGTTTGTGGATTGTCTCAGAGCAATTTTGTTTAACGTTCCAGCAGTAGTCTGCCATCATATGTTTGTCCCATCTCCTTTGATAGCACTCCTCCATGGTCTTGAGGTCCTGATAGAACCGACATATACAGTATATATATATATATATATATATATATATATATATTCTGGTTGAAATCAACTGCACTAGTTGCTTTAACAATCTTCAAGACTGTATTCTTTAATCTGGAGAATACTTTCCTATTAGCAACTGAGAGGGACAGGAAGTAGTCATTCATGACTCTCAAAAGAATATACACAGTGTATGCCAACTGATATATTTTTGCATAGTAATAGTATTGAACAACATACAGCAAGCTGCTGATTTTATTCTCCCTTCCGCGCGCCCTGTAAAGAATAACCCCCTCCAGGAACAACAAGCCCTTAGACAGCAGCAGCCCCGCGAACAAATGGAACATGTCCAGCTAGTCAATCAGCGCCTAGGACCAGTAACCAGAGCAGCAGCAAATCAGGCCAGAGTTTCTAGACAAAATCCCACCCCCTTGGCTCCCGGACAAAATCCCACCCTCTTGGCTCCCAGACAAAATCCCACCCTCTTGACTCCCAGACAAAATCCCACCCTCGTGAATCCCAGACAAAATCCCACCCTCTTGGCTCCTAGACAAAATCCCACCCCCTTGGCTTCCAGACAAAATCCCACCCCCTTGGCTTCCAGACAAAATCCCACCCCCTTGGCTCCCAGACAAAATCCCACCCCCTTGGCTCCCGGACAAAATCCCATACTGCACCTCTCAGCCAATGAGAGGCCAGTATTCCGTCTGAGCTAGGCAGGCTGAGCCTTATAAGCCCGCCCATCCAACCAGCGGTCATTATTCGTTGGAAGACCTTCAATATAGCAGAGCATCATACAAAGCAGTCCTCACCCTGAAGACGCCTCACGACGAGGCGAAAAACTATAGGTTCGGGTGGAGTCAATAGTTGTTCAATACTATTACTATGCAAAAATATATCAGTTGGCATACACTGTGTATATTCTTTTGAGAGTCATGAATGACTACTTCCTGTCCCTCTCAGTTGCTAATAGGAAAGTATTCTCCAGATTAAAGAATACAGTCTTGAAGATTGTTAAAGCAACTAGTGCAGTTGATTTCAACCAGAATTGCCTTAGAGAAAACCTGTGCCCCAGAAATATATATATATATATATATATATATATATATATATATATATATATACAAATGTATATGTAGTAGTAACACATTTGTAAATCAATAAATGACTGAAGAAATGGAAATACCTTTCTGAATGAGTGTTCTTTCTAAAACAGTAAAAGCATATGAATTTTCATGATTAAGATGTCTAAAAAGGGGATTTTGTCATCTTTTTCCCATTCCACTTTGAACTTGATCATCACCCAGATCACATTAAAAGGAGTGTAGCTTCGGGACTTTTTCTCCGAGCCTTTAGGATTTGTAGCCCCCAATTTTTAGAACACGAATTAACTTCTATCAAGTCCCAATTAACAAAATTAGCCTACCCTCATTGGCTTCTGGATAAAGCCCTTAGTCAAGCCAGAGCAAGTTTTTTCAATCACCCTTCCACTAAGTCAAAGAAAGAGAGACAAAATCCCCTAGTCATCCCCTTCTCAGAGTCCATCAGTCAATTGTCCAAGTGTCTTCCCAAAGAGAAAGTAAATTTAATTCATAACTACCCTAATACTATTAATAAAAAAGTTGTTAATGTTCACCAGAGGTTGAAGGAAGAACATATCCCAGGTGTTTACTCCCTTCCATGTAAAGATTGTAACCTTTCATACATTGGCCAGACGGGGAGAGACCTACGGACAAGATTAAATGAACACAAAAGGTCGATTAGATATGGCCAAATAAATTCAGCAGTGTTTCAACACGTTAACAAATTTAATCACCGGATGGACTGGGAGAAATCTGATCTCATTTATAAATCAGGGTGTGGGTTCAGAAGGAAAATGGTGGAATCAACATTAATTGATTATCTGCCCACGATGAATATTTCCAAGGGTCAATGGACCCCAGACATCATTTCAGGACTATTCATCACCAAAAATATTGTCAACAAGCTTCCTCCCCCTCCCCCTGACCCGACCTCGGGTCAACCTCAGGTCAACTAGGGCTGGGGCAGTGATATTCTTTATTTTCTCATGTTCCCTTTCTTTTGTAAGAGGTTGCTACTTAAGATAGCCTCCTCCCTGCCACTTTGTACTACTGAAGAGGATTGCAGGTAGCAATCGAAATATATAGTTCCGCTTACGCAACTTTTTCTTTCGTCCGACTGTGGTGTTAGTTGTGATATATATATATATATGTTTATATTTATATATATATATATATATATATATATATATATACAAATCACTTTTAATTCCGTACCATCGCAAACGAGACTGAGAATCGCTCGAAGGAGGCATCCGTTGGAAATTGAAACGTGTGTGTGTGTGTGTGTGTGTGTGTGTGTGTGTGTGTGTGTGTGTGTGTGTGTGTGTGTGTGTGTGTGTGTGTGTGTGTGTGTGTGTGTGTGTGTGTTCACCTTCACTCGTGATCTCGTGATCGACAGCTATTTCCCTCCCGAAAGAGAGCTCAGAGCTCGTATGACCGATCGACTGTATGGGCAATGCTTTGACCTTACACGCACGCATGTCCCCAACTCCCCGCCCACGAGAGTTAGAGTAACGACTCAAAACGCAGCAATATTGAAATTATTTTCAGCCCTGGGCAGGATTAGAACCTGGACCGCCGTAGAGATAGTCTGGGACTCTACCAACCGCACCACCGAGTCGTGTGTGCTTAAGTATACACACATACACACACACACACACACACACACACACACACACATACACACACACACACACACACACACACACACACACACACACACACACACACACACACACACACACACACACACACACACACACACATATACATATATATATATATATATATATATATATATATATATATATATATATA
>NC_134804.1:23463309-23465809 GCF_046742065.1 Oratosquilla oratoria | reverse complement strand
CTATTTGAGATATAACCATCTATATTATACACTGGTTTCTGCTCTGCAATCAAGATTTCATATGGGAGAGTTTTGTCTTTCCCAAAAATAATAAAATGAGGTGTTTCACCTGTTGCTGTGTTAATTTGGTTGTTCAGAGTACATTTAACTTAAGGAATCCAAGTATCCCAAGTTATACTATGATGACTTATACTTCTAAGATATGTGATGATTTTCTTATTTAACCTCTCTACAATTCCATTGCTTTGTGGATGATTCATTAAAATATTGAATTTCTTGATCTTAAATAAACTACATAAATTTTCTATGATTTTGTTATTAAATTCAGTTTCATTATTTGAAACTAAGATCTTAGATATAATGAAATTACAGATTATCTGATCATAGATTACTGAAGCAATAGTTTCAGCTTTCTTATTTGGAATGGGTGGAAATAAATACAAGATCTTACAGTTAGAAACTAGGGAAGAATTGATAGGCCACTTAGATAATATGAAGAAGGTTGGGATACAATATGATGATAAAGATAACTGCTGTGATACCCTATGTATAGGGAATATCTTAATAATATTTAAGTGAATTGAATATTAATCTTGATGTATTTTACAGATAAAATTATTTTCGATGAAATGTACTAGTATGTACTTGTAATGGGAGACCTAAACTGCTGGAACTTGGTGTCAAGCAGAGATTTGTAAGTCACTCATCTGTAGGCCCCATGGCTCTTTCGTAGTGTATGCTTTTAGTCAAGTTCCATTACTCAGTAAACGAAGGGGGAATTAAACTGAACTTAAACTTTACTTCATTTTCTTCACGAATTCTTGTAAAACGTATGGTCTTAGGTACACCAGAGCATTCCCATCTGGGATCCTTTTACACCCACCAAGCCAAGTCTGCTTCGACGTCACTATCTAATTCATCCAATAACTTTGAACGTTACAAATAAGTGCCACTCTTTAAGGGCGTGAATTTACCTACGTGCACCAATAGTTTCTCTCCTTCTCCACCCTTTTCTCCAATCAGAAAGACTATTATACTGTCTCAAGCAATACTGCTCACGCAAGCAATCTTGTTACGAAGAGAAGTGGTTTTGGCGTTAACAATCTGTAACATCAGCACCTATATCAATACCCTAGCTTGTGTTTACAAACACTGTGCGATGAACAAGAATATGCAACTCTGCAACTCCTTAGCGGCCATTGTTTTCAAAACATCTAGGTCGTAAAATAAATTTTTCGCCACCTACCCCTCTATCTACCTACTTGTCTACTTAAATCTACCAGCCTCTTACAGTAACCAACGAAAGTAGAGAAAGGCTCGAAGAAATAGTAGAAGAAAAAGACGGAAAGACTCAAACATATCTAGAGAGAGGAAAACTGAAATGAGATGTACTATGATAAAATATTAAAAATGAAGTAAAATTTATTAGAAAAAAAATCATGTATGCATGTGGTTATGAGCGTGTTGTTTGTTTGAAGTGTGTGCATATTTCCTACGAAAAGTGAGTTGAATTAAATTGTTCTTATGGTGTTAGGCTCTATTCGCATGATCATTTACAACTTCTCGTGTATGCAGGCGGGAAAGTGGCGTAGAAAACAAATAGTATTCGTGATGTCTGAGTGTTATGTATCGAATTGGGTTTTCATGTTTTGAGTGAGGTCTTCCAAGATATTTGGAGTGTAGCTTATGTTTGCGTTGGTTGAATGGATGGATGTTGGTAGCTTGTTGTCGTGATTCAAAGGTTCTGGAGTAGCTCCATCTCGCAGTGATGAATCGGTATGCGGCCTTCTGATGAGAGTGGTTGTTTGTGGGGCATGCCATCTAGCTTAGTCCCGAGGATTAGCACAGGAATGGCCTGATCAGAGCTAGATGTCAGGTCAATGTACCGAGACACAGCGCTCCCACAGTAGGTCATGACAACTAAAGCTAACTTATCCGCACCACTTCATTATATAGCGACCCCCCCCCCTCAATTCCTCCTTCGTCCACTTAAAGAAAATACTGAATAGGCAATAAGATCCTTTCAGAGTACGTCATTTCTTTACCCATTTACACGATCCGGTTTCTACCCATCGCTTGTCTATTCCACCATTTCCCAAGCATTAATCTATCGCTTCCCTCGGCCGATGACATGAACATGCAGTCATCCAGACTTAATACTTTCTATTCCTCTCCATTCACCCCGACCTTTTTTATTATATCTTTTCTTGCTTGGCAAGTGCTATTCTACCATCTGATGCCTCTTTAACTCCGTCCATTCACCATATTCTTAGTTTTCTCAAGTTAACACCATTCACATTTGCCTTCCTCACTCTTTGCTAGCTCCTCTTTGCTCATTCTTCGCATATGCCAAAACCATCTCATCACTCTGATCTACCATATCCGTCAGCCCTCTTTCCACCCCCGTTCTCTGCCTCACTTCCATTTTCTCACGCTATCTATCCTTGTAACACATAGAGTACTTTTCAAACACTTGACCCCAAGTTTGTAGTTCGTGTAA
>NC_134804.1:23448309-23455809 GCF_046742065.1 Oratosquilla oratoria | reverse complement strand
GTAGATTGCGAAATAAATTCCAAGATCTTGCTGCACTTTCTTTTTCTAGAACTATGACATTGTCGGGGTCACTGAATACTGGATAAACACACACACACACACATACACACACACACACACACACACACACACACACACACACACACACACACACGCACACACACACACACACACACACACACACACACACACACACACACACACACACACACACACACACACATACACACACACACACACACACACACACACACACACACACACACACACACACACACGCACACACACATACACACACATACACACACACACACACACACACGCACATACAAAAAGAAAATTCTAAACGGAATATAGTATAAAGGTGTACTCTATATTTAGTAGCCAACAGTCACAGAGAACATGTGTTGGTGTTCTTCTTGATGTAAACTTGCTGCTAAACACACAAGAAATTACTAAACTACAAATAGTAAACACTGACACTAAATATGTGCAAATTTGCACAGAGTCCGAAAAACTCATTCTTGGTGTTGTTTACCGACCACCAACCCAAAATCAAAATATTGATAATGAACTATATGAGTAGGTTTTTTATATTTGCATTGAGAACGATGCTATTATTTCAACTTACCAGTAATTGTATGGGATAGATTATTTGTTTTGCACACCGGTTATTAGCTCTTCTCAAATATTTTGGAAAGTTCATTGTATCAACGCATTCGCGAGCCAACACGCGGACAAAATGTTCTCGATATTGTTCTTTCCACTAACGATAACCAAGCAACGGATGTAAATGTTGGACAAAAATTCAGCACCAGTGACCACATTATCCTCATTTTCAACATAGAATGTAACATTGACTTGCAAAACAAGAGCTTTGAAATGGTACCAAACTTCCAGCAAGCAGACTTAGACAAATTAAGAAGCATACTTGAAAACACCAATTGGTCAGAAATTTACAAAATCCAGGGTGTTGAACAAACTTGGGATATATTCACAATAGACTTGACCGTTGATGAATGTGTTCTAATGTGCGGTATACGACCATTAAGCAATTCAAAACCTAATTGGTGTGATGCTGATATTAAAGATATTTTGCTAGCCAAGAAACATACGCATAGGAGGTACAAATCAGCACAGTCAAGCAGATAGATTAGAGTACGAAAGATATCGACGAGAATGTATAAGGCTCATCAAAATTAGTTGGAAAATACAAGAACATTTTATTGCTTCTATTGCAAAAGAAATTCTAAAGAATTATTCAGATATATCAAAGAAAGGTCCTCAAGAGCATCATTAGTCTCCTTCAATCAGCAAAGGGGAAAGAGTAGCAGATGACTGGGCAAAGGCAGACATCTTAAATTATTATTTTTTTGTCTGTGTTTACTCTTGAGAACAGCGGAAATGAACTGCCAGTACCACCAGGACAGAAAGTATCCGCACGCCTACTTGGCATGGATATACTTGTAGCAGAACATGATGTGATACGCGTTATAGATAAGTCTAAGATGTGCAAATCCAAACAAAATTTACACAGAAATATTCGAGGAAGTTAAAGAAGATATCTGTAAGCCCCCAAGTGTGATTTTGAGCTCATTTTTACAATATGAAAGAGTTGTGCAAGGGTGTAAACTTGCAAATGTTGTGCCCTTTTTCAAAAAGGGTGACATATCCAATCTTGGTAATTGTCGGCCTATTAGCCAATTAGTAGTCTATAAACTAATGGAGTATATTCTGAGAAAAAATAATTCTTGGAGAAAAATGATATCATTAAAGATTCACAATATGGTTTCCGTAATAAGTGCTCGTGTCTGACAAACCTTCTCAATTTATAGCATGATATTTACGGAATGTATGAAGAATGGAGGGGAGTTGACGTTATATACCTTGACTTCCAAAAACCTTTCGTTGAAGTCCCTCATAGGAGGTTACTAAGTAAACTAGAAACCCATAGTATGGTAGGTCATATTTACCGATGGATTCATGAATGGTTGTCTGATCGTAAACAATGTGTTGTTTTGAATGGAAAATACTCAGACTAGCATTGTGTATTAAGTGGAGTGTCTCAGGGCTCAGTCCTAGGTTCTGTACTCCTTCTGATATAGTGTACATTAATGACCTGGATGAAGATATTAAGTGTAGATTATTTAGATTTCCTATATGATACCAAATTGCAAACAAGATGATATCTTTAACACAACAACAATAATTACCAAGTTATTTGACCACTTTATGGAAATGAACAAAAAATTCCCAGATTTTTTCAATATGAATCAATTTAAAGTAGTTCATATTGGTAATAGTAATGTCCAGACCAACTACACGATGAATGGTATACAATTGGCAAGTGTAGAACAAGAGAAAGACCTCAAATTATCTCAAACCAAGCCAATAGTGCCGGGAGATCATTAGAACTGCAAATAGATTAAATGGGTTTATAGATAAAGCTTTGAGTTTAGAACTGAAGAAATTATTCTTAATAGTTACAATGCCGTAGTCAGACCTAACATAGAACACTGTACAGTACTGGTCTCCATATTACAAGAAGGATATACAAAAGTTAGAAACAGTGCTGAGTAGAGGAACAAAGTTCACTCCTAGGTTGCGGAACAAATCGTGCGAAGAGTGCTTAAGGGAAGTAAATTTGGTCTCTCAAAACAAAGAATGAGAGGTGATCTAATTGAGGTCTTCAAAATTGTCAAAGGAATTGAAAACATGGATGCGGATTTTTCGTTCTAAAACTGACACCTCCAACGCAACCAATAGTAGTGGATGCAGGGTTGTGGGAAACTTATCTACAGACACGGTAAAATACCATCTCTTCAATCGCGTTATTAATACATGGAATGGTCTATCACCCAATCTCATTGATTGTTCCACTGTAGAGGTATTCAAAAAACGTATCGACATTTATATGACTATAAATCTTCGACTGGAGTTATTTACTTCTAGATAGATTAAGGAAATAATGAAAAAAGAGAAAGAAAAAGAAGAAAATAGTAATAATGATAATAACAGTAGTAGTGGTGATAATATTGAAAATAGGTTAAGTACCGAAATAGCCATGTAAGGACCAATAGATCTGCTGACGTTCGTTTGTCCATGTAACTCCATGTAACATACGTATGAGAGACATAAGATTTTCTGCCGCATCTGTTGTCGATTATCATATTTTGATAGCTATTGCATTCTAGTAAATTATGTTTATTTATATAGAAATACACACTAAATATTCAGCAACATACGTCAATTTCATATAGTGAAAACGCTAAATGACTCAAGATTTTTGGTCACAAACGTACTCTTTACAACGTTGAATCCGCACTTTGAGAAGTGCATTTAACAAAAACAAAATCGGACCTACAGTCAGATAAAGTCTTGATACGTCCGAAAGCTTTTGATATAAGGATAGTTCTCTTTAGTGCAGTAGTTCTTAAGCCCTTCACCGGTGCACACATATTTTACTGTGACTACATCAGGTGACTTGAGTCACACGAGGTCGAGGAATCGTCATAACTGGGTTATGACAACCTCAATTAACCACGCCACTGTGATGATGCACTTTACAGATTTTTGCTCTGGAATAATAGGTGTGGATGCTGGTGACCTCTGGACCAAGGTCTTGAAACGCATACTGCAAAGTAGACTGGAAGATCGTTTAAGTCGTTGAACTCAGGAATCTGAATCAGATGATGGGAGATAGATCTCTGAACTAACTACTGGGTGGTAGAACCATTCAGGTACTTGGGGCTGCGGGTAGCTAAAGTTAGGAGTTTGAATTAGTTGCTCAAAAAAATCTTCTAGGCAGCTGAAACTCATATCTGTATAAGTAGATAGCATGCAGTCATATTTAAACTACTGGTACAGAGAGCTTGTATTAGCTGTTGAAACGAAGGCCTCTTCATGTACCTGGAGTTGTGATTTGTATGATTAAATAGAATGTAGGCATATTTGGCCAGCTGGGATGGGAGTTTGAATTAGGCACCCGAGAAAACCCTATCTAAACAGCTGGAATGGATACTTTCTTGAACTCTTTTTTTTTTAACAGCTGGTGTAATTTTCGTAGGGTTGTGCTTCTTCTGGGTATCTTCTAGAACAATTGAACAGATCTTTGTAGCAGTTGAAACTATATTTTTGTAGAACAGCTGAAGCTCAGAATGTCCATGACGAGTAGATTGTAGGCCTCTCTGAACACCTGGTACGTTAGTCAACTTGAACATCTGGCATAGAAAACCATCTGAACTTATTTTTCTAACAGCTGGCGTAATTTTTGCAGGGTTGTGCTTCTTCTGGGCATCTTCTAGAACAACTGGACAGTTTTTTGTAGCAGTCGAAACTAAATTTTTGTAGAACAGCTGAAGCTCAGAATGTCCATGACGAGTAGATTGTAGGCCTCTCTGAACACCTGGTACGTTAGTCAACTTGAACATCTGGCGTGGAAAACCATCTGAACCACTGGAATGCGGGACTGCTTGTGCAGCTGGAATGGGGAGGGTATTTGGGAGGTTGGAGTGAAGACCTGCTCGGACAGCTGAAGTGGAGGCCAATTTGGACAGCTGCGGCGGAGGCCTTTGTGTGCCGCTGGTTCTGCATTCGGGAAACCAAGCCATGAATTCCGTCCACAAAGCTCCAGAGAACTAAATTCAAAGATTCTTTTTCCTCTTTTTAACATTCTTTTTTTTTCTGAATCATTTGTTAGAAACCCCACCGCTAGCGGTGGCTACTACCTACCAAAGCTTCACAGGACAAAATGCATATATTCTTTTTCTACTTTTTTTTAATTTTGTCAGAAATGTTAGTACAAATCCAACAATTATCGGTGACTGCCACTTACCACGGCACCTCAAGCATGCAAGGCAAAGGTGATGACAGGTTGCAGCTAAGAACCTCCTCGTAAGCACATCACCTCTTTCATATATACTACTAGCGGTAGAGGTTGTTTAACTTAACACTGCTCGAGTGTATGGATCTGGCTTCTACCTGGGGGACTCCCAAGGTACACTCCTCCCTACCACCATAAACTAAGATAAATGATGGAGAGAGCGTTGATGCGGTGTTTTAGCGATTGCCACTGGTTTACCTCCTAAGGACCATTTCTTTAGTTTAGAAATGATAAGTAGAGTTCTATTTAGTAGACTAACCAATTACAAAACTCCCAGACCCCTTCCTTTCTGGTGGCACTTTTTCTTGTATTGTGAGTGCCGCAAGGCTATTTCATTCATCTCTATGTCAACTTGAGAATTAACTTTTTCCTTATTAAGTGTCATTTATCTCTTTATTCTGGCTGACGCTGAGCTATTTTCTTAATTTCCATGGTACATAATTAACAGCATCTGGGACTCAAATATATCTAGCCTTTCCTCACCGTGTGTTATCTATTTCTACAATTCAACTGGTGTCAGACTATTTCATCCATCTCCAAGGCAACTCCACGGCGGCAGGGAAAGGACTAACCTGTCGTTCACAATACATTTGCTGAATCCCTTTGTCACAGTGACGTCACCTCAATGAATGAAACCATCTGGCATCGACCTAAATACATTTTGTACAAGTTAATCCATCGTGTTAAAAATAAAAAATAAAAAAAAATAAAACGAGACGGGTTCCTCTTCTATGACTTGCGTCCGTAAACCCAGAGAAGGCAAACTTTCGCCAAAACAGTTGTGCACGCCGAATAGGCAGAGATAGTCTTGGTATTATTACTAAGGTTGACGTAGAATACATCACAGTTAGAAATAAATTTTATAATAAATAAATGAATAAATGAATAAATAGATAAATAAGTAAATAAATAAATAAATGAATAAAAATACACAAATAGATAGATAAATGAATAATAGAAAATATGTAAAAGATAAATCAATCAATCAATTAATCAATTATTAAACAAATAAACAAATAAATGAATAAATAAATGAATAAATAAATAAATAAATAAATAAATAAATAAGTAAATAAATGAATGAATAAATAAATGAATAAATAAATAGATAAATAAATAGATAAATAAATTAGTAGATAAATAAACAAATAAATAAACCCGATTAATGATCCTGATTAGCACCAAAATTTAGTGCTGTATTATCTGGTTCGTCCCCCATCATTTATCTCAATTTTTGTTTTCTTTCAATCCTTAGTGATTAAAATAATTATCTGTATCTTCGGTTATTCATTTCATGTTCATTTACTTGCTTGCTCATTTGTTTTATATATGCTTTATTCGGGTTTCTAAATAGATTGAGAAAATTCTAGTTTGTTTTTTATATTGAGGTTGGGCAGTCTCGCGATGTGAACAAGGCGACATGGCATAAAGATCGTAGAGTTTTCTCACAACGAAAGTTTTTTTTTTTTTTTAACTCTTCCGATTGACTTTTTTCAATTTGTATACTCACAATAGCTCGAGATGTAATATTACCGCTTTCAATTTACATATCCTTGACATTTTTCTCACGGAAGCTTGCGGTAAAAAATTTCTACAATCTTGTATTCCCGTCATTTTTGGTAAAAAAAAAAATATTTTCTAGGAACAATTCGTGGTTCGTATCAAGGTCACATAGCACTTTCAGAATATTTTGTTTTATTGCATCAAATATATATTATTGGGGAGAATCTAACTAATTATGTTTATTTTCTTTACAATTAATGGCGTATCTATATATTTCTCTTGATCTATGATTATATGATTGTCATTTTATATGAAGAATTTATAGTACAATGTGTGTGTGTGTGTGTGCGTGTGTATGTGTATGTGTGCGTGTGTGTGTGTGTGTGTGTGTGTGTGTGTGTGTGTGTGTGTGTGTGTGTGTGTGTGTGTGTGTGTGTGTGTGTGTGTGTGTGTGTGTGTGTGTGTGTGTGTGTGTGTGTGTGTGTGTGTGTGTGTGTGTGTGTGTGTGTGTGCGTGCGTGCGTGCGTGTGTACGTGTGTTCACGTGTGTGCGTGTGTGTGTGCGTGCACAGGAACAAAAATCACTCATATTTTTCACCAGCTCTTTTCTATTAAGAGGCGTTCAAACAAACTCTTTTTATGGTATGAAAAAGAAACGCCCGACAACAAACCATTGACTTTAAGGTGACCTGGCCCTCGGCCCTCCTCGGCTTTCGAGCCGGGGAGGCCTTCTTTGAGATGAGCAATTAATCCCTTGGCCACGAAGGCCTCCTTTACAGATTTAACTTTAGGTACAGCCAAATCATTTTATTCGGTTTTGAGCTGCGTGCATTAAGAATAAAACCTTTACTAATGACGTCATTACAAATATTAGTTCAAATACAATTCCACTCGGTCCAAGACAGGTTCTTGGATACCTCCTATACCAATGGTGTTGGGAAAGCAATATCATATGCTAAAGGGTACCCACAGATATAATTCTATTGCGGATAAATCACATGAAATGAAGTAATGTGATTACTTCATCTTAAAAAATTGTAATTAGCGATTATGATATTGCCATTTATTATATATCCGCAAAACGTATATCACATAAATTACCAATAAATCATGAAA
>NC_134804.1:23425809-23430809 GCF_046742065.1 Oratosquilla oratoria | reverse complement strand
TGTCTGTGTGTCTGTGTGTCTGTGTGTCTGTGTGTTTGTGTGTCTGTGACTGTCTCTGTGTCTATCTCTGTGTCTGTCTCTGCCTCTGCCTCTGTCTCTGTCTCTGTCTCTGTCTCTGTCTCTGTCTCTGTCTCTGTCTCTGTCTCTGTCTCTGTCTCTGTCTCTGTCTCTGTCTCTGTCTCTGTCTCTGTATCTGTGTCTGTGTCTATGTCTATGTCTGTGTCTGTGTCTGTGTCTCTGACTGTGGCTGTCTGTGGCTGTGTGTGTATGTGTGTGTGTGTGTGTGTGTGTGTGTGTGTGTGTGTGTGTGTGTGTGTGTGTGTGTGTATGTGTGTGTGTGTGTGTGTGTGTGTGTGTGTGTGTGTGTGTGTGTGTGTGTGTGTGTGTGTGTGTGTGTGTGTGTGTGTGTGTGTGTGTGTTTGTGTGTGTGTGTGTGTGTGTGTGTGTGTGTGTGTGTGTGTGTGTGTGTGTGTGTGTGTGTGTGTGTGTGTGTGTATGTGTGTGTGTGTGTGTGTGTGTGTGTGTGTGTGTGTGTGTGTGTGTGTGTGTGTGTGTGTGTGTGTGTGTATGTGTGTGTGTGTGTGTGTGTGTGTATGTGTGTGTGTGTGTGTGTGTGCGCGCGAACGCGCGCGCGCGAGAGAGAGAGAGAAAGAGAGAGAGAGAGAGAGAAAGAGAAGGGAAAGAGAGAGAGAGAGAGAGAGAGAGAGAGAGAGAGAGAGAGAGAGAGAGAGAGAGAGAGAGAGAGAGAGAGAGAGAGAGAGAGAAGGAGAAGGGAAAGAGAGAGAGAGAGATGGAGAGAGAGAAATGGAGAGAGAGAAATAGGAGAGAGAGAGAGAGAGAGAGAGAGAGAGAGAGAGAGAGAGAGAGAGAGAGAGAGAGAGAGAGAGAGAGAGAGAGAGAGAGAGAGAGAGAGAGAGAGAGAGAGAGAGGTGAGAGAGAGAGAGAGAGAGAGAGAGAGAGAGAGAGAGAGAGAGATAGGAAGATGTAGAGAAAAGTTTAAAGTTAACCAAACGCCTGAGGTTTGTGGTTGACATCCAAGATTCTTGAAGGAAATAGAAAATGAGTTTTTTTGTTCCACAAGAAATTATTTTCATAAATTCTATCGTACCCGTGGACGTACCAAGAGAATGAAAATTAGCTAATGTTATTCCCATATTCATAGTGGTGACAAAAATAAACTAGTGAATTTCGGGCCAAAACGCTTAATCTCAATCGTAGGAAAAAAGGATGGAAAATATCATCAAAAATGATATTGAATACCATTTAGAAAAGTAGATATTTGATAAATGACACCTAGCATGAACTCAGAAATATTCAAGTGTGATTAACGTAACCGAATTTTACAACACGGTTACCTCGATTTATGACAAAAGAAACAATGTAGATTTGATACATCTGGGCTGATTTGATACATCTTTGCTGAATTCGTTTCACACTGAATAAGAGGATTAACCTGGATTAGCAAGTGGTTGAACAATCGTAAATAGCGAGATGTTTTAAATGGCAAAAATTCTAGCTGAAAAAAAATTACGAGTGGAATTCCTTAGGGTTTCGCTACTGGGCCACTTTTATTCATATAAGTGATATTGACCGTGAACTGAAATGTACCTTCCCCGAATTTGCTGACGATACAAAACTGTGCAGAATAGAGAAGAAAAACCACAGTAATGTTCTGAAGGTGGCAAATGAAATTTAACCCAATTAAATGTAAAGTTACGTATATAGGCAAGGATATCACCATGCACAAGTGCAAGTTATCTGGAAAAAACGTTAATAAAAATAGTGAAAAAGGATTTGGTGTAATTATCAGTAACGATCTCAACTCATCTAAGTGTATTTCATCCTCAGAGAAAGCAAATAAGATTCTACAGTGGGACTGATTGCACGATCTTTTCATTTTAAAAGAGAGATAGATAGATAGATAGATAGATAGATAGATAGATAGAGAGAGAGAGAGAGAGAGAGAGATATTGGGGGGAACTATGGTTGCCTCCAGACAACTGATCTCCTGAGCCCCGCACACTTCATGAAATCATTGCTAATAGGTTAACGCATGTTTTCTTCTCTTTGATAAAAAAAATCACCATGAAACAATCTTATGTTATTGCTTAATATACTCAAATTATTTTAGATGAAAGAATTATTGCTGATGGGCTGACGCATATTTTCTTCTCTTTGATAAAAAAAAAATCACCATGAAACAATCTTATATTATTGTTTAATACACTGAAATTATTATAGATAGAAAAAATTGTTGCTGCTAGGCTGACGCATATTTTCTTCTCTTTGATAAAAAAAATCACCATGAAACAATCTTATGTTATTGCTTAATATACTCAAATTATTTTAGATGAAAAAATTATTGCTGATGGGCTGACGCATATTTTCTTCTCTTTGATAAAGAAAAAATCACCATGAAACAATCTTATGTTATTGTTTAATACACTGAAATTATTATAGATAAAAAAGAATTATTGTTGATAGGCTAACGCATATTTTCTTCTCTTTGATAAAAAAAATCACCATGAAACAATCATATGTTATTACTTAATATACTCAAATTATTTAAGATAAAAAGATTATTGCTGATGAGCTGACGCATATTTTCTTCTCTTTGATAAAAAAAAATCACCATGAAACAATCTTATGTTATTGTTTAATACACTGAAATTATTATAGATAGAAAAAATTGTTGCTGCTAGGCTGACGCATATTTTCTTCTCTTTGATAAAAAAATCACCATAAAACAATCTTATGTTATTGCTTAATATACTCAGATTATTTTAGATAAAAAAAAATTATTGCTGATGAGCTGACGCATATTTTCTTCTCTTTGATAAAAAAAATCACCATGAAACAATCTTATGTTATTGTTTAATACACTGAAATTATTATAGATAGAAAAAATTGTTGCTGCTAGGCTGACGCATATTTTCTTCTCTTTGATAAAAAATCACCATGAAACAATCTTATGTTATTGCTTAATATACTCAGATTATTTTAGATAAAAAAAAAATATTGCTGATGGGCTGACGCATATTTTTTTTCTCTTTGATAAAAAAAAAAACACCATGAAACAATCTTATGTTATTGTTTAATACACTGAAATTATTATAGAAAAAAGAAATTATTGCTGATAGGCTGACGCATATTTTCTTCTCTTTGATAAAAAAAAATCACCATGAAACAATCTTATGTTATTGCTTAATATACTCAAAGCATTTTAGATAAAAAAAAAATATTGCTGATAGGCTGACGCATATTTTCTTCTCTTTGATAAAAAAAAAATAATAATAATCACCATGAAACAATCTTATGTTATTGCTTAATATACTGAAATTATTTTAGATAGAAAATTAAAACTTGGAGGGAGTGGGTCTATTTGACTGGCGGAAGCGTTTAGCAAGGTAAAGCGGAAAAAGAGGAAGACCGGAGAAAAAGGTGAAAGAAAACGCGGAAACGAGGGGGGAGGGTTTAAAAGTCACGAAAAGGTGAACAAGAAAAATACAGAGGATGGTAAAGGGATGAAGAAGAAAAACGACTGAAAGAATGCTATAAACAGAGAGAGAGGGAGAGAAGAAAATGCCTTGATCTGGTAGACAGGTGATAATAGGGAAAGGGGGCGGAGAGGTAGAGATAGGAATAATGAAATGAGGAGAAGGCCGCTGCAGAAGCGCATGGAGGCTGAAGACCCCCAGAGACTGGTCATATAGAAGCTGAGAGTCTTGTAACCGGTTGAGAGACTTTAGTTTCTGAGACTCGTAACCGGTTGAGAGACTTGAGTTCTTGAGACTCGCAACCGGTTGAGAGACTTGAGTTCTTGAGACTCGCAACCGGTTGAGAGACTTGAGTTCTTGAGACTCGCAACCGGTTGAGAGACTTGAGTTCTTGAGACTCGCAACCGGTTGAGAGACTTGAGTTCTTGAGACTCGCAACCGGTTGAGAGACTTGAGTTCTTGAGACTCGCAACCGGTTGAGAGACTTGAGTTCTTGAGACTCGCAACCGGTTGAGAGACTTGAGTTCTTGAGACTCGCAACCGGTTGAGAGACTTGAGTTCTTGAGACTCGCAACCGGTTGAGAGACTTGAGTTCTTGAGACTCGCAACCGGTTGAGAGACTTGAGTTCTTGAGACTCGCAACCGGTTGAGAGACTTGAGTTCTTGAGACTCGCAACCGGTTGAGAGACTTGAGTTCTTGAGACTCGCAACCGGTTGAGAGACTTGAGTTCTTGAGACTCGCAACCGGTTGAGAGACTTGAGTTCTTGAGACTCGCAACCGGTTGAGAGACTTGAGTTCTTGAGACTCGTAACCCTTGAAGGTGCGTAGAAGCGTGGGAGAATGAAAGCCAAAAATCGTTTTGGTTTTAAATACTTTTAACATCAATGAATATATGTCTGTGTAAAAACAAAATTTAATCAATTTTACCCTTGTATACACATCTTTCTATATACATACATATACACATATCCTTATGAAATAAGTCACTCACGTCAGTGTAGTAATCAAATCTTAGAACCGAGGACCGCGTGGCGCGGGACCCGCACATTACCACTGCTATACACTACACGTTCTATAATATACTCGAACCTAAAGCATATAATAGTTTCCAGGAGTCGGACCAGTTGAGATACTACAGCCCTGAAGTCCATTTTTACCAGAAACACCGTCGTCACTCGTGTGTGAGGCAGCCATGAAACTTTTATTTACTTCGCCGTAGTAGTAATCATAGAATGAATCACTTGCGACAGTGATGTAATCAAATCATGAAACCCGGCTGGGACCGAGCTTCAAACAGAGGACCCGGGCTCCGCACGCTACCAGTGGTACACACTCTACTTACTAATTTTCGAATGTATCCTTCAGATTCGGGAACATTTTAGTATAAGGATTACAAAGGATTACAAAGGCGGATCATGCCGACAGGAGACCTTTTAGTCCATATCTAGGTTGGATGCGAAAAAAGTCATAATAATAATAAATGAATAAATAAGATTATAATA
>NC_134804.1:23408309-23410809 GCF_046742065.1 Oratosquilla oratoria | reverse complement strand
ATAAACAAGTAATATAAAATAAATCAAATTACAGCATCTTTTTTAGATATTTACCTAAACGAATCTTAAAGCTTCGAAATAAACTACATTGCACTGCCTCTGCAGGAAGTTTATTCCATTCATTAACTACACGGTTGGCAAAGTTGTTTCTACCCACTTCCAAATTAAATCTATTTCCTGATAGTTTGAGACCCTTATTTCTTGTCGGATTCTCATTTCACCTCTGAGTCTGCGCATTTCTAGGGAACACAGATTCATATGTTTTAGTCGATTTGCGTATGATTTATTTTTTATATTTGGAATCAGTTTTGTGGCTCGCCGTTGTACTTTTTCCAGTCTATCAATATCCTTAATGAGATTCGGTGACCATACGGAAACAGCATATTCCAAATGTGGACGAACATACGATTTATATAATTTGTTAATAAGAGATGGGCTTTTGAAGTCAAAAGATCGCGCACTCAATCCTAAAATCTTATTTGTTTTCTCAGAGGTTGAAATACACTGTTTAGATGATTTGAGATCGTTACTGATAATTACGCCGAGGTCCTTTTCGCTATCCACCTTTGCTAACGAATTTCTAGATAACTTGTACTGGTAGGTACTGTTATTTTTACCTATATGATATATATATATATATATATATATATATATATATATATATGTATATATATATATATGTAATCATATATATATATATATATGTAATCATATATATATATATATATATATATATATATATATATATATATATATATATATATATATATATATGGAGGGTATTAGCTACATGTTATTGTGGTAAGCTGAGAGTGGAGGATAGGTGGAGAAAGAGAAGGACAGAAGGTAGGGAGGTACTTAGAGTGAACTACTTAAATGAGAAAGAAAAGGAGAAGGAGTATAAGAAGAAGCTGAGAAGGGAGTGGGAGTGAGTGAAGGATATAGTAGAACTAGGAGTGGAGGAGGAATGGGGATGGTTCAAGGAGGGAGTCATAAGGTGTGCAAAGATGGTGTGTGGGACAAGGAGGACGGGAGGAAGTAGAAGGAAGGATAGTGAGTGGTGGGATGAGGAAGCAGAGAAGGGTGTAGAAGAGAAGAAGCAGGCTTTCATAGACTGGTTACAAATTTGGGCGAGGGAAACATATGAAAGGTACAAAGTAAAGAGAAGAGAAGTAAAGCATAAGATAAAGGAGGCAAACAGGAGAGCACACGTGAAATGGGGTAAGAGTATGATAGAAAATTTTGAAAGTAACGAAAATGTTTTGGAAAGAAATGAAGAGAGGAAAAGGAGGCGAATCAAGTCGAGAAGAAAAGGTAAAAGGTGCAGACGGAGAGATGATAATTGAAGAGAAGGCAGTGAGAGGAAGGTGGGCAGAGTATTTTAGGAAGTTGACAAATGTGAAGGAGGATAAGGAGGGAAAGGTAGCTGTAGTGGGAAGCGCCAAGAAAATGACCGTGATAAGTGAGGACAATGGAGGAGAAATAAGGAAAGATAAAGTGAAGGAAGCTGTTAAGATAATGAGAGCAGGTAAGGCACCTGCGTTGGATGGATGCCATGCAGGATGTCTGAAAAAAGGAGGAACAGTGATGGTGGACTGACTGGTGAGATTATTTAATATTTGTTGAAGAGAGAGTAGAGTGCCGGAGGACTGGAGGAGTGCCTGTATAGTTCCGCTTTACAAGGGAAAAGGGGACAAGTGTGAGTGTAGTAGTTTCAGAGGGATCAGCTTGTTAAGTGTAGTTAGAAAGACTTATGAGAGGGTCTTGATTGAGAGGATTAGGAGAGGAACAGAGGATGCAATTGGTTAGGAACCGTGATTTTTGTGCTAAGACAGATATGTGAGAAATCTATAGGAAAAGATAAGGATATTTTGGCCTTTTATGGATCTGGAAAAGGCTTATGTTATGGTAGACAGAAAAGCACTGTGGAAGATATTGTAGATATATGGGATAAGAGGAAAGCTGTTAAGAGCAGTAAAGAGTGTGTTAGAATTAGAAATGGAGAGAGTGAGTGGTTTGAAGTAAAGGTGGGACTTCGTCAGGGATGCATTATGTTACCCTGGCTGTTCAATTTATACATGGATGGGGTGGTGCGAGAGGTGAATACAAGGGTAGTGGGTCAGTGATTGGAGATTGTTAAATAAAATGGAGAAAAGTGGGAGAAAAGCCAGTTGTTTTTTGCTGACGACACTGCGCTTGTAGCAGGATCAGAGGAGAGATTGAGGAAGTTAGTGGCAGAGTTTAGGAAGGTGTGCGAAAGAAGAAAGTTGAAGATAAATATGGATAAAAGTAAGGTGATGAGATGTACAAAAGGAGAAAGTGGCAGCAGACTGGAAATAAGTATTAAGGGAGAGAGACTGGAGGAAGTGGATAGTTTTAGATACTTTGGTGCGAATGTGGCGAGAAAGGGAGGAATGGGAGGTGGAGGTAGAATGTAGATTGCGAGAAGCGAGAAAATGCCTTGAGGATTAAAAATTGTAATGACAAATAGATATTTGGG
>NC_134804.1:23375809-23380809 GCF_046742065.1 Oratosquilla oratoria | reverse complement strand
GAAATATATGTAAATAAAATAAAATGCATTTATGAAGACGTACTCACACACGAGAAGGGTAACTAACTCTTAGCCTGACTTTCTCTCTCTCTCTCTCTCACACACACACACACACACACACACACACACACACACACACACACACACACACACACACACACACACACACACACACACACACACACACACACACACACACACACACACACACACACACACACACACACACACACACACACACACACGCACACACACGCGCACACACACACACACACACACACACACGCACGCACGCACGCACACACACACACATGCACACAACAAACTTGATCTGCTTCTATTCGAGATTAATAGACATAATACAAGAGAGAGATGTTTGGGCGGACTGTGCCTTTCTGGACCTACAAAAGGCATTTGATAAGTTACCACACAAGAAACTAATAAGGAAAATAGAGTCAATCGGTGGTATCAGAGGAAAATTATTGGAATGGATGAAAGACTTCCTGACTTGGAGGAAAATGAGAGTAGTAATTAGAGATAAATTCTCAAATTGGGAAGAAATGAAAAGTGGTGTCCCGCAGGGATCAGTACTGGCCCCGATCAAGTTTGCCATATACATAAACGACATGGATGAAGGAGTAGAGTGTTATATGAATTTTTTTGCAGACGACGCAAAAATACTAAAGAAAGTAAGAACGGAGGAGGATTGCAACTCATTACAACAAGACTTGGACAAGATCTGGAAATGGACTCAAAAGTGGGAAGTGAAATTCAACATCAAGAAATGCAGTACAGTGGAAGTTGGAAAAAGTAAAAACAGAATATCAAGAGATTATAAAATTGGTGAAGAAAAGGTCAAAAATATAAACTCGGAAAAAGATCTTGGAGTGATAATCAGCAAACATATTAATAAAATAGTCGGAGAAACCTACAATTTATTGAGGTCCATAAAGGTGGCATTTGTCTATTTAGATGAGGAAATGATAAAAAAAAAAATTAACTACACTAATAAGACCAAAACTCGAGTACGCAGCAACACTATGGACACCCAGTACCAAAAAGAATATTTAAAAAAATTAGAAAGAATACAAAGAGCAACAACAAAACTGGCACCAACTCTTTCCAAAATGACAAATGAACAAAGACTGTCCAAATTAGAATTACCAACTCTAGAACAAAGAAGGGAAAGAGGAGACCTACTAACTATCTATAGAATTATGAAAGGAAGGGAAATCTTAGATAAGAATGATTTACTGAAATGGGACAATGGAAAAACAAGAGGACACAAAAAGAAGCTAAAAAAAGATAATTACAGAGGAGATCTGAAAAAAATAGCGTTCCACACAGAGTGATAGATACTTGGAATAAACTGGACAAAGAAACTGTGTGCAAACAATATTCAAGACTTTAATGAAAAAAAAAATAATAATAATAATGCTGAAAGATACAAAGACGGGCCACCACGAGCATAGTTCCCTTCCCGTGTAATAGAAGTAGGTAAATACATCTAGGTAAACATACACACACACACACACACACACACACACACACACACACACACACACACACACACACACACACACACACACACACACACACACACACACACACACACACACACACACACACACACAAACACACATTTGAACTAGCTCATTTGGCTATTATTTTCCTTGCCTATCTCAGTATACTTTTAACTATTATGCAGATACAAAAACAATATGAATAAAGAAAATTTCCTTGCACATTTGATATGATTTTTCAGATTTCTTCTTAGGTGACCGTGAACATTTCAATCAAAAACCTTGAATTCAGTTGCATGTACATGGGATGTTTAGCTCGAGTATATATAAACTAAAATCAAAAAAGAGGCAAAACCAAGTTGAGACATCTGTCAAGTTAATTTCCTATGTACCCCGCTTGGAAGTGAAAAGAACGACGAAGCTTAATGAATACACGATTACGAGAGGGAAGCACAAAGGGAATGGAACAAATGTAAGTGAATTAATATAAAAAAAAAGAGATAAGAAAACGGAATGCGTGAAGAATGCGAAAGATGAAAGAAAACGGGATACATGAGAGAAGCAGACAGCAAAAATGACTCACGAAACGTAAGAGTAAGAGAATGGACGAGGATAAGAGCGAATAAAGCAAAGAGGCTGCTGATGCAGACAATCATTAATCCTTTCCCTACCTCATGTAACCTTCATTTTCTTTTCTTTTTTCCTTTTTTTCTTTCTTTTTTCTTTCTTTTTTTCTTTTTCCCGCTACTCTGTTCTATTTATTTATATATAATGCCCTTGAGAATTAATATGTTTAAGCCTATCTCAAATATAGTGTAATGGAAAGATACGCATATACATAAGTACATGCATGCCGATACATACATACATACATACATACATACATACATACATACATACATACATACATACATACATACATACATACACACATACATACATACATACATACATACATGCATACATACATACATACATACATACATACATACATACATACATACATACATACATACATACATACATACATACATACATACATACATACATACATACATACATACATACATACATATAGGAAAAGGTAAGGATGTTTTTGGGCGTCTATGGATTTGGAAAAGGCTTATGACAGGGTAGACAGGCAGACACTGTGGGAAGTATTGCAGATGTATGGAATAGGAGGAAAGCTTTTAGGAGCTATCAAGAATTTTTACGAGAGTAGTAGAGCGTATGTTGGGATTAGAAATGGAGAGAGTGAGTGGTTTGAAGTGAAGGTGGAACTTCGTCAGGGATGTGTTATATCGCCCTGGCTGTTCAATTTATATATGGAGGGTCAGGGATTGGAGATGGTTAAAGAAAATGGAGAAAAGTGGGAGATATACCAGCTGTTGTTTGCGGACGACACTGCGCAAAGATCGTGCGAAGGACGTCTGCTTCCTTTCTATAGCATAACATATGGTGTACTGTTATGGTTTTGGCTTTGTTTTTTGGCAATGGCCTAAAGTCAAACTAGAACGTTTAAGGGAATTGGTAGCCAACATTGGGTACATCAGCAAAATAATTGAGGACATCATAAGGAAGAATATGGGCAACTTCCAACTCGAATCCAGACCATTGAAGAAAACAAAGACAAAAATGTAGCTGTACATTATAGGTTATATTATGGAATGGCCTTTAGACAAGATGGATCTTCGCCAATGGGTTAACACATAAGGAGCATTACAAGTGGGTACCATTGAGAGTCTATAGTCGCCTCAACCTGGTGACTTTCCCTGTTAGGGATAGCACCATCCCCAGAGTACCAAAAGAATCTTTTTTGGTGTCAGGTAGCTATGGGCTTCGCGGACTGTTTGACTTCCCTAACCCAGCAAACCTCTGGAGCTGAGGTGAGGAAAGCTGCAGACCTGTCTTTAGTGACTTCTTGGCAAAGTTACTTGCCCCAGGTTCATCAACGATATTTGGTAGGCTGACATCACATTTTTCAGAGTCACCGGATTCTGGCTGATCTGGTTTAGGTTTTTATTTGTGTATATATATTACCATTAATGGGACCCATGGAAACTACATGAATAAGATCAAAGTCCAGATTTCGTTCAGAAATCCGTCGAGCTGACCGCGACAAGTCCGTAACAACTTCGAGACACACCTGCAACACATCCGCAACACATCCACGACACGTATGCGATACGTCTGTAACACATCCGTAATATATACGCGACATATCTATAACACATCCCTCACATGTCAGCGACACTTTTGCGACACGTCCGTCAAATGTCAGTGGCACGTTCAGACACGTTTATGACACGCCTTCGACATGTCTATGACATGTCCATGACATCCGTAACACACCCATCCAGACATACCTACAACACGTTCATGATACGCCCTCGACATGTCAATGACACTTTTGACATGTCTGTGACATGTTCGTGACATGTCTGTAACATGTTCGTGACATGTCTGTGACATGTTCGTGACATGTCGGTGGAGCTCCCTTGGAAAGGTACATTTTGCTAGATGCGACCATTAACCTACCATAGCCGCATCATACCTGACATTATATTTGGGTAAATGCGTAGGTAGACTTAGTTGAAAGTATCAACATTGTGCTTTGCAGATCGAAGCAAAATAGCCCTATTCAAAAAGAAAAAAAAAAGAATTGGTACTCTAGACAATCATCATTGAGCCATGAACGATCATCTTTGAGCCATGAACGATCATCTTTGAGCGATAATCGCACCGAGCAAAACGTTCTTTAACTTGGGAAGTTTAACTTGTTGCGAGAGAATAAAAACCCAGGTTCTAGGCACTATTTTTGTTTTTTCCTATTCTATTTTATGTTTCTTTTCTTTGGGTTTGCAAAAAAAAAAATCCAAAGTAGAAGACACTCTCTGCTCGAAGTTTTACTCGAGTAAACGGCCAAGCTCAACGAGATCGTAAAGACAGCTGACCTCCAGGCAACTGCAAACGACCGACACGAAGAGCTCAGTGTAAATGGTCGGGTCAAAGTAGGTCAAACTGAGAGACGGCTAGGTCAAGAGGGGTCAAAGGAGAAGGACTGAACGACGTAGAAATCACCAGAATGGTCGTAAAACGATCGTTGGGCTCTATGATGACAATAGTCTGCTCACATGGTCTCATTAAGAGGAGAAAGACAGCTTGGAAACCCAGCATTGGTCTGGAAGATGGTCTTATCCTCGAGAACCATGACAAGTGGTCTGGTCCCGCTGTATTCTATACAGGCAAATGACATAAGCTCATTAAAGGTGGGAGCTTATGCCTTTGAAGCATATGTCTTGCGAGATTTTGTTTTGTCAATTAGTCTGGACACCGCAAATAATTTACTAAGGTAGACTACGCTGTACAGAAACGTGACATAATTTTCCTTTTCATTTATTTATTTTTCATTTTTCAACGAAACAAAAAATATATATATATACATATACGTGTGTGTGTGTGTGTGTGTGTGTGTGT
>NC_134804.1:23365809-23370809 GCF_046742065.1 Oratosquilla oratoria | reverse complement strand
CTACGCTTTTTTTAGGGAAAACAGATTCATATGTTTTAGTCGATTTTCGTATGATTTATTTTTGATATTTGGAATCAGTTTTGTGGCTCGCCGTTGCACTTTTTCCAGTCTGTCAATGTCTTTAATGAGATTCGGTGATCATACGGAAACAGCATATTCCAAATGTGGACGAACTAACGATTTATATAGCTTGTTAATGAGTGATGGACTTTTGAAATCAAAAGATCGCGCAATCAGTCCTAGAATCTTATTTGCTTTCTCAGAGGCTGAAATACACTGCTTGGATGATTTGAGGTCGTTACTGATAATTACGCCGAGATTTTTTTCACTATTCACTTTTGTTAACGAATTTCCAAATAACTTGTAATCATACTTACTGTTATTTTTACCTATGTGCATTAGCTTGCATTTACTTGTGTTAAATTTCATTAGCTACTTTTCAGACCATTGCTGTAATTGATCTAAATCTTCTTGAATATCTAATTGGTTTGAGTGATCATTTGCCACTCCGCACAGTTTTGTATCATCAGCAAATTTGGAAACAGTAGATTTCAGTCCAAGGTCTATATCATTTATATATACTATGAATAGAAGTGGTCTAAGAACGGAACCCTGAGGTACTCCACTTGTAACATTTTTCCATCTAGAATTTTTTCCATTTAAAACAACTCTCTGTTTTCGACCATTCAACCAATTACTAGTCCAACCTAATAGGCTACCACTTATTCCATGCAAAGCTAATTTAGTAAGTAGTCTTTCGTGTGGGACGGTATCAAAAGCTTTTGCAAAATCTAGATATATTAAATCTATATTGTTTCTTTTGTCATAATTCGAGGTAACTGTATTGTAGAATTCGAGTAAGTTAGTCACGCAAGAACGTTTCCATCTGAAACCATGCTGGCTATCATTTATCAAACGATTACTTTCTAAATGATGTTCGATAGCATCTCTGATGATAGTTTCCATTATTTTTCCTACGATTGAAGTCAAACTTATAGGCCTATAGTTATTTGGCTTCTTTTTGTCACCTTTTTTGAATATGGGAGTAACGTTAGCTAGCTTCCATTCTCTTGGGACATCTCCGGATATGATAGATTTCTTGAAAATAATTTCTAATGGAACAACAATCTCATTTTTCATTTCCTTTAAGATTCTTGGATGCCAACCGTCAGGCCTTAGTGTTTTATTAACTTTGAGTTTATCTATACACCTTTTAATTGTTTCTTTTGTTATATTTACCGTAGTGAGTAAGTTTACCCTAGACTTTTCACAGGTTTCAGTTTGGAATTCACTTTGAGGTGTTTCGTTTACGAATACCGAGCTAAAATGATTCTTTAAGATATTACACATTCCTTCATTTGAATATTCAAGTTGACCGTCAGCAGATAATAGTGGACCAATGTGATTCCTAACAACCTTTTTATCTCTAATGTAACTATAGAATTCTTTGGGATTCTCTTTGGATTTATCAGCGATGTTCATTTCGTATTGTCGTTTTCTTTTTCTTATTGTCTTTTTTAAATCTCTCTGTATTGATACATAACTTTCATAGTCATTAGATGCACCCGAGCACTTATATTTCTTATAAGTCTGTCTCTTTTTAGCAATACTTTTTTTAGTTTCTTTGTCGAGCCACTTTGGGCGAGCCTGATTTGGGGGACGTTTGTCCTTAAAAGGAATGTAAGTTTGAATCATCTTAGTGAGCGCATTTTGAAATACTTCCCACATCTGTATATATACATAGAGGAAGAGGATAAAGTGAGCGAAGGAGGAGGAAGACAGGAGGAGGAGGAGGAAAAAAAGACGTAGATAAAAAAATGGTATATAAATGCGTTCTTGAGAATGGGACGTTAATAGCATCAGCAAAACAGGACAAGACATATAAAGAAGAGGAATATATATAAAATGATGAAATGAGAAACATAATGAAAATAAAACAATAGTGGAGAATGTTACAAAAGAGCGGAAAGTAAAAGTGACTTACTAAGAACAGAGAGAGGTAAAAAAAAAATCCAGAATCCTCCAGACACAGAAGAATGAAAGACACGAAGAAAAGGAAGCAAGAAGGAAAAGGAAGACATATCTCTCTCTCTCTCTCTCTCTCTCTCTCTCTCTCTCTCTCTCTCTCTCTCTCTCTCTCTCTCTCTCTCTCTCTCTTTCTCTCTCTTTCTTTCTCTCTCTCTCTCTCTCTCCCATTTTTCTTCCCTCTTACTAACCAAGTTCCTTGAGTCCCGTGCGACCTCTGTGACTGGTATTCGACAATTTCGATTCGCGTTTCCGCAGAAAAATTTACTCAAAACAAAACAAAAACAAAAAACAATATAACCATGCCAGGAGTCTTCGAGACGAGATATTCGAATATTTTGAATCGCGTTCCCGCTGAAAATTTTTTTTAACCAAAAGCCAAAAAACCAAAATAACCATGCCAAGATTCTTCGAGACGAGATGCCATGTTTTTTTTTTTCAATTTATTGTAAAGGTGATTTTTCGAAAAATAAAATAAAACATGAACCTTTGGTTTATTGGTCTAACATAGATTCTAGAATACAAAATTTATCATGAGAAAGAAATAAGAAAAAGAAAATGAAAGATGTAAGAAAAAAGGAAAAAAGAAAAAGAAAGAAAACAAGGAACAATAGAAAGGAGAAAAAATTAAGAACAGGTAAAGAAAAAGAATGAAAAAAACAATAAAAAGAAATAAAAAAAGAAAACAGCGTAAGATAAATGTGTCTCATCCACGTGAGATATATTGAACATTCGTCCTCAAAGCCCATCTTTTTCTAACCTGACTATTCCTCTTTTCTTTCAAATAAAAATTGTGTAATGTCACGAGCGTTGCAAGCCGGAGAAAAAAATTGATGTGAAAAAATAATACTGCTGATCATACACAGCCGAATTACAAGAGAATAAAACCTGTTGTGAAAAGAAGAGAAGGCGGAGTAATAAGAAAATAGATATTGTGGTGTTGAACAAAATGTTTGGCTGTAAGACGAATGCTTTTGATTCTACATTTCATGACGCTAGTGGAACAAATATCGAAGTACGGGTAGCAAAAAAGAAGATTAAAAAATTTGTCACAAGCAGTTCCGTAAATGGAAATATTAATCAAAACCACACTTAGCCTCTGTAGACAAATAAATAAATGTATATATACATACATACATACACATACCAAAGGCTTTTTTCCCCTTACACGAGGTGTAGTCAAAAAGAAAAAGGCATAGAAACCACTCCCACCAATTCCATCCCCTACATACTCCGCTCCCCTCCACCATCCTCCCTCCCTCTCATCTTGGCACCTCCTGGATGACAGGTCATCCCTGCATCCTGTCTACTGCCCTGGGTCAGAAGCAGTGTCGCAAGACACAGCACATCCACAGCAAGGACGCTTCATTAATTCGGCGACCCCCCCCCCTCTCCGTCCCCTCATGCAGGAAGGGAGAAGACAGGGAGAAATCCCTTCGGGCTGCGGCAAATTATTTCTCATACATACTTCCTCACCCCATCCCCCACCCACTCCCCCTCATGTATCACAGCATCATCCATACACAACTCTTCTCCATTCACCCCTATCTTCTGTCCTCTCCCGTCCTTCCTCAACAGACATTCCTCTCTTTGTAATGCCCCTTTTACCCCATCCATACCTCATATTCACTCCTTCCACTTCTGCCCTCCACACCTCTTTTATTATTCTTTCTTCACTAATTCTTTCCATATGTCCAAACCATCCTAATACTCTTCCACCCCTGTTCTCCTCCTCATCTCCTCATTTCTCACTCTGACTAGCCTAGTAACCCCTACCATACTTCCCAGATATTTCATCTCAAACACATTCAAACTCCTTTTCTCTTCCTCACTTATGTTCCATGTTTCTGCCCCGTACAGTGCTGCCGGCACAATCACTCCTTCATACAACCTCCTCTTAGCATCCATTCTCAGATGTCTATTTCTCATTACACTTTTTAATCCACCAAGGCATTTACTCACTTCTCTCCATCTACATTCTATCTCCACCCCCACTCCTCCCTTTCCTCACACATTCGCACCCAAGTATCTAAGAATATCCACTTCCTCCAGTCTCTCTCCCTTAATGCTCACTTCCAGCCTGCTGTCACTCTCTCCCCTTGTACATTTCATCACCTTACTTTTGCCCACATTTATCTTCAGCTTCCTTTTTTCACACACCTCCTCAAACTCTATCACTAACTTCCTCAATCCCTCCTCTGATCTTGCTACAAGCGCAGTGTCGTCAGCAAACAACAACTGGCTTATTTCCCACTTTTCTCCATTTTCTTTAACCATCTCCAACCCCTGACCCACTATCCTTGCATTCACCTCTCGCACTACCTCATCCATCTATAGATTGAACAGCCAGGGCGACATGACACACCCCTGACGAAGTCCCATCTTTACCTCAAACCATTCACTCTCTCTACTTCTAATCCTAACACAAGCTCTACTACTCTCGTAAAAACTCTTGACTGCTCTTAACAGCTTTCCTCCTATCCCATATATCTGTAGTACCTACTACAGTGCCTTCCTGTCTACCCTGTCGTGAGCCTTTTCCAGATCCATAAAAGCCCAAAACACATCCTTATCTTTTCCTATAGCTTTCTCACATATCTGTCTTACCACAAATAAAGGAGACGAGCTTACCAAGATCTTTCCAGTCTGACATGTCATCTCTCACTTCTATTTGCGTACATCTTTTATTTATTAAAAAAAAAGTGCTCCCTTTAGATAATAAGTTTTCAGAATCGTTATTGATATTTTGTGCTGCATTTCATCGATGTTTTTTCATATCTAGGTATGCATAATCCACCCAACCCTCCCTTTCATACAGCACATCAACTGTTTTCGACTAAAAGCTTGGTAGTTTGGATACACTTGATTTTCCGTTTCTGAAACCAAACCAGTTGTCAACCAAGATTTTTCTTCAAGTCATTCAACTGTCTATAATGGTTTTTGCGTATTATGACTATCGTGCACGTCAACAAAAA
>NC_134804.1:23308309-23318309 GCF_046742065.1 Oratosquilla oratoria | reverse complement strand
TTCTTCCCCTACTTCGGATACTTCCGATCCCTATCCACTGCATATCGGGTGACGGAAAGTCTTTTCCCGCGATATTTTGACGCTATGGTTGTTCATACCTTCCATGTGCCGCGGTGACAGCGTTTCAAAAAAGGTGTAGGCTATGGTTGTTCATAACTTCCATGTACTGCAGTGATTTTTGACAGCGTTTCGAAGAAGGTGTAGGCTGTGGTTGTTCATACCTTCCATATGAGGCGGTGATTTTTGACAGCGTTACAAAGAAGGTGTAGGCTATGGTTGTTCATACCTTCCTTGTGCCGCGGTGATTTTTGACAGCGTTTCAAAGAAGGTGTAGGCTAACTTAGGTTAGTGCAATGGTTTTTAGCTTGGGTAAGGAATCAGATTTGGATATGATATATATATATATATATATATATATATATATATATATATATGTATATATATATATATATATATATATATATATATATATATATATATATATATGAATGGTGGAGTGAGCCATTTGTGGGCTCTACCAAGGCCACATGGCGCAGTGTTCCGCTACCTTTTTCATTTCATGAAACATTATTATTTGATTCATCTACAATTTTTCTACCCCGTACCGGGGTAATAGTTACTTGTTACCATGCAGTAGTGTTAGTATGGTACCATGCAGCCAATGCTTTGGGGATTATTTACGAGCGCCCCTACGGACTGGATCACATATCATTTGTCTATTCTAGACTAAAATATCGGATCTTTCCTGTTATTGCCCCAACATTATTTTTTGTTATTTTTCTGTTGTCTTTGAATTTGTTTATCTTAGGTTAGGTTAGGATATGTTAGGATAGGATAGGTTAGGATAGGTTAGGTTAGGTTAGGTTAGGTTAGGTTAGAACATAAGAACATAAGAAATAAAGGAGACTGCAAAAGACCATAAGGCCTACACTAGGCAGCTCCGTATCCATCACCATCTGTCATCCCCATCCATAAAGTTGTCTAATCGTTTTTTAAAACAACTGATAGTTTCAGCGCTTACTACATGGTTACTAAGTTTATTCCATTCATCGACCACCCTATTAGTAAACCAATTCTTGCCTATTTCCTTCTTAAATCTAAATTTGTCCAGTTTATACCCATTACTGCGAGTCCTGCCCTGTTGTTTTATTATGATGACCTTGTTTGCATCACCCTTGTTATAGCCTTTGATCCACTTGAACACTTCTATTAGATCACCCCGCACTCTGCGTCTTTCCAGAGAGTGTAAGTTTAGGTGCCTAAGCCTCTCTTCGTAAGGCAAATTTCCGAGTCCTTGTATCATTTTGGTCATTCTTCTCTGTATTGATTCTAGTGAATTTACGTCCATTCTGTAGGACGGAGACCAAAACTGTACCGCATAGTCAAGGATGGGTCTAACTATCGCTAGATAGAGTTTAATAATTACCTCTGCATTTCTATTCGTTACCGTCCTAGCAATGAAGCCTAATGATCTGTTAGCTTTATTTCTGGCGTTAATACACTGCTTCCTGGTTTTGAGGTCCGGACTCACCAGGACTCTCAAGTCCCTCTCGCACTCAGATTTTTCTAAAAACGTGTTATCTAAGTTGTATCTATTTTTGGGGTTGTGTAGCCCTACGTTTAACACGCTACACTTAGAGATATTGAAGTTCATTTGCCATTTCACCGACCATGTTAACAGCTTATTAAGGTCATCCTGCAGAATCTGGGCGTCGTCTCCTGACCTAATTAGGCGTCCTATTTTAGTGTCGTCCGCAAACTTACTAACATCACTATTTAACCCTTCGTCTAAGTCGTTTATATACATAATGAACAACAAGGGACCCAAAACCGAGCCCTGGGGGACCCCACTAGTAACATTGCCCCACCTAGATTTTATTCCATTTATGGTGACCCGTTGCTTTCTGTTACTAATCCAAGCTCTAATCCATTCTAACACTTTTCCTCCTATGCCATGGGCTTTGATTTTATTTAGTAGTCTCTGGTGTGGCACTTTGTCGAACGCTTTGCTAAAGTCAAGGTAAATAACATCGTAATTTTCATTGTTGTCTGCCGCCTTGTATACCTTAGTGTAAAAGGATAGAAGATTAGTCACACATGACTTACCCTTGGAGAAACCATGCTGTGAAACACGAATTAAATTATGCCCTTCAATGTGTTCTCTGAGTCTATTTACTATTATTGATTCAAGCATTTTTCCTATAACCGATGTCAAACTGATTGGCCTGTAGTTGCATATAGACGATCTATCTCCCTTCTTAAAAACAGGAACAACGTTTGCCTGCCTCCAAGCAGTAGGAACAGAACCAGTGTCTACCGATTTATTGAATATTTCAGTTAACTGGTCGCAGATTTCAAATTTACACTCTTTAAGCATTCTTGGTTAGGTTAGGTTAGGTTAGGTTAGGTTAGGTTAGGTTAGGTTAGGTTAGGTTTGGTTAGGTTAGGTTAGGTTAGGTTAGGTTAGGTTAGGTTAGGTTTGGTTATGTTAGGTTAGGTTAGGTTAGGCTAGGTTAAGTTAGGTTATTTTAGGTTAGGTTAGGTTAGGTTAGATTAGGTTAGGTTAGGTTAGATTAGGTTAGGTTAGGTTAGGTTAGGTTAGGTTAGGTTAGGTTAGATCAGATTAAGTCAGGTCAGGTTAGGTAAAGTTAGGTTAGGATAACTTAGGATAGGTTAGGTCAGATTAGGTCTGATTAGGTCAGGTTAGGTTAGGTTAGGATAGGTTAGGTTAGGTTAGGCTAGGTTAGGTTAGGTTAGGTTAGGTTAGGTTAGGTTAGGTTAGGTTAGATTCAAAATATCTACTCATAACATGTAATCTGTGTTTTTGGGACTTTTTGGACGTTCCTATGTATATGTGTATATTAAAATGAAAATATCTACTAACAGAGAAATCATAATACTTTTGTACTACGGCTTTCTTTCCTTTATGCATTTCTCTTGAAAAATGTCCGGTACCAATTCTACGACTATCATTTCTTATCCCCTGTGGGATTTGGGGGAGGGAGGGAAATACAGCACCGTGACTCCTACGAGTATGCGAGCCGTAAAGGCAACAAAGTGGGATTGAGTGATAAGACAGTGGATCCTGTTCTCTGTCGGTTCATCTTACGAGAAGCCAAGCAATAAGAGTAGGAAAAGAACTCCCCCAGAACCTTAAAATTTGGATCACTAAATGTGCGTGTTTGTGGTACAGATGGGAGTTAAAAGGAAGAAATTTGCAGTGTGTTTGTGAGAAGAGGGATGGATGTGTTAGCGTTAAGTGAAAGTAATTTGAAAAGTAGGGATGATTTTGAATTCGGGAGTGTGATGGTGAGTGTCGAGAATAATGAGGGGGACGAGGGAAAGAGGGAGTTGCTCTGCTGGAAAATGACGAAATAGGAAAATGCGTGATGGAGTGGAGGGAAGTGTCTTCAAGGCATTTAATGCGAGTGAAGGTGGGAGGTATGGATTTTTTTTTTTTTTTTTTTTTTTTTTTTTTTTTTTTTTTTTTTTTTTAATTTTTTTTTTTTTTTTTTTTTTTTTTTTTGCATATGAACCTGATAGGGAGAAAAGTGAAGATCAAAAAGAAGGACTTCTGGAAAGATCAAAATGAATATTGTATTTTTAGAAGAATTTCAATGTATTGTTATTTGGGGATCTCAGTGGTAGGGAAGTAGATGGCCCAATAGAAATTATAAGGAAGTTTGGGGTGCCAGGCACAAATTGCAGTGAAAAGGCAATATTGGAGATGTGTTTAGAAAGGGAATTAATGATAGCAAAGACAGTGAAAAGAGAGCCAAGTATAAGTATACATGGGAAAGCGTGGTGGAGGAAAGGATGGCTGATTGGGCATTTCTTGACAATGTAGCGGTATGAAGATGAAGGATAGGAGTAGTTTTGGATGTCCATGTTTTCACTGAAGAGAATGGTAAAGTGTCAGATAATTTTAGAGTAGAAGAAAAATTGAGAGTAAAGGAAAAGTGGAGGAAGAAAAGGGTATGAGGTAAAGAGGTGTTGAATTTAGCACATTGAATAAAAAAGGAAACAGAAAAAGAATATTTTAAGGAACTGAGAGAAATATGGTCGGTGGTAAGGGAGATAGGGGAGGCAGGAGTAGAAGGGGTATGTTTTAAGGAGGAAGTGACAAAGAGAGCATAGAAGGTATGTTGGACAAGGAGGATGGGAGTAAATAGGAGGAAGGATAGTGAATACTGGGATGATAAAGTGAAGGCAGTAGTAGAAGAGAAAACGGGCATATGTGGATTGGTTGCAAGGTACGAGTAGAACTAGGAAAGCTTATGAGAGGTGCAAGAAGAGAAGAGAGCAAAACGTAAAATGAGGGAGGCAAAAAGGAGAGCAGATGTAAAATGTATATAGTTGTTTTTTTCAGAACAAAATTATTTTGGAAGAAAGTGAAAAGAGTGAGATAGGGAGAATCAAATAAGAGGTAAAATGTACAGATGGACAGATGTTAATGGAAGTGAAAGCAATAAGGAGATGGGTATAGTATTTCAGAGAGTTGTTGAATATAAAGGAGGTTAGGGAGGTATTGATTGTGGTAGTGAGAGAAAAAAGGAAAATTACTGTGATGAGAGAGGGAAATGACAGGGGTACAGAAAATGAGGTGGTACAAAGACCGTTGAAAATTATGAGAACCGGTAATGAACGTGGGATAGTTGGGTGTCATGCAAAGTGTCTGACAATGGGAGAAATGGTTATTGGCTAGCAAGGTTATTTAACGTTCGCCTGAAGGAGTAGAATGTGCCTGAGAATTAGGGGAGTGTTGTATAACTCCGTTTTACAAAGGAGAGGAAGACAAAAGTGAACGTGGTAGTTTTAGAGGTATCAGTTTGTTGAGCGTCGTTGGAAAAGCATATGTGAAAGTGATAATTGAGTAGATTGGGACGGGAACAGCGGAAGTGGTATGAAAAGAACAATGTGGTCTTAGAGGATGCGTGATTTTTTTTTCTTATCTTTTCTTTTGATGTTGGTAGTAAGACAGATTTACAAAAAGTTGTTGGTAAAAGAAAGTGATGTTCAGGGCCTCAATGAATTTGAAGAAGACTTATGGCAGGGTCAACAGAAAGACATTGTGAAAAGTGTTGTAGATATATTGGATGCAGAGAAAGCTGGTTAGGCTGGTCAAGAACTTTTACATGAGCAGCATAAATGGTGAGACTCCGTGGTTTGTGGTGAAAGTGGGGCTTCGGAAGGGCTGTGTTATGTTGCCATAGCTGTTCAAGGTGCACATGGATGGGTAATCCGGGAGGCAAATACGAGGGAGATGGGCAAAGGACTGGAGATGATTAGAGAGAATGGAGGGAGGTGAGAGGTAAGCAAGATGTTGTTTGCGGATGACATAGCTCAGATAGCAGGGTCACAGGGGGTCTAAGGCAATTAGTGACGTAGTTTGGGAAAGTATGTAATCAGAGGAAGCTGAAAGTAAATACGAGAAAAACAAAGTTGCGAGGTGTACGAGAGGTGAGGGTGGCAGTAAATTGTAGGTTAATCTTAAATGAGAAGGTTAGAGGAAATAGATAGTTTTAAATAGTAAGGGTAATCTGCAGAAGAGACTGGAGGATTGGGGGGTTAAGGTAAATTGTAGAGTGAGGGAAACAAATAAATGTATTGGTGGGATGAAACGTGTCATGAGAAATAGTTATCTGGAAATAGATGTAAAGAGAAGATTACATGAAGAAGTGGTTGTGCCTACAACATTGTGTGTGGAGGAGACTTAGAATGTAAGAGAGACTGAAACGTTAATTTAAATGTGTTTGATATAAAGTGTTTGAGAAGTATGGTGGTTGTTACGAGGATGCATAGAGTGAGAAATGAGGAGTTGAGGAGGAATACGGTGATATAAAGGAAGCTGACAGATAAGGCTGCTGAAAGGATACTGATATAGTTTGAGCTGGTTGAAAGAATGAGTGAGGAAAGACTAGCAAAAATATTGTGGAAGGTAGAGATGGATGGCGTAAACTAGTGAGTAAAACCAAGATTGAGATAGATGGAAGGAGTGAAGAGGATCTTGATTAAAAAAAAAATAATAATGTCCGTTAAATAGGAAAGGGGGTAAGAAAGAGGCAGGTGTGATTGAAGAATGGTGGAATACAAATGGACATGGTCTGAAAGAATTTCTCCTTTTCATCTCTATTTTGGCATGGATGAACGAGAAGGGAGAGTCGCCGTTTTAATGAAGCGGCTAGGCCTTTTGTAAATGTGCTAGGCCTTTTCTAAATGTGTTGTGTTTTACTGCATTGCTTATGACCCAGGCCATGGAGAAGAGACAGAGATGACCCCTCATCTACTGGGAGCTAACATGAAAGGAAATAAATGGCTTACTGACGGGAATGTGGGTGAGTAAGGGTGGCTGTGTGCTTTGGTTGGCTAACTCCCTTAAGGGAAGAAGTATTTGGTATATAGATAGGTATATCTTCAAGTTCCAAAGAACAACAAAAGCACAAAAATACCGATAGTGAAGCGTCCGAAGAGCGCCGTTTCAGAAAAAAATGAAGATACAAATTCGAAGAATAAGGAAAGTGTCTTGAAAAAAAAAAACTAACTTTTTCGAAACTCTTGAAGGACTTTTTTTTTAAGTGTCACGAATGTAAACAGCTATTTCAACTCTACGAAAAAAGCAAATATGCAAGGGGAGAATGTTTACATACAGTATTTACTGTACATATATATGTATAAATATGAGAGGGTAGGTGGAGGAAGAATAAGCGAAGATGGGCTGGAACTCCTTTATTGCTTATACGTTTCGACCGACTCGGTCTTCTTCAGTAATCTGTCTACAAACATCTTGAACCTTACAATTGTACACTCGACCTCGAGAAACGCATAGCCGAGCATAAAAGGGACTTGAGGTCACACAGGACGTCTAACTCACTCGTTCAGCACGCTGACCAATCTGGACATTTGCCCCATTGGGATGGGGTAGATGTCCTACATACGGGATTATAAAAAGGACATGAGAAAAATTGTTGAAGCTGCCTATATCAACTCTTATGAAAATAACAATGACAGGGAAGGTTTCGTATGTTCATCGAAGGCAGCAAGCAAATAAATAATAAATACAATTGGGAAACATATCCATGGTACGGAAATGGAAATCCCCAGACAGCCAGCGGGATGGCCTGTCCATGTCCCCGTCCTCGAGTGTATAATTGTAAGGTTCAAGCTGTTTGTAGACAACTTACTGAAGAAGACCGAGTCGGTCGAAACGTATAAGCAATAAATGAGGTCCAGCCCATCTTCGCTTGTTCTTCCTCCATCCACACTCATCTGTCTAAACCATTCATCCATATATATATACATATATATATATATATATATATATATATATATATATACATATACATATATATATATATGTATGTATATATATATATATATATATATATATATATATATATACATATATATATACATATATATATATTTTTATATATATATGTATATATATATTGGATGAATGAGAGTGATAGGTGGGGAAGGGTAAACGAAGATAGGCTAAGAATACATTTATTGTCCTAACATATCGGTTTCTATGACCTTCTTCGGAGAACTCGCTACAATACATCATTATCACAAAATTCATACCTGTAGTGTGGGGAACTCATCAAGCTTCGAGTGTCAGGTTTTCTCCAGTGCGTTAATTATTAAGAAACTGGCTACTTTGAAAAGGGATATAAACTTCTCTCTATCATTATTGTTTTCTTGAATGTTTATATGTGGAGCTTCAATTGTCTTTCTCATTTTCTTTTGTAATCCCTTATGCGAAATTTTGACTTTGTTCCAATCAGGTAGGTTATTACAATGTTCGAGGTAGCGAACCAGAGAGTTGGATGTCCTGTGTGTTCTTATATTATTTTTATGTTCACTTAATCTCTTTTCAATCCCTCAATGAGTGAACACAAAAATTATATAAGAGCAAGACGAATCTGTCAAAATAGACCTTCTTCATGGGAAAAATAAGATTATGTTCTGATCCCTTTGATGCAATGACGTTTCCAGCAGATTATTCTGCTTGTCATCAGGTGAACGTATTCTCCTCAGATGACGTCGCTACTGCGAAACTCTCTTTACCCTTTTTATTCTGGCTAATATCAGACCATTCTATTCAATTCGAGGTACTTTACTTTAGCAAAAGACCGGATTAAGTTGACTCTCCGTGATAATCAGTAATTGACAATAATAATATTGTAAATAATTTCTGATAACAATGACCTCTTATGTCCATTTTTATCGGCTAATGACAACCTTCCCCCATCAAAAAAAAAAAAAAAAGTCACTGAAATCGATCCGATCCAATGTTTAGAAAATACTAGAATATTATCAATGCATATACATATCACATCATTTATATATATAGATATATATATATATATACATATACATATTATATATCATTTGAAGTATGTCAATATGAACTGGTTTGCTCTTTGCACCAAAGATGATAATATTCACAAAATGTGAGGACCCATGTAAATGCATAATATAAAAAAAGCAGGAGAAGGAAACGAGGACAATTCACTTGCCAACTATCTATTTTGACAAAGGGTGCATTCTACCGCGCCGAACATAGAACCTTTCGAATTAATCTGGAGCGGTCCGCTGGTCGCGTTAAAATGTGCCCATTCGTCCTTCGCTGAGCGCATTGGCCTTTGACATTTTCTACATATGAAGTGGACAATACAGCTGTGGTCAAAAGTTTTGCACCACAATGGTTTTCTACTATGCAAGTGGAAAGCTAGCTACTGATTGTTCGATATATATTTTTCACAGAAAAATACATTAGACTGTAAATATATGTATATAAAACATGCAAAGTATCTAGGAAGAAATACTATGTTTATATTTTATGTAATAGAAAATCAGAGTTGGTTAAGACTTTCTACAGTTGCAGTATAGGAACCCTTTTTTCGTATTTCCAATACATTTCTAAATGTGTTTTTTGGCTAAGTTTGAATAACCTGAATTGTCTGACTCAGTCATCGAACTTTCTTTTTAAAAAGTTACAGTCATACCTTCAACTTTTTAATCAAGTTCATGTGACATCCAAATGAATTTACTTTGTTTGCCCGCCCACTATTCTTCTTTATTTGGGGCACTTTCTGTTTTTTTTTTTCTGTTTTTTTCTATCTACGCTCTATGGGGATATCTACATTGATGATTGTATTTCATATCTTGGCCTGGGATCCTGTACACAGACTCAGTTATTGCATTCAATCTTTTTTTCTCGTTTAATTTTTCCTTAACTTCCTCTTCGTTTCTGGTTTTCTGGCCGTTTCAATGAGTTCATACCACATAATCTAATTCACAAGACAATATTTCCCTTTAACCTACTTTTCCAAAGTATGTCTATCTATGCCTTTACTAGTAACTCCATGTACCCTACATAATCTATCTGTCAGTGTTTTCTTTCCACTTGAAATACAATTAAACCTTAAACTGTGATAATGATTCACAAGGCAATATTTCCCTTTAACCTACTTTTCCAAAGTATTTCCAGCTATCTATGCCTTTACTAGTAATTCCATGTACCCTACATTTTCTAACTGTCAGTATTTTCTTTCCACTTTAAATACAATTAAACCTTAAACTGTGATAATATTTTCATATGCTTATAGTTGCCTCCATACGATTTTATATAACTGAGGAAATACAACGTCTGTGGGCCTTCTTAACTGAACAAAATCGTCTCGCAACAGCCAAAGCAAAACCCGGTCAGATGATTTAACACCACCCGTCCAAGTGCCGCTTCTAAGTTAGATAAAATCATCTGACACCAAAAGAAAATGAAACTTCCGATGCACTCCGTCAGGATTAAGGTTATACGATGGAAAAAAATCTAAGGTAAATAGTTAACAAGAAGAGGGACTTTTTGCTACGACCGAAGCTGTCACTCTTGCCCCATGTGCTAGGACAGCCAGAAAGGGTGTCATCCATAGGAATGAATTTATCATCAAGGATTAAACTTTGCCCTACACTTTCGTCAATAAACCCGTTTTCTATT
>NC_134804.1:23285809-23293309 GCF_046742065.1 Oratosquilla oratoria | reverse complement strand
TCTATGTGCCCGTTGTCCATCTTACCGTTCAGGCCATCAAGCTCCTACGCTATTCCAGGAGCTGGCCAACAGGTTGTCTATGTGTGTGTGTGTGTGTGTGTGTGTGTGTGTGTGTGTGTGTGTGTGTGTGTGTGTGTGTGTGTGTGTGTGTGTGTGTGTGTGTGTGTGTGTGTGTGTGTGTGTGTGTGTGTGTGTGTGTGTGTGTGTGTGTGTGTGTGTGTGTGTGTGTGTGTGTGTGTGTGTGTGTGTGTGTGTGTGTGTGTGTGTGTGTGTGTGTGTGTGTGTGTGTGTGTGTGTGTATGTGTGTGTGTGTGTGTGTGTGTGTGTGTGTGTGTGTGTGTGTGTGTGTGTGTGTGTGTGTGTGTGTGTGTGTGTGTGTGTGTGTGTGTGTGTGTGTGTGTGTGTGTGTGTGTGTGTGTGTGTGTGTGTGTGTGTGTGTGTGTGCGTGCGCGTGTGTGTGTGCGTGCGCGTGTGTGTGTGCGTGCGCGTGTGCGTGTGCGTGTGCGTGTGCGTGTGCGTGCGTGTGCGTGTGCGTGCGTGTGCGTGTGCGTGCGTGCGTGTGTGCGTGCGTGTGTGCGTGTGTGTGTGTGTGTGTGTGTGTGTGTGTGTGTGTGTGTGTGTGTGTGTGTGCACACGCATGAGCATACGTGAGTAATTATGCTTTCATATCTTCTATGTAGTACGTGTATCGTTCTTTACAAGCCCCTACGTGTTTGCGCGTTCGTGTGCGTACGAGTACGTACGTGTGTATACACTTCTGCATCAAAGGAGAGTAGAGATAGCTTATTCCCAGTTGCTGTCGTCCCAGTGTCGAAAATGATACTAACAGACGCGCCAACACCCTCCACCCTTTCCTCCATGGTACAATTATTGTTATTGCAGATATTGTTACTGCAAACCTTTGCATTCTAATTATCATTATCACAGTTATTGCGATACTGCGATAGCAGTCATTGACATGATCGCCACTGTTATTGCCTTCGCAACAGTTCCAGTATGTGCCTGTTGCCGGGCCAGTAACAACTGATCAGTTTGTAGCTTTTCGTACTTTTCTGTATGTTCTATAGTCGGCCGCATACTTTGAACAGATCGCCGGTAATGAATCGTATGTAAAAATTCCGGTATCTTGAATTTATTTATCCTATTCCATTTAATTTGTTCCTACATATTTTTTCATTTATTTAATTATACGTATTACTCATTTATCTATTTCTATAGCTGATTATCCACCTCGTTATTTGTAAGTTTAACCTTTTGTCTATGAATTTGTTTGAATGTTAATCTATCTATAATATGTTTATTTAACCTATTCCATTTAGTCTGTTCCTACATTTTTTTTAATCTAATTATACGTATTACTCTTTTATCTATTTCTATATTAAGCTGATTATCCACCTTGTTATTTGTAAGTTTAACCTTTTGTCTACGGATTTGTTTGAATGTTAAGCTATTCATAATATATTTATTTGTATATTCAATCATTTACTATCCCAATTAATTGTCCATATATTTTCTTTTAGTTCTTTCAACTCAAGACTACTCCAGAAAGCGTCGTGAAGAATAAATACGAGCCAATCATTCCACAAAAGGATTGTTCGCGATACAAATTCGAAACGAGACCCATAGACCATCCAAATGAGTTCGATCAACGCGATCTACCGTATATGTTGGCATCGTTTAAGCCATGGTTCCTGCAAGCCCACTCATTTTCTCCCTCTTTTCTCTAACCACTACCCAACTCCACCCTGCTTCCACCTAACCACATTAACAAGAACAAACTTATGCACATAGTTCTCACACAGAGCTCCCTCCTCTGCCACCATAGTGTTCCCTCTTTTGGTCCAATAGTCCTCTAACTTCCTCACGCAACAGATCGTGAAATCCAGTTTCTGGAATCCCGTATCATTTGCCACCTTCCCAGATGACGCCAAACGATTTAATCAGCTGAGTGGATGGACTCGAGACAAAATGGCATCTTGATCGTTCAAGATCCCATCTTGTCCCAAATCTGCCCTGGAATCAGCCGAATAAAATCAAAATGCCTTAATTAAAACGAAACTATAAAAGTACAATACTCACTGTGGCTATTGCTATTTTCTCAACATCGTAAGATGCATGCTAATTCAATCTCAATTAATCCCTTTCCTACTAAAGATTTTTTTTCTGGCTCCCTCGGAACTGCTCTGTTAAGCACAGACGGATCTTGTCAATAAGGAGAGGATCGAGTCTCAATTAACTCGTACTAATCCGAGGATGATTGTTAGTTTTCTTGCACCTAATATACAGCACGTAAAATGTGACATTAATTAAAGTTAATTAAGGACAAAATTTGCAGTAGAATTTAAACTGTTACTCATGAAACACAATACATTGTGATATCAATTAATGTTCTTGTTACCATGTACTGTAAGCAATACTTGATTTATGATAGCGTTGGGTTATACATCTTTCAGCACGTAATAATCGGGCGCTTCTGATATTCCTGCCATACGTTTTGTGCAGATTTATTGATAACATATGCCTATGAGACTTAGATTTCAGAGCGTTTCTACAAAATATTAACGTGAGTGTTTCACATTTATCTTACAATTACTATTCACATTTCAATGATGCTCCTTTATAGCTAAGGTTGGCTGCTCCTTGAGTTATTCTGTAACATTTCTTTTGGGTGCGTCTGTTGTGTTGTGCTTGTCAAAAATGTGCTGGTCACAACTGTACTGTACAGGTCAACGAGACAGCATATTTTAGTGATGATCTAATACACCGGATATACAGTGTTACCATTGCCTCTTTTACTGAAACCAAACTGACGTGCTTTATATGACATATAAAAAAATCTTATTCGTTTTCTTGATTAGATAATCTACATAGACATTCCAATTTAATTCTGAACTTATGTGAATCCCCAGAAGTTTATGATTTTAACTAATGGTAAGGTACAATCGTTATGACTTTGCCGTGAATAAACTAATGGTATTTTGGATGCTTAAATACATGATCTTACTTTTTGCGGAGTTATGTCTCCTTCTGACCTGGAGACATTCTGTATAAAAAAAAACGTGTTTCCTCCCTGGATCATGCTATACATAAGGTTCGTTTAGAATTGATACTGTTTATCACTATCACTAAGGCAAAGAGTCATAACAGTGAGAATTTAGCCCAAAGTCTAATTAGAGCGACTAGATTATCAACACAGTCCGTAAGAATTTAGCTTAAAATGTCCAATTAAAGCGACTAAATTACCAACACAGTCAAATACTTTTTGGAAGTCAGTTAAGAATATTTGTTATCTTTTATTTATTCATTCATCCTCCCTAACAAATTATTATATAAAAGGGATGCTCCATTTGAGGTGACATGTTTTATGCTACGTTTCATATCCTATAACATTTTTCAAAAGTTATGAGTTAGAGAGAGGAGTCATAAGTCTTTAGATTTTTGTATAACATTCTTCTTTGGAAGTGATGTCACCGTGCTCTCCCCCCACCCCCAAATGTTCTGGATAAATGTTGTTTATCACAGGGAAAATATATACATTAACGATTCATTATCTATTTCGTTTTAGTTAGCCCCAAGCGGTTCTATTCAGGACCTCATAATAACAAAGCCAAGAATCTAGCCTGTTTAACCAGCCTCTTCCCTCCCTAATACGTAATGTAGGCTACTTTTTTTCCTATTTCTTTCTTTCATCTTTTTTTCTTTTTTCTTTCATTTGTTTCATTCTTCTTTTATCTTCCTTTCTCTATTTTCCTTTTTCTTCTTTCTTTCTTTCCTTTTCTTCTCTCATTTCCTCATTTTTTCACGTCCAGGACCTTCAGGTCCTTAATTGGCTTAATTACCTTCATTCTTCCTGACGTCATCAAAGACGGAGCAAAACGTCGCCTCTCGTTTTGATCAGTTTCTTTTCTTCTCGAAAGGAAAACATGGCCGAAGTAAAGGTCCCAGTAATTTCCTGTGTTGTTGATGGAAGCCCTGCTGGCTACACTGGTTCAACAAGGTATCTTACGTGGTATTCCAAGCAGATTGGACGGTGGTGCGTGGGACTGTAGAGAAGGTATCGCAGCTGTGGTGGCAGAATTGGTGACAATGGTGGTCATGATGAACATTATCGTATTACAGGTGGAAAATGTGGTATAGGTGAAATCATTGGTGGAGGAAAGAGTGATTAATGTTGGAGTCCCGTCTCTTCCTTCATTGTGGACAACTTTGCGCCGGGTGGTGGATGTTTTGATAGTGGTAGAGGTAGTGGTAGTTTTCGAAGTAGAGGTGCTTTAAACCGAGGGACAAGAGGGGGGTGGGGTTTATTGGTTGGCAAATTAGCAGTAATGATTTCCTTCTGCGACCGTGCGTGCGTGCGGTGCGCGCATCCATGGGTCTGTACACACACACACACACAAACACACGCACACACACACACACACACACACACACACACACACACACACACACACGCACACGCACACACAAAAAGGATTACAAAGGCGGAGCATGCCGACAAGAGACCTTTTGGTCCATATCTAGGTCGGATGCGAAAAAAAAAATCATAATAATAATAGAATAATAAATAAAAACTATGATAATGTAAATAACAAATAAAATACATAAATAAATGCATAGGTATAGTTAAATAATAAACAAACAGGTAAATAGTAAATGATAATAAATTGACATAACTAATAATAAATGAAAATCAGACAGACAAATGATAACAAAACAAAAAAAATAATATAAAATAAATTATAATCATTACAGCATCTTGCTTAGGTGTTTATCTAAATGATTCTTAAAGCTTCGAACTGAACTACATTGCACTACCTGTGCAGGAAGTTTATTCCATTTATTAACTACACGGTTGGCAAAGTTGTTTCTACCTACTTCCAAATTGAATCTATTTCCGGACAGTTTGAGACCATTGTTTCTTGTCTGATTCTCATTCAGTGTGAACATTTCGTCACTTTTGATGTTGTCAATTCCCTTTAAAATCTTAAAGACCTGTATCAAGTCACCTCTGAGTCTACGCTTTTTTATGGAAAACAGATTCATATGTTTTATTCGGTTTTCGTATGATTTATTTTTGATATTTGGAATCAGTTTTGTGGCTCGCCGTTGTACTTTTTCCAGTCTGTCAATGTCTTTAATGAGATTCGGTGACCATACGGAAACAGCATATTCCAAATGTGGACGAACTAACGATTTATATAGCTTGTTAATGAGAGATGGACTTTTGAAATCAAAAGATCGCGCAATCAGTCCTAGAATCTTATTTGCTTTCTCAGAGGCTGAAATACGCTGCTTTGATGATTAGAGGTCGTTACTGATAATTACGCCGAGATCTTTTTCACTATCCATTTTTGTTAACGAATTTCCAAATAATTTGTAATCGTACTTACTGTTATTTTTACCTATGTGTATTACCTTGCATTTACTTGTGTTAAATTTCATTAGCCACTTTTCCGACCATTGCTGTAATCTATCTAAATCTTCTTGAATATCTAATTGGTTTGAGTGATCATTTCCCACTCCGCACAGTTTTGTATCATCAGCAAATTTGAAAACAGTAGATTTTAGTCCATGGTCTATATCATTTATATATACTATGACTAGAAGTGGTCCAAGAACGGAACCCTGAGGAACTCCACTTGTGACATTTTTCCATCTAGAAGTTTTTCCATTTAAAACATTTTTCCTTTTAAAAGAACTCTCTGTTTTCGACCATTCAACTAGTCCAACCACTTATTCCGTGTAAAGCTAATTTAGTAAGTAGTCTTTCGTGTGGGACGGTATCAAAAGCTTTAACAAAGTCTAGATATATTAAATCTATATTGTTTCTTTTGTCATAATTCGAGATAACTGTCTTGTAGAATTCGAGTAAGCTAGTCACGCAAGAACGTTTCCGTCTGAAACCATGCTGGCTATCATTTATCAAACGGTTACTTTCTAAATGATGTTCGATAGCATCTCTGATGATAGTTTCCATTATTTTTCGTACGATTGAAGTCAAACTTATAGGCCTATAGTTATTTGGCATCTTTTTGTCACCTTTTTTTGAAAATGGGAGTAACGTTAGCTAGCTTCCATTCTCTTGGGACATCTCCGGATATGATGGATTTCTTGAAAATATATTCTAATGGAACAACAATCTCATTTTCTATTTCCTTTAAGATTCTTGGATGCCAATCGTCAGGCCCTGGTGTTTTATTAACTTTGAGTTTGTCTATACACCTTTTAATTTTTTCTTTTGTTATATTTACCGTAGTGAGTAAGTTTACCCCAGACTTTTCGCAGGTTTCAGTTTGGAATTCACTTTGAGGTGTTTCGTTCACGAATACCGAGCTAAAATAATTGTTTAAGATATTACACATTCCTTCATTTGAATATTCAAGTTGACCGTCAGCAGATAATAGTGGACCAATGTGATTCCTAACAACCTTTTTATCTCTAATGTAACTATAGAATTCTTTGGGATTCTCTTTGGATTTATCAGCGATGTTCATTTCGTATTGTCGTTTTCTTTTTCTTATTGTCTTTTTTAAATCTCTCTGTATTGATACATAACTTTCATAGTCATTAGATGCACCCGAGTACTTATATTTCTTATAAGCCTGTCTCTTTTTAGCAATACTTTTTTCAGTTTCTTTGTCGAGCCACTTTGGGCGAGCCTGATTTGGGGGACGTCTGTCCTTAAAAGGAATGTAAGTTTGAATCATCTTAGTGAGCGTATTTTGAAATATTTCCCACATCTGATCTACAGGTCTTTCGTTTAATGTTGCCTCCCAATCTGTAAGCTGAAGCTCCTGACGTAGTCCTATGAACTGAGCTTTACTGAAATTGGGTATTTTAGAAACACAAGTATCTATTCTAAAATTGTTTAGGCGTTTGAATCTAACTAAGTTATGATCGCTATTTGCAACAGATTCACCGATTTCTACATCAGTTACCATGCTTTCGCGGCTAGTGATCAATAGATCGAGTAAGTTTCCATATCTTGTGGGCTTTTTTACTTTCTGAATTAAGTAACTGTCACCAAGAAAATCAATCAAGCGACTACCTATATGGCCATGTTCAAGGGTCATCCAATCAATGTCAGTAAAATTTAAATCACCCATTATCAGTAAATCCCGGTTGCAGAAACTAGACAGTTCTTGAAATAACAATTTGTCGTCTGCTAATGATAGTGTCTTTGGCCTATATATTACACCTATATTCATTTTTTTGTCCATTTGTTTGGGTTAACTCAACCCACAAACTATCATATGCATCCAGTCAACTGGGTGGTTAAAACGCTAAAGTCATCACATACAACAACATAACAGAAAGAAATTTAATTGAATGCATTTTGATCAAATCTAGTGAGGGGATAAATGTTAATCTTCATCAAGGTTTGTACAAATTAGATAGTTTTATTTCTCATGAAATTTCAAAATTGTTTGAATTGTAATATAAATTATGAGCAGTTGTCCCATACTTGTTGGTTACCAGGACGGCCCAAACGTCCCATAC
>NC_134804.1:23260809-23270809 GCF_046742065.1 Oratosquilla oratoria | reverse complement strand
GCTATCATTTATCAAACGGTTACTTTCTAAATGATATTCGATAACATCTCTGATGATAGTTTCCATTATTTTTCCTACGATTGAAGTCAAACTTATAGGCCTATAGTTATTTGGTTTCTTTTTGTCACCTTTTTTGAATATGGGAGTAACGTTAGCTAGCTTCCATTCTCTTGGGACATCTCCGGATATGATGGATTTCTTGAAAATAATTTCTAATGGAACTACAATCTCATTTTTCATTTCCTTTAAGATTCTTGGATGCCAACCGTCAGGCCCTGGTGTTTTATTAACTTTGAGTTTATCTATACACCTTTTAATTTTTTCTTTTGTTATATCTACCGTAGTGAGTAAGTTTACCCCAGACTTTTTACAGGTTTCAGTTTGGAATTCACTTTGAGGTGTTTCGTTTACGAATACCGAGCTAAAATAATTGTTTAAGATATTACACATTCCTTCATCTGAATATTCAAGTTGACCGTCAGCAGATAATAGTGGACCAATGTGATTCCTAACAACCTTTTTATCTCTAATGTAACTATAGAATTCTTTGGGATTCTCTTTGGATTTGTTGAAAAAAAAAACTCTGAGTGTAGAAAAAACGACGGTATGCTCGACAGTGAAGTCAATCCATGACACCATGAGCTTCCTCCTCACGGGGTTTTGGGCCAGTGAACAACCACATGAACATGTTGAAAAGCTTCTGAGTGTAGAAAAAACGACGGTAAACTCGACAGTGAAGTCAATCCCTGACACCATGGGCTTTCTTCTCACAGTTTCAAGGTCTTGGTGGTAATCAGTTTAGACAAAAATATCATCAACGGATCTGCAGTAAATGGCAAGTTGGCTAATTTCATCAAAGACTATTTCCTCTATTGAGCACATAAGAAAAATAACAAATAGAAATCCTAAAGGGCATGTATCGAATAGACAGCCGAGATGATTTCAGGCATATCTAATCCTGGAGTAGGTCCACTTCTGTATACTTTATCACAAGATAAAGTTTATAGTTCTGTCAACGGAAATATTAGTAAATAACAAAATGGCATTCAGCGAGGCTATCTATACTTGGCTGGAAGCATCTTTTACCAGGTCCAGGAACTTATGAGATGATGACAGGCTGAATTTGTTCGAAATGAATGGGGTTAAGAGATCATCTAATTTCTTTTAGCCAAATTTTACGTATTTCACTAACTATGGGCCGGAGAAGGTTATCAGGTTTGTGGATTTTTACATTGCCATAACAATATCTTGGCTTCTATTCATCAGACAATTTACACAGCTTGGTACCTCCTTTGACCGCGTTAATAGCGTCAATATTTTTATTCACTTTAGTTTTATTTCAGGGATAGGACTTTTCTGGATGGGTTGGAAGTTGAATTTACCCTCTAGGCTGTTATCAGTCTTCTCGAGATATTCGAAGATGGAGATAAGGAAAAAGGCTAAGGCTTTATCGTCACGCCTTACGGTCACTTTCTGGTTGTCTGTTAGACGTTGACCGGCTTCAATGTGTTTTTATATAACACCGAGCTGGTAAAAGTGCCTTGCTGCTAACTGGCCTCAGCAACAAGTTCTGTCTGTATGTACACTTTAGGGTCCATATGGGACGCCCCTACGGACCAGAGTCACATATCATTTTGTCTGTGACAGAGGAAAACTCTGTTCATAGAGAAATGATGACTCTTTTATACTACGACTGTCCCTCCGTTATGCTGTCCCCCAACTCCTTGTTACTGTCCTGTAACATTTCTCTGAATATTCATTTCCTTTATCGCCTACCCTGTGGCGGGGGAAGAGAATACTACCACCAAGTCTTTCCACTTGAGTCGTAAAAGGAGAAAAAAAACGGGACGGGGGATGGGATTAGGAGTCCTACTACCTGTAGCCCCAAAGGGGACATTTCTAAAAAAAAAAAAAAAAAAAAAAAAAAAAAAAAAAAAAAAGTAAAAGCATAAGAGGGTCTGGGAGTTTTCCAACCAATAACCTAAGGTTTGGGTCTTTTAATGTGCATGGATGTGGTACAGATGAGAGTAAATGGGAAGAGATAGGCAGTATGTTTGCGAGAAGAAAGATGGATGTGCTGGCTTTGAGTGAAACTAAAATGAAAGAGAAGGGCGAGTGTGAGTTTGGGAGTGTAGCCGGGAGGTACTCAGGATTGAAGAGTAAGTGAGGAGATAAGTAAGCGTGTAGTGGAGTGGAAGGAGGTTTCATCGAGGTTGATGTGGATGAAGGTGAAGCTGGGAAGGGAGATGTGGGTTTTTGTAAGTGAGTATGGGCCTGGTAGTGAGAAGAGCGTAGAGGAAAGTTTTTTTTTTTTTTAGTAGATATAAATGAGTGCATAGAGGGATTAGGGAGAAATGTCAATGTAATTTACTAGGGTTAAGGGTTAAAGGCTTATAGTGTGGTAACACGCCACTACTGTATTGTTCCCTTAACATGCACAGCATTTTGTGACAAAAATTACTATAGTCAAACAAACCACTGTATGTGTTCATAAACATTATTTATATTTGTGAAATTAATGTTGCCACAAACTATGATAGCCTTTGTAAGGAGAAAGCGTGTGAATGTGAAATGATTGTATAATTTCACCAAAAGTTGATATATTGGTTATTTTTGTTTTACTTTTCCGTGGTAATATAATCGAGTTTAAAGATAATTAAAGGCTGGTTCAATTCTTCTCTTACGGCCGAGTATATTTTATTTCCAAAGGGCATCCCCCTCCACAAATTTTTTTTTTTTTCTTTCACTTTCTTAACATTTTATTTGCGTTGCCTTTTCCATTGAGTTATAATTATACATGTAACTTTTCTCCAGAAATTCTATCAAAATTAAAGTAATCATTTGCTCGCAGCAACGCGCGTGTAATTTGGCTAGTACTGTAGTAAAATAGTAGTCTCTGTCTGTCTGTCTGTTTGCTTGTTCACGAACTCCTCCTAGGGTTTTGGAGATAGACCCCCATAACCATACATATTCTGATACCCTATCACTCCAGGTACTTGGATAACTATATTTCATTTCCAAAAAAAATATTTTGGTTAGGGTTAAGGGTTAAAGTTAGGTGGGGTATGGTTAGGTTAGGGATTATTCACGAACTCCTCCTAGGTTTTTGCAGATAGACCCCTATAACCATATATATTCTGAAACCTTATAACCCAGGGTACATGTATAACTATCTCCCATATGTATCTACTATAATAAAGTAGTAGCCTCTGCCTGTCTGTCTGTTTCTTCACGAACTCCCCGCAGAACCATATACATTCACCATAACTCAGTTAACTTGGATAAGTATATTTTATTTCCAAAGGGTAAATCCCTCCTCAATTTGATTTTTTTCGTACTTTCTTAACATTTTTTGTTTTTTACCTTTTCCATTGAGTTATATTGATACGTGTAACTTTTCTCCACAAATTCTATCAAAATTAAAAGGATTATCATTTGCCCACAGTAACGCACTGGTAATTCGGCTAGTATACATATATATATATATATATATATATATATATATGTATATATATATGTATATATATATATATATATATGTATATATATATATATATATATATATACACATAGATAGGTAGATAGATAGATAGATAGATAGATAGATAGATAGATAGATATGTATATGTGTATTTGTGTGTGTGTGTGTGTGTGTGTGTGTGTGTGTGTGTGTGTGTGTGTGTGTGTGTGTGTGTGTGTGTGTGTGTGTGTGTGTGTGTGTGTGTGTGTGCGTGTGTGTGTGTGCGTGTGTGTGTGTGTGTTCGTGCTTGTGTGCGTGTGTGTGTGTGTGTGTGTGTGTGTGTGTGTGTGTGTGTGTGTGTGTGTGTGTGTGTGTGTGTGTGTGTGTGTGTGTGTGTGTGTGTGTGTGTGTGTGTGTGTGTGTGTAAATACATACATACATATACCAAAGGCTTTTTCCCCCTACACGGGGGGGGTAGCCACTAAGAAAAAGGCATATAAACCACTCCCACCCACTCCATTTCCTATATATTCCACTCCCCTCCACCCTCATCCCTCCCTCTTATCTTGGCACCTCCTGGATGACGGGTCATCCCTGCATCCTGTCCACTGCCCTGGGTCAGAAGCAGTGTCGCAAAACACAGCACATCCACAGCAAGGCCGCTTCATAAGTTCGGCGACCCCCCCTCCTCTCCGTCCCTTCATGCAGAAAAGGAGAAGACGGGGAGAAATCCCTTCGGGCTGCGTCATTTTTTTTTCTCATACATACTTCCTCACCCCCCATCCCCCACCCACTCCCCCTCATGCATCATAGCATCATCTATACACAACCCCTCTCCATTCACCCCTATCTTCTGTCGTCTCCCGTCCTTGCTCCACAGACATTCCTCTCTTTTGTAATACCCCTTTTACCCCCTCATATTCACAATACACACACACAAAAGAGTGTGTGTATTGTATGTAATAAAATCCAGCAGCCACGAATGTTCGAGCCTGGGATCGATTGTTCGTGAATGCTAGATTAGATTATTCAAAAGACGTTACTGCAACTGTTTCAGGAACATCGTAATCCTTGTAGATAGTTTGGTAGTGGTCATCTTTATGTATGGGATATAAAGGTTGCTCAGTGCCCTTTCGTATTCATACACGAAATGACTTTCTGGTATATCACTGTGTCTTGGTCATGGATTATTAGTGATGATTAGGTCGATAATCAAGTTTTTGTAATAAATTACCATGTCTAAGATTTTTCCTCCATCTCTTGGTCTAAAACATCTTTTAAATTCTTATAAGGGCAACTTCATCTTCTATGAGTGTATAACTCATGACGTTTTTGTAGAAGAGTCTAGTTCTGTAGAGGTCTTCATGATTGTCAAGAGTAATTACGTTACTTTTTTTTACTATGACTATCTCCTCCATATATGTATGTATGTATGTATGTATGTATGTATGTATGTATGTATGTATGTATGTATGTATGTATGTATGTATGTATGTATGTATGTATGTATGTATGTATGTATGTATATGTGTATGTATGTATGTATGTATGTATGTATGTATGCATGTATGCATGTATGCATGTATGTATATATGTATGTATGTATGTATGTATGTATGTATGTATGTATGTATGTATGTATGTATGTATGTATGCATGTATGCATGTATGCATGTATGTATATATGTATGTATGTATGTATGTATGTATGTATGTATGTATGTATGTATGTATGTATGTATGTATGTATGTATGTATGTATGTATGTATGTATGTATGTATGTGTGTGTGTGGTGTGTGTGTGTATGTATATATGTATGTATGTATGTATGTATGTATGTATGTACGTATGTATGTATGTATGTATGTATGTATGTATGTATGTATGTATGTATGTATGTATGTAGGTATGTATGTATGTAAATATGTATGTATATCAAATCTATGCGTCTCCATGATTGCTTTTATATATACAAATAACATATATATGTGTGTGTTGACAGCTATGTTGCAAAGACTTGCTCTCCGCAGGAAGTTCAAGTCTTTGCCCCAATTACGGCCGGCGCTACGTTTGTAGTCATGTTAAAGGTCGTTTAGGGAAATGAACTGTCAACGAACAGGCGGGGAGCTGTCAGCCAAAGCCAGCCACATTGCAGAGTATTTCGCAACGAAGGGAGAGTTCCACCGTGGCCTATTTGGGCAAACCTCAGGTCGTCCTATGCGGATCGCGGTCGAGAACGTGAGGAAAGGCTCGTTTGAATAAGGGCCATGTTTAATTTCGTTTTGCGGTTTACTGCAGTATATTTCAATGGAACGTTTAATAATGAACTTTGTTTCTTGTAGAAATGCATGTCTGAAGTCCTATGCTTAATCTTTCTCAGACAGATAGTTTAATGAGACTGTGCTGACCAACGCCATACGATTTTATTCGGCCTCGATAAATTCATTTACTTTTACTAGTCAAGTGTTTACTTTAATAATTCTATTCTGTCCAATGTTGGAAGACTTTATTTGGTTGAAGTCTCTCGGCCGCAAAGAAATAGCTTCATATCGGTGCGGATTTTTCTTTCGTAAATGTTTTTTTGTTTGGATAAACATTTATTTGAATATAATGTGAACACGCTTCAAGCCAAATATATAACCCTCTTGTCGCGTCTCCTCTCTCTACATACTCAATTAACCCAATCGCTACGATGTTCTTTACAAATTTTGTTCCTGCCAACGACGGACGATCTCATTCAGTTTAGACTTCGTGATGAAAAGTTTGGCCACATAAACTTTCTGACAAAAAGGGACTTTTGATAAAGACGTGGGTTTTATCCCACTGCGTGCGAAAGCGTTTGTTCGAATTCACATGTTTAATTTGGTTTCATAAGGAAACGTCGGCTTGAAGTTGCACGCCTAATCCGCTCGGGAGCGTCGTCAGCTTTTCATATTCGTTCTGACTGGAGACAAGCGATTTCATCCAGTTGTCTTTCTATCTTATTCTGACTGCCATTAGGAGATTTTTTCATCTCCCTCGACAGCAAAAGGTTAAAACGCAGTTTGGTTCAGTCTAGAAATGACTTTGCACTGTATGACTATTTTTGCTACCGCTTGAAGATCTTTTTAATGATGGAAATTGACTTTACTCAACACCGATTACCCACAGGATTGAAAATGTCGCCCCTCAGCGATGATGATTATTTTGTTATCTTCACTTTGGCTAACACAAGACGATTTCATTAGGATGAGGTGATTACATCATACTATAGGTGATTAGGGTCAGTTTCAATCAACCCCTTGTTTACAATAGCAACCCTCTAACGACCTTATATTGGGTAAAACTAGACGATTCTATGTAGTTGGTGGATATCGTAGCGATGAGGATTAAATTCACGTTTAAGCATATATGTTATGAAACAAAGAATAAACTTACAAGAAAGTATTTTGAAAGCCATTCTGAACAATTTCAGATATGGCGGACACTCATGAAAATAGTTACCTTTTGTTCTCGTGTTGTATTTTCGGCGTCAACAAAAAATTTCCATCTCTCTGCCGACTCGAATTTTATTTTCTTTCTTCTATTTTACAAGATACAATGACACGCTATTTTTTTACACCTGACAGAGACTCATGAAAGTTGTCATATAGTTTATAGTTCATAGCTTTCGCCGATTTATAATTTCTCGTCATTTATAATTACTTCTTATCGTTACAAAGGATTACAAAGGCGGAGCATGCCGACAGGAGACCTTTTGGTCCATATCTAGGTCGGATGCGAAAAAAATCATAATGATAATAAAATAATAAATAAAAACTATAATAATGTAAATAACAAATAAAATACATATATAAATACATAGGTATAGCTAATTAATAAACAAACAGGTAAATAGTAAATAATAATAAATCAACATATAACTAATAATAAATGAAAGTCAGACAGACAAATGATAACAAAACAAAAACAAATAATATAAAATAAATTACAATCATTACAGCATTTTGCTTAGGTGTTTATCTAAATGATTCTTAAAGCTTCGAACTGAACTACATTGCACTACCTGTGAAGGAAGTTTATTCCATTCATTAACTACACGGTTGGCAAAGTTGTTTCTACCTACTTCCAAATTAAATCTATTTCCGGACAGTTTGAGACCACTGTTTCTTGTCTGATTCTCATTCAATGTGAAAATTTGGTCACTTTTGATGTTGTCAATTCCCTTTAGAATTTTAAAGACCTGTATCAAGTCACCTCTGAGTCTACACTTTTTTAGGGAAAACAGATTCATATGTTTTAGTCGATTTTCGTATGATTTATTTTTGATATTTGGAATCAGTTTTGTGGCTCGCCGTTGTACTTTTTCCAGTCTGTCAATGTCTTTAATGAGATTCGGTGACCATACGAAAACACCATATTCCAAATGTGGACGAACTAACGATTTATATAGCTTGTTAATGAGTGATGGACTTTTGAAATCAAAAGATCGCGCAATCAGTCCTAGAATCTTATTTGCTTTCTCAGAGGCCGAAATACACTGATTAGATGATTTGAGGTCGTTACTGATAATTACGCCGAGATCTTTTTTACTATCCACTTGTGTTAACGAATTTCCAAATAATTTGTAATCGTACTTACTGTTATTTTTACCTATGTGCATTACCTTGCATTTACTTGTGTTAAATTTCATTAGCCACTTTTCAGACCATTGCTATAATTTATCTAAATCTTCTTGAATATCTAATTGGTTTGAGTGATCATTTGCCACTCCGCACAGTTTTGTATCATCAGCAAATTTGGAAACAGTAGATTTTAGTCCATGGTCTATATCATTTATATATACTATGAATAGAAGTAGCCCAAGAACGGAACCCTGAGGAACTCCACTTGTAACATTTTTCCATCTAGAAGTTTTTCCATTTAAAACAACTCTCTATTTTCGACCATTCAACCAATTACTAGTCCAACCTAATAGGCTACCACTTATTCCGTACGAAGCTCATTTAGTAAGTAGTCTTTCGTGTGGGACGGTATCAAAAGCTTTTGCAAAGTCTAGCTATATCAAATCTATATTGTTTCTTTTGTCATAATTCGAGATAACTGTGTTGTAGAATTCGAGTAAGTTAGTCACGCAAGAACGTTTCCGTCTGAAACCATGCTTGCTATCATTTATCAAACGGTTACTTTCTAAATGATGTTCGATAGCATCTCTGATGATAGTTTCCATTATTTTTCCTACGATTGAAGTCAAACTTATAGGCCTATAGTTATTTGGTTTCTTTTTGTCACCTTTTTTGAATATGGGAGTAACGTTAGCTAGCTTCCATTCTCTTGGGACATCTCCGGATATGATGGATTTCTTGAAAATAATTTCTAATGGAACAACAATCTCATTTTTCATTTCCTTTAAGATTCTTGGATGCCAATCGTCAGGCCCTGGTGTTTTATTAACTTTGAGTTTATCTATACACCTTTTAATTTTTTCTTTTGTTATATTTACCGCAGTGAGTAAGTTTACCCTAGACTTTTCACAGGTTTCAGTTTGGAATTCACTTTGAGGTGTTTCGTTTACGAATACCAAGCTAAAATAATTGTTTAAGATATTACACATTCCTTCAATTGAATATTCAAGTTGACCGTCAGCAGATAATAGTGGACCAATGTGATTCCTAACAACCTTTTTATCTCTAATGTAACTATAGAATTCTTTGGGATTCTCTTTGGATTTATCAGCGATGTTTATTTTGTATTGTCGTTTTCTTTTTCTTATTGTCTTTTTTAAATCTCTCTGTATTGATACATAACTTTCATAGTCATTAGATGCACCCGAGCACTTATATTTCTTATAAGCCTGTCTCTTTTTAGCAATACTTTTTTCAGTTTCTTTGTCGAGCCACTTTGGGCGAGCCTGATTTGGGTGACGTCTGTCCTTAAAAGGAATGTAAGTTTGAATCATCTTAGTGAGCGTATTTTGAAATATTTCCCACATCTGATCTACAGGTCTTTCGTTTAATTTTGCCTCCCAATCTGTAAGCTGAAGCTCCTGACGTAGTCCTATGAACTGAGCTTTACTGAAATCGGGTATTTTAGAAACACAAGTATCTATTCTAAAATTGTTTAGGAGTTTGAACCTAAGTTAATCATTTACTTATAACGTAAGACGGTTTCTTTCGGCTGAACAAAATTACCTAGCTGCAGCCAGAAAAAGAAAGGCATAAATAATAATGAAATTACTAATATATGAGGCCAAGACCACTCTACTTGTATGGTTATGATATATAAAGATTTTTTCTAATACTGGTCAAAGTTTTGAACTGGATTTACTAAAAAAAAAAAAGAATTACGGCTTCCGGCAAATGATTCTTAAGGGTGCCCTAAAAAAAAAAATAAAAAAAAAATAAAAAAAAATACTGGCAAATGCACTCACAAGGGGTGACTACATTGTTGGAGCATCCTGTGTTTATACATATTTACATACTTATGTAAGTGTATATATATGTATATATATATATATATATATATATATATATATATGCGAATAAATTACAAAAACACGT
>NC_134804.1:23253309-23255809 GCF_046742065.1 Oratosquilla oratoria | reverse complement strand
AGATATATATATATATATATATATATAAATTTATTTATATATATATATATATATATATTTACATAGATATATATATATACATATATACAATATGTATAGATATATTTATATATATATATATCACATATATACACATATACATATATATATGTATATATATATATATATGTATATATATATATATATATATGTATGTTCATGTATATACGTATATCTATATATATATATTATATATATATATATGTAAACAAACAAATACATATATATGTATATATGTATATATATATATATATATATATATATATATATAATATATATATATACACGGATATCATAAAAATTATCGGTTTGATGTCGCTGCCATTAGCGTATTTCTCTCATATGTATATATATGCAAATACATATATATATACATATATATATGTATATATATGTATGTATGTATATATATATATATATATATATATATATATGTTCATATATGTATATATATATATATATATATATATATAATTTTCATGAAAGTTGTATGCAGGATTCGAACCCACTGCTCTCAGCCACCCGTAAGATAATTTTCGCAGAGCCTTAGACCACTACACCACAGAAGCTATAGAATCCTTGAAACCAAGGATTTTATAGCTTCTGTATATATATATATATATATATATATATGTATATATATATATAAAAAAATATATATATATATATATATATATATATATATATGTATATGTATATATATATATATATATATATATATGTATATATATATATATATATATAAATTCATATATATATATATGAATAGAATAGAGTCGCCAATGACGACGATGTCAATCAAATAATTCCGACAGTTGTCTATTCAGGTTTTACAATGACGAAAGTTTATCAAGGATACGTACCAGCTTAACCACTAGCTACAAGTGGGATTGGTTCTTCGTAAAATCGAGATTTGGACGGCAGTTAGCAGTCGACTCATATCCTGCGGTAGTTAGATTAACCCCGAGGTTGAAGAATTTTATAGTCTTGGTAGCATAGTCGGTAGCAAAGACCTGCCACCGCGCAAGTCGCCAGTTGATTAATTTGTCTGATAAGTGATTTGAGACTGAAATGGATAAATCTATCACAATTGGCCCTTTCAGCTCAGTCACCTACAAATTACGATAGCTGACGTCAAATAATCTTATTCAACTGAAGGGCATTCTCTTTGTTGAAAAACCTTTAGAAAATAAATGAGGAAAAAGATTAAGAGAAAAATCTATTCAGATCTTGAGTGACATACTGTACCGTGAAAAGAATAGGAAAGGAAATTTACTTCTTAGAAGACGGAGAGAAATCGCTTTCGCCCTATCACCCTTAACGTTCTTCAACAAAATGAATGAATTCCTCTGGCATTAGCTTTAATTGATTATAATTGGTTGAAGAGGTGCGTCGACTTATTCAAAACTTCTCCAGTCTGGGACTGTCCTTTGATAAAATTAAATCTGCCAACATTCAAATCAAGGTCTACAAAATACATCGTTGCTTTCGAAGCCTCATTTCGGCTAAATAAAATCGTTCATCACCAGCCTGAAGAATATATACAAGGCACACACTGTCTCGTCCATGTATGGATAGGCCGTTGGCACTACAGGAAGCACTCATGAATGAACTCACTTTTTTTTCAACGGGTAAAAGGTACCTCCAGGCTTAAATAAAATCATCTAACAAAACCAAAGGAAATGTTAAAATGGGTTACGAAGATAAAGTATGATTATAGTATAACTTTTGGTCACTGACGAGGTTGGATGAAAATAGTAATAATAATGATGATAATATTATTAAATAGAAAAATTATTATAAAAGTAGAGCTAGTTCCTGTTTAAATGTTTTGTGCTGACCAAAAAAACAAGCCATTTTATTCAGCTTAGGAGGAACTTCTGAGCGCTATAGAATCAAAATAGAAATGTTAAAGTGCCCTCAGATTCCCAAGATCTCCTCCAAAATGCTGAATACTTATACATTTATTCCATCTGTCGCTAGACGACTTTATTCAGAGATTTTGTTCTGTCTAATGTTAAGCAATTTCATTTAGCTTAAAAGGGGCCTCTGGGGGCTAATCTAATTTGTTCGATCCACTTCAGACTAGACCAGAATCTGAACGATGTCAAACGAAATAGTCACTTGAAGATGCTCCTCCAGTGTCGTGACGAATCATGATGTCAATTTCCGCGATTGTTATGATTATAAATTCATATAAATTTCAGCTCCTCAATGATTAGAAGTTAGGAGAAACAGGAAACAGTGAGATGAATACAATAGTTTGACGACGGCCAGAACAAAAGAAATGTTGCCCTGTTCGAAGAATGGGAATCGAGATAGGATACAACATCTTCGCTGCCAAGCAGAATATCATGGAGATTAATAGAATAGTCCAGTGGTAGTCATAATGAAAGGGAAATTGTTATCCGGCCTCGAGGAGGTTGAACTGAAATTCCATTTTCTTGGCCTTTATCTTTCA
>NC_134804.1:23248309-23250809 GCF_046742065.1 Oratosquilla oratoria | reverse complement strand
ATATATATATATATATATATATATATATATATATATATATATATATATATATATATACCCAGAACATCATGGATGGCATTGATACAGCCGCTTTAGAGTCCACACCGTAAAATGAGGATCGTGAAGCAGCAGACGTCCTGTATTTATCCAAATTTGCCTACAATATTTCTTGATAACTGTTCTAGGTATTGTGGGTCTTATAGTGTAGTACATAGACAGCTGATGCATTATTCCCCATATATGTCACCAACAGGAACCATAATCACATACATCTATGTAAACAGGTGTGGTGACATTGATATGTTTTCACCCACAAACCGTGTTCTAGCTCGGGCCAGTTCATACAGTTATTTCTAAGAAGTGAAGACGATGATTCGTGATCAATCATCTATATTGCTCTATTAGGCTAATAACCTGCGTGATATCCTTGCAGACTTGTCCAGGGGGCAGAGTAGATCGAACATTAGAATGCAGGTTGGCTACAACAGAGTGCAAATGTTTACCATGGCTTGTTCTTAGGTTTCTTGGGCACCTCCTTCATAGATATCCTTACTTTAATTGCTGCACTGGCCACCACAATTGGGTCAGTAATATGTAGCTTTTAAGAGATGAGGTTAGATTGGACCGGATCAGGTCTGAGAAGAGGGTCTTTGCAACCGAGACTAGAACACTTGGTGCACTGCCAACGGACTTTGGTCTTCATTGTTATTAGTTTGGTGCGGATGTGTCCCTTATAAAGTAGTTTGACGTCACCTCTAGTTGATGGGACGAACGTTCTGGTGATGTCAAGTTTATTCAAGATTAGAGCTATCAATGACAATTACATTTACAAACAGCTTTAACCCTAAATGCTATTGAGCAGCTTTTAACCTCACAATAATATGCAGCCGATACCTCAACATGATGAAGGAAATAAGAGGATCATCTTCATCTAACTTAGAGAGATCAACAACCCCATTAGAATTGAGGTTACTATAGCTATTCATGAAATGATTAAATCTGTGTAAGGTGTTCAGGCAATGCGGTCATTGCTTAGGATGGGGCTTAAAGACCATTAATAGTGAACACATCATTCCAACCAGGTTATAAACATGTGCAAACTGACTAGACACTATGAAAGATCAAGAAGATGAACTACTAGCGCTGGCGAGATGAAAAACTCCATGGTGTGTTGCTCATTCATGGCAGTAGGACAAGAGGCGGGCCGATCTTGAGGCTATGGAAAATAATTATAACAAATTTTAGCAAAATTAAATCCTATTTTGGCGAGAGCCACCATAGCTAAAACCACCTTACCTGAAACACCTTGGCAAACTCTACCAAACACCACCAGAACAAAAATTACCTTGGCAAAAACGGCCTTAACAAAAACACATATGCCTGGATATCAATACCGGATTGTGTTTTCCTGAATATGTATGTGTTTCATTGTTGTTTATTGATATGCATTCATACAACTAACCCAACACATTTATACTCAGCCACAGTCTGTTTCTTCATTTTACCATATAGCTTCTCCTTTTGTTCTTTTTTTTATTTCATTTGCTAGCTCATTACCATTACAACCTTCATGTCTTTGATCTTGTGTGAACACTTAATGAAAATTAGATTTGATCCTTTTATACCGGGTGGAGCTTTTACTCCTACTATGGGCATCCCCTCAGTAGCGAATGAATTTTAAGCTCTCTTGATTCGCTCTTTCTGTACCAGGTAACACGTTCCTATTTTTGCTGCCATATACTATTCCTTTTGTTTAAATAATTGGCATTTTGTATTTCATCCATATGTTTTCTATGTATCCAAGGAGTAGGTTTTCTCTTCTTTCTGAACTAGTCATTTCTCTTTCTTTTCTGGCTCATTATTCTTTTGTAGCTCTATCTCATATAACTCATATAACATATATATAACTCATATAACTCATATAACATATATATAACTCATAACATATAACTCTCTCATATAGATATATAGACATTTGTTTCCAATATACCTCCTCCATGACATCTCAATAGGGAGGTTTTCTTTGATTTAAGATATGAATTGATCTCTGCTAAAATTTGTCACATCCCTTTTTTTCTAGATTTTTTTTTAATCTATGGTCAAACCAGTCTTCTTTCTTGAAAGTAATGGAGCCGATTAGATTGACGACAACAACGCGAAGTGGCAGCTTGACATATGGTGTATCCACCAAAATATTATTCTGTATCACGGTATTGACAGAACACTACCGATAATCAGCCGGACCAGTAGCTTGTAAAATCATTGTTCAATAAATTAACACCACCAGCTAAACCTACATTAACAAAAAATAAGGTAGGAGGGTTTTGGATGTAAGCTTATTGGTACCTTCTTTGTTTACATAAAAAAAACTCATACTGTTCATCTAATTCCTCTATCTTAGATAATCTCAATATTTTTTAACAGACTTTAAAGTCTGTGACATCTTCCCTTTTGAAGTTCATTTCATTCTTTTTGTATTTTTATTTATTTCATCTTCTAC
>NC_134804.1:23240809-23243309 GCF_046742065.1 Oratosquilla oratoria | reverse complement strand
TGCCTCACTCTCGTCGGCTTATAACATAGTCCTTGGTTGACGACATGTAACGTGAAGGCGTTGTACAAGAGTCTCACTCGGAGTGGAACTCGCCACTCCTCCTAGTGCCTAAGATGGGTGGATATTTTTCGTCCTGTTATTGATTATAGGTGAGTTAACGAGGTCACTATTCCAAACCGTTACCCTTTGCCTGTATTAAGTGACCTTCCTCAGTCCATTAGCACTGGTGAAACGGTGTTCACCACCTTAGACTTAAAAGCGGGTTTTTGGCAGATACCTCTGGAAGAGAAATCTCGTAAGGTCACGGCCTTTTCAATTCCCAATGGACATGATGAATGACCTCTTTGTCCCATGGGTTTGCGGAATGCTCCCTTGACTTGCTAGCGCTGATTAACTCCATTTTTTGTGGCCTAGTAGGCAACGGACTCTTTGTTTACCTGGATGATTTAACCTTAGTTTCCAAAGATGTGGAGGGCCACTACACTAAGTTGTCCATGGTCTTGCAACGGTTTGCTGATACTGGATTAAAACTCAATTTGCTCAAGTGTTCTTTTCCTAGGTCTAGCATCCAATTCCTATGTCATGTTGTAGACAAACATGATTCCTTGAAGCTTCCACTTACTGAAGCGCAATGTTGACATTCCCAAACTATAGCCTTCCCTTTACTATTTGTACAGATGCTTCTGGTACAGGTACTGGAGCTGTACTTATGCAGCAGGTAGACGGTTGTAGGCCACATTCTTGACAAGCCTGAGTCTCGTTACTCTGTTACTCATTTGGGGGCCCTGACAATGGTGTGGACTTTAAAGCATTTTCGTGATATAATTTTTGGATATCCTGTTACAGTCTACACGGACCACACTGCTGTCACTTAGCTTTTCAAGGGCAAAAGTCTTTCAGGTCACCTAGCCAGATGGTTTCTCACAATTGAGGAATTTAACTCAACCACCCTTAAGCATATTCCAGGGCGTACAAATAATGTTGCTGAAGCTGTTACAGTAATTGGCAACTTCTCTCTAAAGTATCTAGCCAAAGCTCATCGTAAGGACCCTATTCATTTTGTTGTTATTTATGCTTTGGAGTCTGGTGATGATACCACCTTACCAGATTTACCTGTTCCTCTATCCCAATTTTCCTTGTAGGACAAGGTTCTCATTCGTAATGTGGAAGTGTTTGAGCAGGATGTGGCACAGCTAGCGATCCCTGAGCCCCTAGTTCCTGTTGCTCTATCCTTTGCTCATGATGCCCCTCAGGCTGGTCACCCAGGTCACGACAAACTCTGGCTATGGCACTTAAGAAATATTATTGGCCAAAAAAAATGCGACTGGACATTACCTTTCATGTAGCTCAGTGTAGCTCTTGTCCCCAGAACAAAGGTGCTATGCACATTGCTCCTATCTTAGAGTATCATACTCCTTCTCGCCCTTTTCAGACTATGGCTATAGACCTTTTACAACTGCCTCGTAGTATTCAAGGGTCTGTGTTATGTCCTTGTGTGTGTAGACCACTTTAATCATTTTGTAATATTGGCTCTCGTACGTAGCAAGTCTGCTCCTGTAGTACCCCATACTTTATTTTATATTATTTGTTTATTTATCTATTCATTTATCTATTTATTTATTTATTTATTTATCTATTTATTTATTTGTTTGTTTATTTATTTATTTATTCATTTATTTATTTATTTATTTATTTATTTATTTATTTATTTGTTTATTTATTCATTTATTTATTTATTTTTCTCTCTCTCTTTTTTTTTTTTTTTCATACAGTACTCCTTCGGTGATTCTTAGTGGCAATGGGTTGGAATTCAGAAATAAGGTTTTAGCGAGCATTTGTGAGCGGTACGGCATCACGCAAACTTTCGAGACTGTTGACCAATCTTGCGTTCAATGGTAATGGTCTTATAGAGAGGACAAATAGGAATATTTTGGATCTACTCAGCACGTTGCTAGTAGCCTTCATGAATTTTGGGAGGATTGGCTTCCATATGTCAGTGCTTCTATTAACAGCACCATTGATGCTACGGGCTAGACGCCTCATTACGTCATCTATAGAGTGGAAAAACGAATCCCTTATGATGTACTTGATAGTCCTGCTCTTCCCCTCTACAATATTGAGGACTATAATCAACTCCAATATCATACATACATACATATACCAAGGCTTTTTCCCCCTTCCAAGGGAGGTAGCCAAAAAGGGAAAGGCATAAAAACACTCCCACCCATTTCATCCCTAAATACACTCCACACCCCTCCCACCCTTCCTCTCATCTGAGCACCTCCTGGATGACGGGTCATCCCTGCACCCTGCCCACCGCCCTGGGTCAGAAGCAGTGTCGCAGGACACAGCACATCCACAGCAAGGCCGCTTCATTTAATCGGCGACCCCCCTCTCCGTCCCCCCTTGCATATAAGGAGAGGACGGGGAGAAATCCCTTCGGGCTGTGTCAAAACCCACTCACACACACTACCCCACCCCCCACCCCCCCGCCCATTTC
>NC_134804.1:23225643-23232809 GCF_046742065.1 Oratosquilla oratoria | reverse complement strand
TAAACTAATCATAACCGAGATATGTTAAATTCATAGATGCAGTATAAATGTAAAACCAGTTCTGGAACAGGTAGAACAAAAAGAAAACTTGTTCCAATACCCAATCCCTAAGCAAACTGTGATCAGTTTATTTCAGATAGATGGAAAATTTATTAGAATATAAACATATTTACCGTTGGAGTAACGTATTTAATAGTAATAGGATTTACATATTCAACAGAAGAAAAAATGGAAACCTATGAAAATTGTGATTTAAATTAGATATGAGCCACTTACTGTAAGAGTCTCGTAGATGAGGCTCGTAGATAAAAGTAGACAAGTGAGTAAATAGAGGGGTAGGTGGCGAGAATTTAATTTCATAGTTGTTGAATGTTTGATAAACAACAGTCGTAGGCGAAGGAATTGCACAAGCTCACTCCTCGCCAAGGTGTTTACATGCAGCCATCGGGGACCTGATTTCATTGTTGTATTATGCCGATGTAACAGTATGTAAACTAAGTCAGTGATCCATTGATTTTGAGATTGTTTGACTAAGCAGTATTGCTTAAGGGGTTTGTAACAGCCTTTTTGATTGGAGAAAGGGTGGAGGAGAAAAAACACTTGGTTCATGGGAGTAAAGTCACGCCCTTAGGGGAGGTACTTAGTTATATAAATAAAGATCATTGGACTAAAGAAATTATGACGTCAATGTAAAGTGACCTAGTGATCAAATTGAGGATTCCAGATGGAGTCCTCTGGTGTAACTAAGACAATCACGTTTTAAAAGAATCAGTGAAGAAAATCAAGGGAAAAAATATAAACCATTTTTATACCCTCTCTTAGACAGAGTAACATGAATAGACTTCCTGCAGAAGAATTTGTGAGTGATTTTCTTACGTAAAGATATTGATGAAAAGGAAGTAGAAAGTGAAAGATGAAATACAAAACTATAGAAGGGAACAGTAAACAGTGGTAACAACGGAGGTAAGAGTGGTAGCAGTGGTGGGATGGAACGGATGAAAAGAAAATGCCTCCGAAGAGACGGGACTGGTGCATCAAACTACAGGTTACGAGACTGGTGCCTCAAAGCAGGATCACGTAGTGCACGCAACCACAAGCACTCTGTGCATGTAACTACAAGCAATAGTGAACGAGGGGGTCTACGACGACTACAAGCAACAATGAACGAGGGCTACTACAACGACTACAAGCTGCAGTGAACGAGGGGATTACAACAGCTACAAAGACTATAATAGGGACTACGAAGACGTGATGGATGTACGTGTAAAGTACTCGTAGTACGTGGAGGAAGCCTAAGCTGAGGCAGTCGATTCGAATCGACTTTAAAACCATTGGAGGTATGGCAATAATGTTAAGACATGAGGCTCATATCTCGAATATCAATATTCCTAAATTTTCAGGGGGAGAAGTAAATACAGTGGGAGTTTATATGTTTCTCAGTTTGATTGACACTCTAATTGTCACTAGAAACATAACAGATGAACAAGTGAATCTGACACAGAATATTTAGCAAAATTACACAGATGATCTAAGGACAGGAATTCTATGTTGAAGGATTCAGATTGGATAGAGAGATCTAGTGACAAAATAAAAGTTTTTCGGGTTACCAAATTAATTGCATTTGCATTGTTGACAAACAGCTTTCACAAAATAATGGCAGAAAAGCTGTATAACGATCTTAAACATACAATGGATTTAGGAGAGGTAGATTACCTTCTTCAAGGTTATAGTAAAACTAAAGTAATTAGTCCATATGTGATGACAGTGGGAGTTCAACAACATAAACTAGGAACTCTGGAAATCATTACGGAAACAGAGGACCTGAACATAGAGTTAGAAGCACATCAAGTAATGCTAGAATTGAATGTTACAATTTTAATAACTGGGGGCATAAAGCACAAGAGTGTTGTTATGAAACTATTTGTAGAAACTGCAAATATGAGAGTCATGATGAATATCATTGTAGAAACCCACCTTTCTGTTTGTACCACCAGAAGATTGGACATAGAATACAGGAGTGTAGAACAAAATCAAAATTTTGTATTCATCCAGAAACAAGAGGAAAACACCAAGACACAAAATAAAACAACACCTCTGAGCTACCCATAGAAATGCACATAGACAGTATTGTGTTAGGGACAAGAGTGATAGAAGGCTGAAAGAAAACACCAACACCAAAACAGTTGTAAACTGACTATAACAACTGGAAAGACTTCTGTAGGACCTCCCATTGCTGGTAGAGTGTTCATTAAGCCTATTCAAATATTTATTTATACAGAATCTGTAGTTAATGTTATAACTAGCAAATTTTTAAACCAATTAAATCCAGGAATGAAAATCTTGGAACCAATCCATTACTCATTGCAAGGAGTGACTGCAAGTTAGTTTTAAAAAAAAATAGGTAAGGTTGAATTAGAGGTCATGTTATATAAAAATGAACATTTGCGCAATTCAGTGATAGTTGCAGAAAAATCTGTTTTCCCAGGAGACTTATTGATAGAATTTGCAACGATGAGAAAAGAGAACATGGTCATATGTCCTGCTGAGTTAGGAATCTTAGTAAAATCACAGTTAATCCACTTTTTAAATCAACCAGACTTAGAGCCAGTAACAGTAATCAGAGAATCTCTTGAAATAGATAAGGAAGATAACAATGATAGTTTAGATAGCAATGCAGAGCTGTCCAGACCAACAGAAAATAAAGTCTCATGTAGTGAACCCAACTCAGATGTTCAAGACACTCCAGAACAATTAATAGGGTAGAAGTGCAGTTTAAAGGAGTCACTGTAGATTCTGAAATCTTAACCATTCCAAAATTGAAATTGGACTCAGGTATTTATGAGCCAGATAAGAACATGGTAGAAATATTAGTGATTAACACATTGAATAAAGACATAGTCTTAAGAAAAGGTACACAAATAAGATGTTTTCAAGTTTGCACAAAACCCATTAAGATTTTAAATGAGAGTACTGAGAAGGTGGAATCACCACTTTCATCATTCTGTTCAGTTCAGGAAGAAACAGATTTGGGAGAGAAATATAAGGATCAACAAGAACCTACTATTTGTCCTGAATTGGATATATCTTAGTTACTTTGCTCCTGAAGCACAATAAAGCAATTGCTTTGCCGGGGGACGCCTTGGGCAATTTTTTTTTTTTTTTTTAAACATCAGATCAAATTATTACCAGGGACTCAACCTATCTATATACCTGTCTACAGATTACCGCATTCCAAGCTAGCCATTGTAAATAAATTGATCAATGATATGTTATCGCAGGATATTACTGAACATAGTAAAAGTGAGTGGAACTTTCCTCTGATTCTAGTACCAAAATCAGATGGTACCATGCGTCCAGTTATCGATTATAGTAAATTGAATAAACAGACCATACCCGAACGATTACCATTACCGTTAATAGTGGAAATTCTTAGAAGTTTGGGAGCTGAGAATAGGTGATTTAACACTACAGATATCAAGTCTGCGTTTTGGCAGATCGAGTTGCATGAAGAATCACGAGAGTTCACAGCATTTTCTACTCCAGAGGGATACTATGAGTTCAAATGAATGCCATTTGGGTTATGTGATAGTCCATTAACTTCCATGAGATTAAAAAATACAGTTCTAGATGGGTTGTTAGGAAACACTGCCAGTTTATTTCTAGATGATATTTTAATAGTTTCCCAAACAGCGGCTGAATACTTTAAGAAATGATGTGTGGTTGTCCTCGCACACACATAACGGACGTTTTCAAACAGCACATGTATGTTTACATATATACATATATATATGTGTGTGTGTGTGTGTGTGTGTGTGTGTGTGTGTGTGTGTGTGTGTGTGTGTGTGTGTGTGTGTGTGTGTGTGTGTGTGTGTGTGTGTGTGTGTGTGTGTGTGTGTGTGTGTGTGTGTGTGTGTGTGTGTGTGTGTGTGTGTGTGTGTGTGTGTGTGTGTGTGTGTGTGTGTGTGTGTGTGTGTGTGTGTGTGTGTGTGTGTGTGTGTGTGTGTGTGTGTGTGTGTGTGTGTGTGTGTGTGTGTGTGTGTGTGTGTGTGTGTGTGTGTGTGTGTGTGTGTGTGTGTGTGTGTGTGTGTGTGTGTGTGTGTGTGTGTGTGTGTGTGTGTGTGTGTGTGTGTGTGTGTATAGAAGTATGTCATGATAGAAGTCAACCCTCCTATCTGCTAATGCCTAGCTTCCCTCACAACACCAAACTACTAAAATGTCTAATTTACACAACACTCTGCAACAACAAATTACTCTGATATCTTCCCCTGAAACAGCCATGATACTACACCAAATCCAATTACAATTTCCTAAAAAGAGAGAGAGAGAAAAAGAGAGAGAGAGAGAGAGAGAGAGAGAGAGAGAGAGAGAGAGAGAGAGAGAGAGAAAGAGAGAATCTAATCAAACTATAAATACCCTAGACTATCTAGATTGATAAACGAAATGTTATATAACGTACGAGGGTGATGCAACATTGTCCACAAGAATAAAAATGCCAGTAAACCATAGTCCATAGGAACCAACATGGAAATGATTCACAATGATGGTTTGCCGATGGAACAGGTTCATGGGACCGATTCATGAAATTGGGTCATGAGAATCGTTTGCCCGAATGATTCCTGGAACTGATTTATGAGACAGATCATGACAGTGGTTCATGACACTAGTTTGTAAAGCTCCTGTGTCTTTATGTATTCTGTTTCTGAGTGAAATGAAGACCTGTTCATCCGTTCAGGTTTGACGGAATCAGCTGATTATGAGTTAGATGACACCGAATCATCTGCGACAGAATCAGTTGACACCGAATGAGCTGACACCAATTCAGCTTACATCGAATCCCTTTACACCAAATCATTTAACCCCAGGTTCCCCAACTTCACTCATGAAACTGTTCAAAAGTTCAAAAAGATTTATGGTTACGGTCATACTAAGAAAGATATTCTGTTGAATTACGAGGGTCTTTTTTTCTTTTCATGAATGAGTTGTAACTGTGTGTACAAGAAAGGGTTTACATAGAGTTACACAAGAAAAATATATCCGAAGTTGACATTTTAGTTCATAGAGTGGCCGGTTGAAGATTTTTTTTAAGTAAAAAAAAATAATGAATTGAAATAAACATATATATAAATGAATAGATAGAATAAAAGATTTTAAGAAAAATTAACTAATAAACAGCCAAATAAAGTGAGAAAAAAGAAAACGAAACACAAAAAATAAATATATATAAAAATTAAATTAAAAATTCGGGTAATTATATAAACGGAAACGCAACTTTAAGAAGCAAAAGTCATATAACTCTAATTTCTTTCAAGTTTACTAAGAACTACAACATTGACAGCGTCGTCAAAAAAATAAATGGTGAAATATTCAAAAGACATGTTTTATGAAAATGTATGAATATGAAAATAATCATGCGACATTTTGGGGCTATTAAACGAATATTATCACTCTCACTTATGAGAGTTAGGAGTTTAAGTATATAATAAACACTTACATGTATATATATATATAATATATATATATATATATATATATGTATATATATACAAATATATATATAAATATATATATATATATGTATATATATATATGTATATAATATATGTATATATATGTGTATATATATATATATATAGTGTACATATATATGAATATACATATTTATATACATATATATACATATATATATATGTATATGTGTGTGTGTGTGTGTGTGTGTGTGTGTGTGTGTGTGTGTGTGTGTGTGTGTGTGTGTGTGTGTGTGTGTGTGTGTGTGTGTGTGTGTGTGTGTGTGTGTGTGTGTGTGTGTGTGTGTGTGTGTGTGTGTGTGTGTGTGTGTGTGTGTGTGTGTGTGTGTGTGTGTGTGTAATAATAATAATAAATAATAATAATAATAATAGGTTTATTGAGATAGCAGTGATACACTGACAATAATACAATTGGGCACTTTTATGAGTAATATAGTAATTATTAGAGTGATATGCTTAGTCTAAAATTTATGATGAGTTTATTGTGCGGACAATGGATGGAATGGCACTGTTCTTGTATCGGTCAGTTCTCGGCGCTCTGATGGGCTTGATTTTGTTTGAATGCCGAGTTGCATGGCGGGTGGGTGTGGTGGGAGGTGGGAGGAAGTGACGGTGACGTGGGTGTAGCATTAGGTCCTGTCCAAACTTATTCAGTGCCTCACTGTGTTTGTCGGACAATCTTGGCAAGCTGAGGGTGGTGAGGGCGTGTTCGTATCCCTCATACTGATTACCCAAGATAATTCTGCACGCTCTTTTTGTACTTTCTCTAATTTGCTCCTCTGTGTGATGTTAAGTGATGATGACCAGGCTGGGGAGGCGTACATGAGGGTGGGGAGTACGAAGGTGGTGTAGACTCCCTTTAGATCTGGTGATGGGGTACCAAGGGACTTCAATCTGCGCAGCATGAAGAGTTTGTAAGAGGCTGTCCTGATGATGTTGTTGATGTGCTGGTTCCAGTTAAGGTGGTCGTCTATTGTGATGCCTAGTAGCTTGGCGGACTGGACCACTTGAAGGGAATGGGTTCCTAATGACAGTTGAGGTGGTGCCACCGCCTGTTTGGATGTACAAACATGCATGACCACGGTCTTGTTGTGGTTAACTGTCACATTCCTGCTCTCAGTCCCACGTTTTGAGGTTGTCTAGGATGTTTTGTAGTGGAGAAAAGTCAGGCTGCCTGGTGTTGATGGGAATGCCAACTGTACAGTCATCGACGTATTTCCATCTATGTTGGGTGTCCATTAATGCGTCATTTATGAGGATGAGGAAGCACAGTGGTCCCATCTTGGTCCCTTGAGGGACCCCACATGTTAGAGGGTGGAGGGAGGATGTCGTTCCCTGGTACCTCACTACCTGTTGACGTCCGGTCAGGAAGTCGGCTAGCCATGCTACCAAGTGTGGTTGGATCCCCAGTTGTATGGCTTTGGAGATGATAATGTTATGGTCAACAAGGTCAAACGCTTTCTTGAAGTCAATAAAGGTCAAGGCTAGAGAAGTATTGCGCTTGTCTAAGTGGCTGTGCAAGAAGTCCAGAAGATTAACAAGATAGTGAGTTGTGGAGGAGGATTTCATGTTGCCATACTGTTTTATATCGATTTGATCTTTAATTTTGTTGTATACTGAGTTAAAAACAAAACCCTCACA
>NC_134804.1:23178143-23208143 GCF_046742065.1 Oratosquilla oratoria | reverse complement strand
GAGAAGTAACACACAGGATGTAACACACGATCCTCCTCACCCTCTTGTAGAAGCACGGCACCGGCACCAACTTCGCTGGCGTCGACGTGGATGGTGAACGGCCTCTGGAGATCAGGGGCACGTAGGACAGGAGCATTTGCCAGCAGAGCCTTCACGCTCTCGAAGGAGTCCTGGCAAGCCTGGGTCCACTTGAAGGAGGTCTTAGTACTCAGGAGGTCGGTGAGAGGAGCCACCACGGAGGAGAAGTTGGGACAGAAGCGACGATAGTAGCCCACCATTCCCAACAGTCTCATCACTCCCTTTTTGTCGCTTGGGGCAGGATACTGCAGAATGGCTGTAATCTTGGCTGCAATCGGTTGGACCTCCCCTTTCCCGACGACATGCCCCAGGAATGTGATGCGGGCATGGCCGAACTCACTCTTGGCGAGGTTCACTGTCAAACTGTGTGCTGCCAGAACAGCAAAGAGGGCTCTTAGGCGGTCCACGTGTTCTCCCCAGGAGTCGCTGAAGACGACGAGGTCATCCAGGTAGCAGCGGACACCCACCAGCCCCGCCGTTACGATGTTCATAAGGCGTTGGAAGGTTGCAGGTGCATTCCGCAAGCCAAAGGGGAGGACGGTAAACTGATACAGCCCCTCGGGAGTGATGAACGCGGAGATGGCCCTCGACCGCTCTGACAGGCGGACTTGGTAATAGCCCTGTAGTAGGTCCAGTTTCGTCACCCACTGTGCTCGACCAACCTCGTCAATGACGTCATCAATGCGTGGCAAGGGGTAGCTATCCGGCTCAGTGACTGCGTTGAGCTTTCTGTAGTCGATACACAGTCGCATAGAGCCATCGGGCTTCGGCACCAAGACCACGGGAGAGGCCCAAGGACTGCTACTGGGCTCCACGATACCAACCTCCTGAAGGCGTTGCACCTCCTCACGGACGTACTCCTTCTTGAATGCGTTCAGGCGGTAAGGACGTTGGCGGATGGGCCGAGCTCCGTTGGTTTCGATGTCGTGCTCTACAGCTGAACAGGGGTGAGGATGGTCACTAAATATAACACTATAGTCTGTCAAAAGAGAAGAAATATCACTCGCTTGGTCATTAGAGAGATGGCCTAACTTTGTACTGGGATCATAGAGTATTGTGGAATTGTCCACTTTAGCATACAAGCCACTCTGGAGTTCAGGGAAGTTGTCTTTCTGATCATTATCACATGTAGGCACTACAACACAAGCGGACAAGGAAGGTTCAACATTTTCCTCCCTTTCCTTACTCTTTCTCACTCTGTAGGGTTTCAGTAGATTGACATGCACCAGACGTTTTTTCTTACGCCTGCCTGGCGTATATACAACGTAATTGGCGTCCCCTACCCTGTCTACAATTTGGAAAGGTCCATCATACCTTGCCTGGAATGGGTGTGTCTGCACGGGCAAGAACGCTAACACCTCATCACCTACCCTAAATTCCCTATGCTCTACCTTATGTTTTTTGTCAAATTGTTGCTTCATTTTTATCTGAGCAGATTTTAAATGGGCATTAGCCAGCCTCACAGCAGCTTTTAATTTTTCTCTAAACTCAACTACATATGATACCAAGGGTGTGACACTATTTTCTAGCAGCCAACTTTCTTTGAGGGCTTTGAGAGGTCCTCGCACCTCGTGGCCATAAATTAGCTGAAATGGGGAGAATCCTAAGGATTCTTGAACAGAGTCCCTAACCATAAATAGGAGAAGGTCAACTCCCTCGTCCCAATCCTTCCCAAACTCCAAGCAATAAGTGCGCAACATGCGTTTGAATGTCTGATGGAATCGCTCCACCACCCCCTGGGATTGGGGATGATAGGCTGAAGACCTAGACTGCCGGACACCCAAACTCTGCATTACCTGATTAAACAATCGGGAAGTAAAATTGGATCCTTGGTCCGACTGCACTACTGTGGGAAGGCCTACTTGTGTAAAGAAATGAATAAGGGCTCTCACCACATTCTTGGCTGTGATGCGGCGCAAGGGAATGGCTTCTGGATAACGGGTGGCACAGTCTATCATAGTAAAGAGAAACTGATTACCTCGGGGAGTCTTTGGCAGAGGACCAACGCAATCTATGACAATTCTGCCAAAGGGTTCCTCAATGACAGGGATAGGTTGTAGAGGGAACGGTTTAACGCTGGGGTGCGGTTTCCCTGCTACCTGACAACGGTGACATGTACTAATGTAGGAACTAATATCTCTCTTCATTTTAGGCCAATAGAAATGAGTTAGAATTTTTGCACTAGTCTTCCTAACTCCCAAATGTCCTCCTACCCCATCATGAGCAATACCCAGGATCTCCTTCCGTAATGGGCTTGGGACCATTATTTGGTGACGGACAGACCAAGGGTAATTTGCAGGGGAATCAGTAGGACGGAACTTTCGCATCAATATGTCTGAGCTAAGGTAATAGCAGTTAGATTCAGACTTGGCTTCCTCTTCACTAATAGCTCTACGGAAACAACTGGCTAGTTCAGGGTCCTCTTTTTGGAAACAAATGAGCCTACTCCTAGTGACTGGGGAGGAACCGAAACTATCCAGGGTGGTAACATTGTCTCCCTCAGTGTCGTTTTCGCTATCAAACCTATTATGAAGGTCACCGGGTGGAGGAGAAGTTTCAAAAAATTCACCTAGATTTAAATCAGCAAGGTCAGGCTGAGTAGGAACATCCTCGGTGTTCTCACTAGGTTGGGGGGTAATTACACCAACATGAGCATCCTCATTATGCTCGCTAATCTCTGCCTCCACCCTGCGGCTCATGCTACGAGTAACAGCACATGCAGGGAATATGCCCGGAATGTCTGCCTCTAATTGGGAAGTATTATTCTCGGCAGAGGGACACGAGGAGACTATGACATTAGGTAACATCGTGCCCCCGGCGAGGTCATTTCCTATCAGAAGTGAAACTCCTTCTACAGGTAACTTGTCGACTACTCCTACCTGGGCATAACCTGTCCTAATATCTGACCGCAAGTATACTTGGCATATAGGGATACGTGACCCGCCTGTTAAACCGTTCACAAGGACCCAATTCCCAGTATAACATACATTTATCAAAGCAGCCACATCTTTTGTAATTAATGATAGGGCTGAGCCTGTGTCTCTCAGAAGCTTGATAGATGTAGGTGGGCTATCTTGATTAAGGGCCACTGAACCAGAAGAACAGAATGGTTTCAAATGTTGATAACATAGGTGAGGAAGGATTATCTGGGACAACTGATGGGCTAACAGCAGTGAGACAGGGCTCCAAAAAACTTTCCGATTGCTTGGCCACATTGATCGAGAGAGAGGGGGACCCTTGGAGAGGAACCTTTCTTTGTTGTAGTTTGAAACATTCATCAACATGATGTCCTGGTCTTTTGCAATACTTGCAATAGCTCCTGCCTCCAGTGAGGGTAGATTCCCTGGTCTCACTATCAATAGGCTTACCTGAGGTAGATGAAGCAGATGATGAGTGAGCCGGCGGTCGAGGAGCCTGTGGAGGTCCGACTGGCTTGGAGTCCCTAGTGGGGGGGGAGCTTTGGGGCAAGGTAGGGTGAGACCTGGAATGCATTCTAGGATTAGTTAAATGGTAATAGTCGGCCGCTGGGCCAGCCTCTGCCAAGGTACGAATACCTCGCTGATCCAAGTTGGCTCGCACATCTGGAGGGATATTATTTTCTAATATCTTCCATCAATATTAACCCTTTGAGTTTCTCCAGGTCTACGTGAGCCTCCTCGCTCTCCACCCACCGGGTGAACAAGCGGAGCTTTCGTTGGAAGTACTCCACGTATGTCTCCTGGTTGGATTTCCTACATTTCCTGAATTGTTGCCGGTAGGCTTCAGGAACAAGTTGGTATGCTTGTAGAATATTATATTTAAGTACATAATAATCACTACTCTGACTCTCGGAAAGTGCAATAAATGTGTCGAGAGCTTTTCCCGAGAGGGCACCATACACCATCTGCGTCCACTGGCTGAATGGCCATTGGTACATACGTGCTAACTTCTCGAAAATAGAAAAGAACTTGTCTGGTTCATCCTCGTTAAATTTCGGAATATTAGGTGTTTTTTCTATACCATGACTTTGAGACTTGAGTCTCTCTATTTCTAGTTCCAACTTCTTAAGTTCAACCTGTAAAGCTAAATCATTTACGGGGCTAGCACCCCCAACAGCCTCCCGTGAGGCGAGGATGAGTTTATTTTCCTCTAAGTACTCAACAATTTTGTTTTTCAAGGGGTTCTTATTTAAACCGGAGCACTCGCTTATTTGATAATGATGTGCTATCATCTCTAACTCTGGTTTGTTAAGCTTCCTTACCTCTTCGGCTGAAGGCGCCTTTACGAAGTTCTCCAAGTTGAACATGTTGAACTAAGATGTTGGAAGACAAGGAATAACAAAATGTTGCTTATTAGCTAGTTGGCAACCTATTGAATTAATGAAATACGTATAATAGGGATTAGCCACACGTATGGTAATGCAACTGTTAGCTGGTATCGCAAGAGCATGAAATAATGGTAACAATTCAATAGCTTACCACAAATCTCGGCGATGAACCACAACCGTATAGGCGTTCTAACAATATAAATGCACTAATGGCTACTATCCCGGTCGCAAGGCCCCCACTTGTTACGCCTCCCATTAATGCCCAATCTTAATTGGAGAAACAATTCTACCTCCAATCATCGACGAACCATATTGAGCCTAAATGGCAGGGTAACAATGTACTGCACATCAAATAAATCTGTGCAGTACCTTCAAGCACGTATGTCAATAGGTTTAGGTGACCGGTGGATAACTCAAAGGGGCAAGGTTAAGGCAAAACTATGGTGTTCTAACATAAATTATGTACATTTCACTTAGCACTACACACACACTTATTTTATGCCTACCCGGACCACTTGTTACCACTAGGGTCCACCTAACACACTTAACCTAGAGATTTTATAGAGGAGCGGGAAGTGTCCGCTCTGTACGGGTTCAGAAATTAGAGAGAGAAAGAATACGAATGCGTATTCACTCGTGACTGCGGTCACCATGAGGGGGCCGCAGTTGCTAACTCACAAGCCGTTATTATTTATTTCATTACAGGCAGGGTGAGTAGAATAACATAATACACATACAGATATTATCAACATAATAAGGTACAATATACAATATAAACAATATCCTAACTAACTAAAATAAAAGGATAACAAAGGAATAATACACACGGAACTAAGTATATTTTATTTGATTCGTTCGGTAATTCAGAAAGAAGAAAAAATTAGGGAGTTGCTACAACTAGCCGAAACAAGTGTTAACATGAACAGTTCTTCTTTTACTAAGGAACAGATACTTGCGATCACGCAACAACTACGACTGTCACTCCATTATACTGCCCCCCACTCCTGCTACTGTCCTGTACCACTTCTCTGAATATTCATTTTCTTATTTCGTCGAACCCTGTCGTGGGAGAAAAGAATACTGCCATCAAGTGATTCCCACTTGCGTCGTAAAAGGCGACAAAAACGGGACAGGGATAGAACTAGGTATCCTTCTCCCTGCAGCCCTAAGAGGGGACGTTCCTATAAAACAAAGGTATAAGAGGGTCTGGGAGGAGTTTTCCAACCACAACCATAATGTTTAAGTCTTTTAATGTGCGTGGATGTGGTATATATGAGAGTAAAGGGGAATATATAGGCAGTATGCTTATAAGTAGAAAGATGGATGTGTTGGCATTGTGTGAAACTAAGTTGAAAAGAAGGGGCGAGTTTGAGTTTGGGAGTGTAGTTGGGAGGTTCTCAGGAGTGAAGAGAGGACAAGGAAGAGAAGGGGTGGCTATACTAGTAAGTAAAGAGATAGGTAAACGTGTGGTGGAGTGGAAGGAGGTTTCTTCAAAGTTAATGTGGATGAAGATGAAACTGGGAAGGTAGATGTGGGTTTTTGTAAGTGCATATAGGCCTGGTAGTGAGAAAAGTGTAGAGGTAAAGGAAGTTTTTTCGATAGATTTAAATGAGTGCATACATGGTTTAGGGAGAAATGTCAATGTAATGGTATTGAGAGACCTTAATTGTAGGGTAAGAAATGAACCAATAGACGGATGAGTTGTGAAGTGTGGAGTTCCAGGAAAAAATAGTACTGGCGAGATGGTGGTGCAGATGTTTCTAGATAGAGAGCTGATGATAGCAAATTTAGGAAGAATATTAAGCATAAGTACACATGGGAAAGGGTGGTGGATGGAAGGGTGATAGATAAAGCGTTAATAGACTATATAGTGGTAACCAGGAGAATAGTAGGAAGAGTTAAGGTTGGGGGAATATCAGATCATTTTTTGGTGGAAGTTAAGCTGAGAGTGGAGGATGGAAAAATAAGAAAAGGACAGAAGATAGGTAGGTGCTTAAACTAAACTAGTTAAATGAGAAAAAAATTAGGAGTGTAAGAAGAAGCTGAGAGAGGAGTGGGAGGGAGTGAAGGATTGGGTAGAACTAGGTCCAAGGAGAGAATAACAAGGTGTGCAAAGATGGTGTGTGGAACAAGGAAAATGGGAGAAAATATAAGGAAAGATAGTGAGTGGTGGAATGACGAAGCAAAGAAGGTTATAGAAGAGAATAAGTAAGCATTCACAGATTGGTTAAAAAAGAGGACGAGAGAATCATATGAGAGGTACAAAGAAAAAAGAATAGAAATAAAGCATGAGATAAAGGAGGCAAAGAGGAAAGCAGATGTGAAATGGGGTAAGAGTATGACAGAAATTTTTGAAAGTAATAAAAACAAGTTTTGGAAAGAAATTAAAAAAGAGGAGGCAAAGCAAGTAGAAAAGAAAAGGTAAAAAATACAGATGGAGAGATGATGAAAGAGACGGCAGCAAGAGGAAGATGGGCAGAGTATTTTAGTAAATTGCTAAATGTGAATGAGGATAAGGAGGGAAAGGTAGTTGCAGTGGAAAGTGCTAAGAAAATGACCGTGATGAGTGAGGAAAATGGAGGAGAAATAAGGAAATATGATGTAAAGGCAGTTGTTAGAATGATGAGAGCAGGTAAAGCACCTGGGTCGGATGGGTGTCATGCAGAATGTCTGAAAAAGAGAGGTACAGTGATGATGGACTGGCTGGTGAGGTTATTTGATATTTGTTTAAAAAAAAAAACGGTAGAGTGCCGGAGGACTGGAGGAGTGCCTTTATATTTTTCTTTTACGAGGGAAAGGAGGACAAGTGTGAGTGCAGTAGTTTCAAAGGGATCAGTTTGCCGAGTGTATTTGGGAAGCCTTATGGGAGGGTTTTGGTTGAGAGGATTATGAGAGGAACAGAGGGAGTAATTGGTGAGGAACAGTGTGGGTGGGTTTGGGATCAGATTTATGTGGTAAGACAGATATGTGAGAAAGCTTTAGGAAAAGATAAGGGTGTTTTTTGGGGCCTTTATGGATTTGGAAAAGGCTTATGATAGGGTAGACAGGTAGAAACTGTGGGAGGCATTCCAAATATATGGGACAGGAGGAAAGCTTTTAAAAGCAGTCAAGAGTTTTTATGAGAGAAGTAGAACCTGTGTTGGAATCAGAAATGGAGAGAATGAGTTGTCTGAGATAAAGGTAGGACTTCGCCAGGGATGTGTTATGTCGCCTTGGTGGTTCAATTTATACATGGATGGGGTGGTGCGAGAGGTAAACGCAATATCAATGGGTCGGGAAATAGAGATGGTTAAAGAAAATGAAGAAAAGTGGGAGAAAAGCCAGTTGTTTGCTGACGATGGTGCGCTTCTGGAATGATCAAAGTAGGGAATGAGGAAGTTATTTGTGGAGTTTGGAAAGGTGTGCAAAAGAAGGAGGTTGGAGACAAATGTGGGTAAAAGTAAGGTGATGAGATGTACAATGTGAGAAAGTGGCAGCAGACTGGAAGTGACTATAAGGGAAAGAGACTGGAGTTAGTGAATAGTTTCAGATACTTGGGTGTGAATGTAATGGGAAAGGAAAGACTGGAGGTTAAAGTAGAATGTGGATTGAGAGAAGCAAGTAAATGCCGTAGGGAATTAGATACATATTTGGAAATAAATGCTAGGAGGAGATTGTATGAAGGAGTGATTGCGCCGAGAGCACTGTATGGAGCAAAATCATAGAACCTAAGAAAGGAAGAGAGGAGTAGTTTGAATGTGTTTAAGATGAGGTGCCTGAGAAGTATGATAGGGATTACCTGGCTGGATAGAGTAACAAATGAGGTGAGGAGGAGAACGAGTGGAAAGGGAGTCGGTTAGATAGGGTTTATGAAATAGTATTGAGATGGTTTGGACACATGGAAAAAAAGAGTGAATAAAGATTAGTAAAAGAGGTGTGGAAGGCAGAGGTGGAAGAAGTCAACATAAGGGGGCGACCAAGGATGAGCTGGATGGATGGTGTGAAAGGGCATTGGAAAAAAAAGGGAATGTCTGTTCAGGAAGGACGGGAAAAAACAGAAGATAGGGGTGAATGGAGAATGGTTGTGTACGGATGATGCTGTGATGTATGAAAGGGAGTGAGTGGGGGATAGGGGGTGAAGGAGTATATGTAAAAAATAGATTGACGTAGACCGAAGGAATTTCTCCCAGTCTTCTCCTTTTCTGCATGAGGAGATTGAGATGGGGGTTCGTCGATTAAGTGAAGTGGCCTTGATGTGGATGTGCTATGCCTTGCCACACTTTTTCTGATCTCAGGGCGGTGGGCGAGATGCAGGAATGACCCGTCATTCAGGAGGAGCCAAGATAAGAGTGGGGAAGGGGATAAAATGGAAGTGGAATCTGTGTATATATATATATATATATATATATATATATATGTATATATATATATATATATATATACATATATATATTGTCACGTGACCACCTCTAACCTTAAAGCAATTAGTTAGTAAATAAAGGATCTAGGAGGACAACAACAGATCTTGCCTCATCCCTTAAAGGTGGAGTGACAATAAACGGATATCTATTTCATTTCCTTCTTCACACTTCCTTCTGTAAATATATCTTATCCCCTTTCAGTTAGGAAAAATCATCATCCCACATTAATTATCATAATAAAATGGAGGTTACAAAAAGATAGTAGGTAATTTTCTCTATACCTATATTGAATAAGCCTAACAGTACAGAACTAAATGAACACATTTATCATTGCATCTCAAAATCCAGCACATTCTTATCATATGAGGTAATTATTCAATGTTTCCACTGCTACTCAGTTGAGCTACTGCCTCTACATCAACATAGTCATCATATTGCATTCCATGCAATTAAACACCAATTCCTATTATCATCACAGTCCTACAAACACGCACAAATTATATTATCTCTATCCAACCACTTCAACAAGTTCTGCTCCTATAAACACACGAAAATCGGATCCTTGCTAATCATCTCAAATAACATACATCCTACCAAGATATGCAGTCATAACTCACCAGAAATCATTGCTCTTTCCCTCCTGTTTGTTTTCCGTTATATCTATTCCCGTTATTCCTCCCATTTATTCTTTTCCCAACCATTACTTCCCCCAGCAAAAGGACTACATGTCCATCTCCATTTTCACGCAGCAGAGAAAAGAGACAGAAAGAACAACTCTTTCATTGTTCTAAGCATTTGAGTTGGCACCACAGTTCCAATACTCTCTTGGCATCATCCTAACGACACATTCAATATCGTAAAATACACACCGTACATGGATCATACATCAAAAGCAACTACAATACGTATTTCTATAAATCCTTACGTAACTAGAGCACCGTGGATCTCACAAGAATAAACGTATCTCTAGACACATTTTATCTAAAACACTTTAATATCAGGCCGTGAATTCGCGTCTGTATATAAACATTAGCTGCACTACCAGCGTTTGGAAAAAAAATAGAGAATGTAATTAGCACCAGGGGGTGACTATGGTAACACCCTCCCCCTTCAAGACATGAGGCGATCCTTGGATTGACTCATGTTGGAGAAGGAAGACGGGACAGAGTATCCGCCAGGATATTATCCGCTCCCTTCACATGCCGTATTATTAGATTGTAGTCCTGAAGCATTAAACGCCATCGAATCAACCGTTGGTTATCATTCTTCATCTTATGTAAAAATACCAGGGGGTTATGATCAGTAAACACAGAAATAGGATATCCGGACCCTCTCAAGTATATGTCAAAATGACTCAAACTAAGGATCAAGGCTAAAGTCTCCTTCTCAACTGTACGGTAGTTTCTCTGATAAGGGAGGAATTTCTTTGAAAAGTAGCATATCGGGTGGTCGATATCCTCTTTCTCCTGAACTAAAATTCCCCCTACGCCAACGTTGCTCGCATCCACATACAATTTGAACGGTCTCTCAAAATCAGGAGTGATAAGTATAGGGTCACTCATTAACATCCTTTTTATAGTTGTGAAAGCCTCCTCACAATGTGTATCCCACACAAACTTGGTACCCTTTGACAACAGCCTAGTCAATGGTAAAGCTACTGTGGAAAAATTCCTACAGAACCTCTTATAGTAACCGCTCATGCCTAAGAATCGTAACAACTCTCTACGGTTCTTAGGAGCGGGACAATCGTTGATACTCTTCACCTTGGCATCAACGGGTTGTATTTCACCTTGGCCTACCATGTATCCTAAGTATTCAACCTTTGCCTTTGCAAAATCACTCTTAACTAGGTTCACAGTCAAGTTGGCATCATTCAGTCTCTGAAAGACATTCGAAATTTGCTCTACATGGTCTTCCCAAGTTTCAGAATATATGACGATATCGTCGATATAAACTGCACACCCAGTCACTCCTGCCAACACCTTGTTAATCAATCTTTGGAACGTGCTCCCGCTGTTCCTCATACCGAATGGCATCACCCGGTACTGATACAAGCCATCCATTGTCACGAAGGCAGAGATTTCTCTGGCCCTCTCCGTCAAACCTATTTGCCAGTATCCTTTCAACATATCTAGCTTACTGACAAACTTCGCCTTTCCCACACAATCGATACAGTCATCCAACCTTGGTATCGGGTAAGAATCACTCTTAGTCACTTGGTTCACTTTCCGAAAGTCTGTACAGAACCTGTACGAATCACTACCTGCCTTCTGCACTAACACACACGGGGAACTCCACGCACTGTTACTTTCCTCAATTAATCCATTTTCCAACATATACTGGACTTCCTTTTTCATAATTTCCCTTTTCTTTGGATTCACTCGGTATGGGTGTTGCTTTATCGGCCTGGCCTCACCTACATCGACATCATGTTCCACCACGGTACATCTTCTCGGAGTATCCGAAAATAAGGTTCTACACTTATGTATCTCATGGATGATATCATCTCTCCTTTCACTGCTCAGATGATTCAGCTTAGCTCCTAGGTTATCCAACACCATCGAGTTCTCCAAGTTCTTCTCCTCGCACCTGCTGAATTTCTCCTCCTCTCCATCATCCATTTCTTGTTCTGCATTCACTACGCCGCAACTCAACTCGGTCATCTCCTCGGGTACTTCCGTCTTCTCCTCCTCCCTTCCATGATATGATTTGATCATGTTCACATGGCACAACTGGTTCTTCTTCTGCCTACCAGGAGTGTTGACTATGTAGTTCAGCTCTCCTACCTTCTTCTCAACTGTCCATGGACCACAATATCTTGCCTTCAAGGGATCCCCTTGGATAGGTAATAACACCAAAACTCTGTCACCTGGTTTGAATTCTCTCACTCTCGCCTTCTTGTCATACCACTTCTTCATCTCCTGTTGTGCATTCTTCAGGTTCTCTGCGACAAGTTCCCTCGCCTTCATCAATCTACTCTTGAATTCTGATACATACGTTAACAAATGTGGGTCATCACTCTTGCCGAGCCACTTCTCCTTCATCATGCTCAAAGGACCTCTCACATCATGGCCGTACACTAGTTCGAATGGACTGAATCCAGTCGATTACTGTACTGCATCTCTGATCGCAAATAAAGCTAGTGGGACTCCCTCATCCCAATCTATACCAAGATCCTCACAGTATACTCTCAGAATGTTCTTAATAGTTTGGTGGAATCTCTCCAAGCTACCTTGTGATTGTGGATGGTATGCACTTGCTAACTTCTGTTCAATATGCAAGCCCTTCAATATCTTCCTGAACATGCCGGAAGTGAAGTTACTTCCTCTGTCGGATTGTATCACCTCTGGGAGTCCTACCCAAGAGAAATATTTCACCAACTCTCTCACTATACTCTTGGCATGAATACTCCTTAGTGGAATAGCTTCTGGGAATCTCGTGGCTACACACATTATTGTCAGTAAATAGGAGTTTCCTCTCCTAGTTCTCGGTAAAGGTCCAACGCAGTCAATTATTATTCTGCTGAACGGCTTGCAAAATGCTGGTATGGGCTGCAATGGTGCTCGTGGGATCACTTGATTCGGTTTACCCACTCTCTGGCACACGTCACAAGTTCTACAGAACTCCGCAACATCTCTCTTCAGACTTGGCCAATAGAAATGAGTCAACAGTTTCCCTGCTGTTTTCCTCACTCCTAGATGTCCTGCCAAACTAGACTCATGAGACAAGGCTATCAATGTATGCCTATACTTCTTCGGTACCACTATCTGCATTTTCATTTCCCAATGTTCTGTCGCGGGTACACTCGTAGGTCTCCACTTCCTCATCAATACATGGTCGTGAAGATAGAATCCAGTAGAACTATCATCAGACACGCCATTTCTATTTGCTTCTCCAAAGCATTCCTTCAAAGTAGGATCATTGCGCTGGGCCTCGATAAGTTCCTTCCTGCCAACATTGAAATCAGGGATATCTCTAATTTCATCTCCACATTTTCATCTTTCACAGGCTTATGTCCCTTTTCCTCATCAAATATATCACCTAAACCCATATCCTCATCGTTAGTTTCCTTATTCCTCATCATGGCTCTGGTCACTACACAAGCTGGGTAAATTCTTTGGATACTTCCATCATCCGCACTCTCCTCACTTGCATTTACTTCACCTCCGCTCAGAGATTTCCTACTCCCTGCAACTGGAGTTCCTTCTCCATTTCCACAGTCACTTTGGACCTTCTTCCGAATTCCAATATCTAAGACATCTTCTTCACCTTGCACATCGACATTCCCATCCTTCACATTCCCAAGGGGTTTAGCAATCATTATTGGCTCTGGGACCACCTTATCTCCGGCTAAATCATTTCCCAAAAGCATATCCACACCATTTATAGGGAGTTCTTCACGGACTCCAACTTTCACCTTGCCACTAACATATCCTGTGTCTATTTCTACATAATGCAATGGGGTATTCGTTCCTGCAACCACACCTCTTATTCTAGCCTCTTCACCGGTATATGAACTTTCGGTCCAATCCAATGTCTCTCGGAGGACTAGACTCAGATTCGCCCCTGTATCCCTTAGGATTTTTATTTGCTTCTTCGCTCCTCCAGGTAATGATATCGTTCCTTCTGTTATGAACGGTTGGAAACTATCCACAATTTTCTCCTTCCTCTTAGGTTCTACATCCAAGCTCACTTGTGGTTTCCTCCATGCCACAGTCAATCCAGCAGATTTGGACACTTTCCTACACTGATACTGCACATGACCACTCTCTCCACATCCGTAACATTTCACATGCGACCTTTCCTGCCTGTTCACATAACCGTTAAAATTCTGCTGCCTCATAGGGTTATACTGGGGTGGGTTCCTAGGTTTACTTCTCTCTTGATACTGCGGAACATAATGGGGTTATGATCTCTGGGGGTTGTAATGGTCCTGCCTATAATCAAAGTGGCCTACTCTTTGGTCATTCCTTCCATAAGCATGTCCCACATTCCTTATTCCAACTGGCTTGTGACTCACTTGCCCTGTACACATCTTCCGCATAACAGTCAATTCATCCGCTAACTGTGCTGCATCCGTTATATTCTTAATCCGACTCCTACAGATTTCATATCTGATATGAGGGTGAGCCATCTCTGTAAAGTGTTCCAACAACATCAACTGTTTCAGGTCCTCAAAGTCTTCTACTCTCTCCGATTTGCACCATCGATCGAATCGCATGGTACTCTCCCTGGCCAACTCGCCATATGTCTGTCCATCTGTCTTCTTCATATTTCTGAGTTTCCTCCTATATACTTCAGGTGTCATCTCACTTGTCTTGAGCACAGCCTCCTTCACTCTGTGGTATCGGACTGAATCATGTAATGATAAACCTGCAAAGGCCTCCCTTGCTTTACCCGTGAATTTCGCTTGGACCAACATCGCCCAACCGCTCTCTCCCATTTTCTGATGGTGGCCAGTTTTTCGAACTGGATAAAGAAATCTTCTGCCTCTCCTTCTATAAATTCGGGTAACTGACTGACCCTATCATCTCCTCCGCCTCCTGCGTTTCTTCCTCCTTGTGCACCCCAGACTTCTATCTCTTTTAATCTTATTTTGTTTTCCATCTCCTTTAGTTTTAATTCCTTATCTGCTCGGATTTTCTCTATCTCAACTTGCGCTCGCCAGTCACATTTATCCGACTCTGCATTGCCACTTAACTGCCCTTCTTCTTTCTCTGACTCATTCCCACTAATTCCGCCAAGAACTTCCTTCCTGACCAAGGCTGTCATGATTTGTCTCTGTAAACCACCCTTGAGAGCATCTGACACAGTAATGTTATATACCTCTGCTAACTTGTGCAAGTCGTCTACCTTAAGCTGGTACAAATTATGCATATCGGGATTTTCCACAAATTCGCGCATGGCTTTACTCTTAACTATTTGATGTATTTCCACATTCTGTTCATGCATTTCCACTTCATCACTGTGGTCACTACCCATTTCTACTTGATCGCTGTACGTAGCCATTGTATACAGACTATTTCACTTTATATTTCACACTTTCACTTAATTAAATTTTTCAACACAACATACCTCTGTCCTTGGGAGTTTACTCTGGGGAGTTCCTACATGTGTAATTCTTACTTGCGACTGTATCTGGCCGGTGTTCCTGTGTGGGAGAAGCACTGGTTGTGGCTTCCTTGTCTGGTTCTGGATCCCGGACGGGCCCCCCAACTGTCACGTGACCACCTCTAACCTTAAAGCAATTAGTTAGTAAATAAAGGATTTAGGAGGACAACAACAGATCTTGCCTCATCCCTTAAAGGTGGAGTGACAATAAACGGATATCTATTTCATTTCCTTCTTCACACTTCCTTCTGTAAATATATCTTATCCCCTTTCAGTTAGGGAAAATCATCATCCCACATTAATTATAATAAAATGGAGGTTACAAAAAGATAGTAGGTAATTTTCTCTATACCTATATTGAATAAGCCTAACAGTACAGAGCTAAATGAATGCATTTATCTTTGCATCTCAAAATCCAGCACATTCTTATCATATGAGGTAATTATTCAATGTTTCCACTGCGACTCAGTTAAGCTACTGCCTCTACATCAACATAGCCATCATATTGCATTCCATGCAATTAAACACCAATTCCTATTATCATCACAGTCCTACAAACACGCACAAATTATATTATCTCTATCCAACCACTTCAACAAGTTCTGCTCCTATAAACACACGAAAATTGGATCCTTGCTAATCATCTCAAATAACATACATCCTACCAAGATATGCAGTCATAACTCACCAGAAATCATTGCTCTTTCCCTCCTGCGTGTTTTCCGTTATATCTATTCCCGTTATTCCTCCCATTTATTCTTTTCCAACCATTACTTCCCCCAGCAAAAGGACTACATGTCCATCTCCATTTTCACGCAGCAGAGAAAAGAGACAGAAAGAACAACTCTTTCATTGTTCTAAGCATTTGAGTTGGCACCACAGTTCCAATACTCTCTTGGCATCATCCTAACGATACATTCAATATCGTAAAATACACATCGTACATGGATCATACATCAAAAGCAACTACAATACGTATTTCTATAAATCCTTACGTAACTAGAGCACCGTGGATCTCACAAGAATAAACGTATCTCTAGACACATTTTATCTAAAACACTTTAATATCAGGCCGTGAATTCGCGTCTGTATATAAACATTAGCTGCACTACCAGCGTTTGGAATAAAAATAGAGAATGTAATTAGCACCAGGGGGTGACTATGGTAACAATATATATATATATATATGCTTAGACATGACTATATATATATATATATATATAAACATATATGAAATACATACATACATATATATATATATATATATATATATATAATTACATTATATGCACATATTATATATACATATATATATATAATTACATTATATGCACATATTATATATACATATATATATATATATATATATATATATATATATATATATATATATATATATATATATATTGGAAATAGACTCATCCACTGGGATTCGAACCCTTGCCTAGGCGGCTTACGTCTTTTAACGCAAAGGCCTTACTGACCATGCTATCACGACCCTTAAAACGTAGCGACTTGGTTCACGGTCCAGTCGTTCCGCCAAGGGCACTCGGACAGAACATGCTACGTAATGTATTTCATCGAATCCTTTATGCAGGTTAGTCTTCCGAAGACTAACCTGCATAAAGGATTCGATGAAATACATTACGTAGCATGTTCTGTCCGAGTGCCCTTGGCGGAACGACCGGACCGTGAACCAAGTCGTTTCGTTTTAAGGGTCGTGATAGCATGGTCAGTAAGGCCTTTGCGTTATAAGACGTAAGCCGCCTAGGCAAGGGTTCGAATCCCAGTGGATGAGTCTATTTCCAAAAATTGTCAAATGATATATATATACATATATATATATATATATATGTATACATATATATATGCATGTATTTATATATATATATGCTTAGACATGACTATATATATAAACATATATGAAATATATATATATATATGTATATGAGAGAGAGAGAGAGAGAGACAGAGAGAGAGAGAGAGGAAGAGAGAGATAAATAGATAGATAAACAGATAGATAGATTGAGAGAGAGAGAAAGAGAAAGAAAGAAAAATAATATATAGTGGAACTACAACAGAATGTGTTCAAGTGTCTCTATCCCTGCCTCTTCCGTCATTTTAAAGTCATTGACCAATCGGGCGGCGGCAAGATTTGGGAATAGTTTTTTTTTTTTTTTTTTTTTCTCACTGCTGTTCAATGACTCGAATATTTGTCCTGACTCACGATAGTCGATTTTATTTAGCTGATGGAAAAACCCTGCGAAGTGATAGGGTTAAACCCTTTTTACATTTTCTTTTTAATGTAGATTCACTTGAGCTATCGCCAAGCGATTATATCTAACAGAGTGCAACCCTTTGCTTAGATATGGGGTTCATTCATCGAGTCTTGTAATTGATACAGATGTTTCATTCTGACTGTCACCAGTCTATTATATTAAGATATATGGTCCCTCAGGTACTTGGAAATTTATCGCCCACAATAATGATCCATTTGGCTGTGACAACTTGATTATTGTTTTGTTTTACATGAGCGTCAAGCAACTTTATTTCTTGAGGGAGGCCTTGTTTATTCGCAGGAGTAAAAATATTTAACCCAGAGGACCTCAGGTTCTAAATGACAATCATCAGGAGAACCTCAGGTTCTAAATGACAATCATCAGGAGAACTGCATACAATAAAAAGAAAACAAGGTGCCATTCAGCGAAAAGAAGATGAACATGCTGGTGATAAATGGGATAAAAAATATAGTCGTGTGAGAGTTTGTTGCCGTGAGGATATGATTATTTCCTAGCACTAGCTAATGCTTCTGTCTTTAAGTCCAGTATCGTACCGAAGAGGTGGAATTACAGAAGTGAAAAAGACTGATCTAAAAGGGGTAGAAGAACGAAGAAATATGAAATAAAGATGACCTTTTTTTTTCTTGAGAGAAATCTGTTTTCCATTTATAAAAAAAAATGCTGAGTCTTGGTCCATATTGATATCAAAAATACTCCTAAAATACTGATGCAGTCAATACCCAATACGTAGAGTACGTGACTGTTAATATCCTTATTGATACTGACTGCATAAGACATGCAGTCAATACCCAATACGTAGAGTACGTGACTGTTAATATCCTTATTGATACTGACTGCATAAAACAGGAAGTCAATACCCAATACGTAGAGTATGTGACTGTTAATATCCTTATTGATACTGACTGCATAAGACATGCAGTTAATACCCAATACGTAGAGTATGTGACTGTTAATATCCTTATTGATACTGACTGCATAAGACATGCAGTCAATACCCAATACGTAGAGTATGTGACTGTTAATATCCTTATTGATACTGACTGCATAAGACATGCAGTCAATACCCAATACGTAGAGTATGTGACTATTAATATCCGTATTGATGCTGACTGCATAACACATGCAGTCAATACCCAATACGTAGAGTACGTGACTGTTAATATCCTTATTGATACTGACTGCATAAAACAGGAAGTCAATACCCAATACGTAGAATATGTGACTGTTAATATCCTTATTGATACTGACTGCATAAAACATGCAGTCAATACCCAATACGTAGAGTATGTGACTGTTAATATCCTTATTGTATCATTATGTTTATCATCATGTTCAACATAAGATTTTCTGTATCTATTTGATGAGTCTGGTTTTCATTGAGTGACGTCAACGAGGCTTGTCATGAATTATGGAACTTCTATAGAAACATATTTGTACGCTCAGAATATATATTATTCTCTTCAGCCTATGTTTATGATATTTGACGAAATATAAATCAAAACCCATAAAAGCAATGTTGCCTTGATGCCGTGTGAAAGGCAGAGATGAAATTCATCATCACACACGATATCAAAACTTATCATGATTGAACGCATCGTATAACTTACTTTTTCTTTATTTTTCTTCTTCTTTCTTCATATAAAAATTATGAATAAATAAATGAGAGATAAAAAATTATAGCTTTTTCATCTTTGATAAATGAATGAATAAATGAGAGCTTGTCGTTGGTTACATCACTGATTATATCGCTTTACTCTTTTTTTTTTTTTCATCAAATGTCGGCCAGAAATTTCTCGGATTACCTATGTTTCAGACGCAGCCTGTTTTGCAATGTCGAGTCAGGGAAAAGCGAGTCTCTGAGCTGGAAAAGCTTTTAGTCACACAACTCCTTTTTGGTGATATTTTCCTTTGAAACAGTGTAAGTAGGTCAAGGACAAAGAATTCCTCTCTCTCTCTCTCTCTCTCTCTCTCTCTCTCTCTCTCTCTCTCTCTCTCTCTCTCTCTCTCTCTCTCTCTCTCTCTCTCTCTCTCTCTCTCTCTCTCTCTCTCTCTCTCTCTCTCTCTCTCTCTCTCTCTCTCTCTCTCTCTCTCTCTCTCTCTCTCTCTCTCTCTCTCTCTCTCTCTCTCTCTCTCTCTCTCTCTCTCTCTCTCTCTCTCTCTCTCTCTTTCTCACTCTCTCTCTCTCTCTCTCTCTCTCTCTCTCTCTCTCTCTCTCTCTCTCTCTCTCTCTCTCTCTCTCTCTCTCTCTCTCTCTCTCTCTCTCTCTCTCTCTCTCTCTCTCTCTCTCTCTCTCTGCTCCATGCATTAGGCAATAGTTCACATATTATCTCTTCTTTACCTCTTATATCATTCCTAAAAGTAAGGGGACATAATCAATACCAATATTTGAAAGACATCGCAGCATCTACTGATTATATATGTTTTTCTTGTTTTTATATAATCATGAACACCAAACTAATCGGTTCGTTCTCAGCTCAATTGCAGTTGTATCTGACCTTGTTTTACAAACCGATGTGAAACATAAGGAAGTTAAATTGACAGTATAATTAAACATGAAGAAAAAATAGGTGAGGAGCTTACGCCAGGAGACGCGTAGTTGTAGTCAAAGCCATCATCTTTGCATTTTGCGTTTGGACCGTTGGAGCAGATGATAGTTAATGCTAAGAGTCGGAGAGAAATGCGAGATTCGAACCAACAGCTAGTCAAATGTAAGACCAGCACGCTTCCAATTACGCCACCAGCACATTATAATTAAACTTGAGTATCTACGTAATACAATCTTAATATATTGTGAGAATTTTTTCCACATTTTACATCTTTGGTTGTAATGTCCACTGATATGTCACTATTTAACTTAAGACGGGTAGGAATGAACTGTGTCCTCTGTATGAGCAAATACACAATTTTAATAATCCAGAGTGCTAACGTTATTAAGGTAATTACTATTAAAGCTGTGAAAAAAAAATCAAAAAGAAGCTTCATGATAGGAGAGAAGTTTGGGAACGGTCAGCTTACATTTGGAGTGGATAGATAGTTCAAAGGATGAATTTAATCTTAAGAACTCCTTTAAGAGATCAAAATGGAAAAATTCAGGATATTTTCATTTTGTGAGAATGACTTATACCCCAAGAATCGCCTTTTTCAGAAAAAAAAATTCCTACTACCTATTTGATCTCTGATCTCGCAAACGTCTATAACAACAAAAGCTCTTTTTAATTTTCGTCTTTCTATCCTTTGTTAATTTTGACAGATCCCATATACACTGCGTTCGTCTGGAAAGAACAAATGATGATATTCACTGGTATGGACATAGATTTTTTTTATCAATTTCATTGCTTACAAAGGTAGAGCCATTCCTATTTCCTACTAAATGGAAAGATATTCTTTTGAGTTGATATCCTTGAACGAGAGCAGGTAAGCTGGCCTATCTTTGATTAATAGTGAGTCAAAAGAATCGATCTACCGGTAATCTACTAAAATCTAGACGAGATTAATTCTCATTCCTAGGGTCGGGAGAGTCTGACTAATTAAGGGGAACAGGAAAAATCGTTAAGCTAGAATCCGATTTCAGAGGGATGTTGACATAGAATCAAGTGTCAGAAGGGATAATGCAGCTGAAGTTCATGAAGAGGAAAAATGGTTTGTATGTGAAGCTATCCATTGGGCTTTGAAAGGGACTTCCCTAAGATAATGGAGGCAAAGTATGAGGGCATTTACTTTAAAAGAGGCAACTTTTAGAAGATCACGAATTACATCCTTTGTTAAAAATCTACAAGAGCTTCTACGTCAGACAGTTCATGCAATAAAAAGAAAAGGGTACGTCGTAGAAAATTACTTCAAACTTCGGAAGTAATATGTCTTCCCATTCTAGGTTTATAGCCACTAATTTGTTTATTTTCTAAATTCTTCCTGAATGAGATTGATGTTCGAGATGCTGTTCTGATATTCCTCCTTAGTTCAAATAAGGGCTTGATGAGGCCCATAAAATAAGATAACCCACGCTTCGACCCAAAAGCATTCTTTACTCTGAACATATCAACAAACGTGACTACTTGGATTTAGTAGAAAAATGCATAAAATTTGGATAATTTATTTTTAACAATCAAGAATATAAAAAGTATGAAGAACTTCCAATGGGGTCTCCATTGAGTGCGGTGGCAGCATCACCCTACATGGAAACATTGGAAATGGAATATTTTCTACATATCCCAGATAACTCCATGTGGTACCGTTATGTTGACGACATCCTCTTCATTGCACACAAAACAGCCAACACAAGAAACCTACTAGAACAACTGGATGACGTAGACGACACTGCCATCATCAGATCAGACGACAGTGTTCAAGGTATACCGTAAACCGACGAACAAGGACGACTTCATCCACTATTTTAGCGCACATGACGAAAAGACCAGGAGTTTTATCTTAGGGCTCTTAGAATATGCAGCGAGGAGTATTTACAGAAAGAAATTAAATACATAACCGCTGCATTCAGGAACCTAAGGTACCCAGAGGGCATGCTAGGGACATTACTACGGAAAGCCATTAAAATCAGACAGAGAAAAGAAAGTAAAGAGAGGCCAGATTTACGATACCTTATGGCTCCTAACTCTGACCACTCTCACATGCTTTCCAAGACGCTGAGACAAACAGGGCTTATCATAGTAAATAGCACAGGAAAGAAAACAAGACACTTGATCACAAATAACAAAACCAATACGAACCGTGACAATAACATCGTATACAAAATTCCCTGAAATGAATACGACAGTGCATACTACGGAGAGATATACAGAGGACTTAACAACAGACTCAGTTTGATATTATTAATCATTATTTATTTTCAATAACAATAATAATAATAATATTATCATTATTGTTATTATTATTATCATTATTATTATTATTATTATTATTATTATTATTATTATTATTATTATTATTATTATTATTATTATTATTATTATTATTATTATTATTATTATTATTATTATTATTATTATTATCATTATTATTATTATTATTATTATTATTATTATTATTATTATTATTATTATTATTATTATCATTATCATTATTATTATTATTATTATTATTATCATTATTATTATTATTATTATTATTATTATTATTATTATTATTATTATTATTACTATTATTATTATTACTATTATTATTATTATTTTTATTATTATTATTACTATTATTGTATACGCCACCATATACATGATGAGTAATATCACTCGCTCACACCGCTCACTCACTCCCTCACTCACTCACTCACTCAATGTCCGGCCCTTCTAGCTGACTAAGAACCAAGTCAGCAACATCGGGTTCGCAACAACAACTCGACCACCAAACAGACATACGAACGCACATGAACATCCGAGTAACCAAACAAACACAAAACACAAATTAAGTATATTGACGATCCCCCCTGGATATATATATACATATTTAGTTATTAAGTAAATCACACCCTGTAATCCCAGGATACTAACCTTAGGAGATGACCGTGATCTTGCTCAAATAAAACTCTAAAGATTATGCGAGCATGACGCGTCATAAGTGCTGAGATTGTCACTTCCGGCGAATGACCACCAGGGTAGGTGGCCGGAGAGACGAGTTGGGACGATGACGGGTGTTGTGCAACAAGAAGTGGTGTGATAAACAGTTATGTATGTAACCACATTAATGTATCGTTCTGTTTAACAGTTGACAGTGTATATACCATAACTGGAAAACCTGAAAGCTTTGAATAAAATGGTATAAACTTAATACGAATCTACACATACCAGTACCCCGTACCTAGTGAACGATACATTATTACTGGTGGCAAACGGTGACCGCGCCCACGTCTCTAAAGAAACAAACTAACTACCAAAAAAAAAAAGACTATCGAGGACTCATCCTGCGCACCCCTCTGCACCAATTGTGTTCCTCCAAAAGAAGCGGTGGTGAAAATTTCTCACCACCTGGTGGCAGCAAAACCACACCCTGCACAACACCTACGTTATCACCGCCGACTCGACAATAACTACCAGCCTCTAAATAAGGTAACCCAACCAACACCTTTTTCAAATACGTAATAGTATCATTACTACTATTACCTTACCTATCCATTCCTGAATCGCTGATACTGCTTCTCCTTTTTTTTTACGAGAATATCAACGAGGCGCTACCCTCATCTAGAAGTAAACCTACACACACCACTCAACCCAGTACCCTATTACTATGGTCACGTATTATGGTGACGCACGCCTCTCTCAACGCATAACTACAAAGAAGTCTACGCCCAGCCACAGCCCCAACTGGCGATAACTACAATCTTGTCTACATTTTACGAGTGCAGTGTCCAATTAACAAATAATATTCCAAGTAAGACTATTACGAATACCATTTAAACATTTAACAGTGTTAAATACTATATATATAATTAAAACAAATTCATTTTAATAATTATATTCATCATATGAATAATTTTTTCTAGATTTCACTATTCCACTATTTTGCATACATACTATTATGTTCATATGCAATTTTTTTTTCCAGTGACATAATTTGTGTTTACACTATATGTCACTCACCAAACAGTCGTAACATTAATTGGCTGAAAGAAAATAACATGCTTCAAACATTTTGTAAATTCTAATTTTCAACCACTAAAACTTATCAAATACAAAATTTCACATATTCCTAATACAATTTCATATTTGTAGATATGCAATAACCTTACTAGATTTGACTATTACATAATATCACATTCATATGCATTCTTCTAGTTAAGTAATTCTTGTCTAAACAAATAGCCCTTATATGTTTAAAATTCAATATTTACATAGAACTTATACATTTTTATCAATGTAACCTATTTTACTGCTGTAATTTTTTTATGACATTTTATTATTATTATATGTATATACATATTTTTATGATTTTACATATGTAATCCCATTATACTGTATAACCGTTGACATACTATATTCCCCCTCCCATATCTAAGCATAACATATTACCCTTAGTTACTATATACCTATCATTCATATTTTAACAGCCCTTTTTTTTTCTTAGATTACAAATCAAACCTAACTATTAACTAATACATACTAACTATTAACTAATACATGACTTAACAACATGGCCTTTGCCACCAGATCCAAAATTAAACAAAGCTTACATAGCGTCTTCTCAAAGTCTAGAGAAGAATAACAACAACATGACATATCCAGTGACAAAGAGGAAATACACACAGAAGACTTAATTGGCAATGACAAAACAGACCATTTTTACCTATATCCACAGGTTGACAATACCTTTTAACAGTTAACCAATGACCAGTTAAATAATCCTGACAAAACTAATCCTAATGCAGATAATCCAATAGACCCTCTTTATGAGAACGATGTCTTACCTTTTTTCAACCAGCCTTCTCAAGTAGACACCTCCAACCCATCTCAACCACAACAACCCACCCAACCAACTCCTCATGTTGCTCCTCCTAATATCATGCCTTTCAACCAGCTTCCTCAAGTAGACCCCTTTCACCCCTCACAATCACAACCACCCATTCCTCCCATCCAACCAAATATGCAAACAAAACCTCCTATAAACCATAATCCATCCAACCCCCATATCCCAACACATAATAACCCCCCTCCCATTCAGCAGCAGTACCAAACCTTCCCCTTTCCTTCCCCCCATACCCCATCTGGTCAAACCCACTCCACACCATACCACCAACCACCACCTAACCTTCCTCCAAACCCACAATATTACCCTTACCCACTACCTCAACCAACAATAATTAACAACTATCAAACCATAACCCCCCTCACAGAAATCCCAACCTTTTCCCAAGATAGTGGACTATCCATTACAGATTTCTTGACAGCATGTGACCTGTTCTTTTCAAAGAACCCCCAATACTCGGAGACAGATAAAATAAATTTGTGCCGTCAGAAAATAAACCCATCTGACATTTGCCGTTCAAAGGCAAGGATGCTAGACAGCTTAGTTGCATGTGGAATCACATATCAGGAATATAAACGCCACCTTCTTAAGGTCTTTCATAACAAACAACCTAATAACATTTCCTTCCTCATCACCTTCCTCAATAACACTAGAGTCCAACCACATTCCATTACTAATATAATGGATTTTGTTGCAAACGGAATGAAAGAGGTCAGAGAAGACCTAGAGAATAACTCTCCTTGGACTCACACTGACCAATTTGGTCAAAATGTAATGCCAACAAAACACTTACTAACATTCCTTGAAATAGCTTCCTATCTCTCCCAACTCCCTCCAAAGTGTTTAAAGGAAGCCTCCAAAAGGGAACTAGACACTAGAAATCCTCTAGCTTATACCTATATCTTAGATATCATGAATGCTTGCAATGTATCCTTAGATACCCCCAACCATCTCCCCAGACTAAATAGCCTTCACTCACAGCAACCCCCTCCCACCAATCAAAAACAACACACGCAAGTACAACACCACCCTATCCCTTGCTCAGTTTATGGAACCATTTCCCACACCGATGCCCAGTGTTGGACACAGCAAAAACAACACACGCAGGTACAACACCACCCTATCCCTTGCTCAGTTCATGGAACCATTTCCCACACAGATGCCCAGTGTTGGACACAGCAAAAACAACACCCACAGGTACAACACCACCCCATCCCTTGCTCAGTGCATGCTACTACCTCACATACGAATGCTCAGTGTCAAGTTCAGAATCAAAACAAACAAGTTCCACCCCCCTTTAAACACCCACTCCTACCTACACCAACACATCCAATCAAATACTGCAACCTACACCAAACATCAACTCACTCCAACAAAGAGTGTTACCTACAGAAAACACAACAACAACCGCATCAGAGAACTAACAAACCATTCACCACCCCTCGACAAACAGCTCCCTCCCACACGACACGCACTACTCAACAACGATTGGGGGAACGTGTACCAGCCTCACACACCAAACCACCATAGGAATATCTCATACACAACACAAATACCTCACCCTAGAAGTGAGTCTAGATCAACTTAAAGTTGACATGATGGTTGATACAGGAACAAACCTGAACATCATCCCAAGAGCTCTGTATGAAGCATTAAATGACCCACCCCAAATTCAATTTTCCAATATGGAAGGACTCCTAATAGAAGGGAGCACAATTTCTCTACACGACACCATAGACTTAAACATTGAAGTCAATAATTGTAAGGTAGGTTTCACACCTTTCCACATAGCTGATGAATGGAGTCTTGATCAACAAGGTATAATAGGACTAAACTCATTGAGGATTTGGAAAACTAAGATAGACTTTGAGACTAACAAAATCTCCTTCCGAGATGTAAATAATGAGTCAACAGTTCCTGAGACACCCGACTCAGACACACAACATCTCTCATGTCTACCTTCCTTCAATACTCCCAATCCCACTAACAGCTATTCCTTCCGACCACCCCCTTATGTCACCTCAAAGGCACTGATGTCTAACACAGTCATCATACCCCCTAGACATTCAATAACAGTCCCACTATACATACCCGGTGCAATAGACCATCAGGACGTCATAATCGACTCAGACACGTCCAGGCTTAACAACATAGCCATTGAGTCCTCCTGGGACACAATATCTGAAAATAAACATACATTAGCTATATTAACAAACATGTCAGACCAACACCGTAAAATCAGGAAGAATACAAACATCTGCGCAGTCCATCTCCATAATTCCCCTATCCAGGAACCACTGCCGCAACACATCAACCAAGTAAGACCAACACAACCCCTTCCCCCTATTCCCCCAGACCAAATCACGACATCAGCTGACGGAGAAAGTCATAACGAGCTATTAGCTCTCCTACAGAGGAATAGATCAGCTGTCGCCTTAGAAGGCGAACCACTAGGCAAATGTGATATAATCAAACATCACATCCAAATTCCCCCAAACACCACCCCTTCATACACCCCCGCTTACCGCATACCCCACAGTAGGAAATCCCAAGTCAATGACAGTGTACAAGAGATGATACACCAAGGCGTAATTTCCCATTCAGACTCCCCATGGAACAGTCCCCTCTTTTTGGTCCCTAAGAAAGACGGAACCTTACGCCCTGTTGTTGACTTCAGGAAAGTAAACAACCTAACTCAATCTGACCCACACCCCCTCCCCGCCATGCAAGATGTACTACAATGCATTGGCAACGGGAACTCTGTTTTTTCCACAATAGACCTCAAGTCAGCCTTCTGGCAGGTCGAACTAACAGAGGAATCAAAACCCGTAACTGCATTCTCCACCGATAAAGGGCATTTCCATTTTCAGCGTATGCCCTTTGGCCTTAAGAATGCCCCCTCAACCCAACAAAGGTTGATGACCCGCATTTTCAGTGACATGATAGGAATCTCATTATTCGTCTATTTAGACGACCTCATTATATATAGCCCCACAGAAAGAGACCATCTTAACACTTTAGAGATTGTCATCAAACGTCTCAAAAATACGGGATTAAAGATTCAATTAAAGAAATGTAGATTCCTCATGAAGGAACTCATCTTCCTAGGCCATAAAGTGGATGCAAAAGGGATTCACACAACCACAGATAAAATAGATACAATAAACAATTTCCCAACCCCCAGAAACGCTAATGAAACAAGAAGTTTCATTGGGTTAGCCTCCTACTACAGACACTTTATAAGAAACTTTGCTGATATTGCTTCCCCTCTGACCAAATTCACAAGGAAAGGCGAGCCATTTCAATGGTCAGAAAGAGAACAGCAAAGTTTCGACATTCTCAAACACGCACTCACCACAGCCCCTGTACTAGTTTTCCCTGACATGAAGAAAGAATTCTTCCTTTACACAGACGCCTCCTCTAAAGGAATAGGCGCAGTCCTACAACAGAAAGATGACAATGGCAAAGAACACGCCATAGCCTACGCAAGTAGAGTCCTAAACAAAACTGAAAATAACTACTCAACTACACACAAAGAAGGACTTGCAATCATATGGGCACTAAAACACTTTAAATACCTCATTTTAGGCTACAAGATTACCATACTAACAGACCACCAACCCCTAGTCTATCTTTTTAACTCCAAAGACTTACATGGGAGAGTTGCTAGATGGAAAACAACTCTCCTTGATTACGATCCCATGATCGTATACTTAGCTGGGAAAGCTAACGTAGTGGCAGACTGCTTGAGCAGACAAACTCACATCACCCCCATAACCCAAACCACATGCATACCTATGCAAGAACTCAGAGATGAAACTGACAGAGACCCAATATGGTCTCCAATAAAACAGCATCTCATTTCACAAACCCCCTTACACTCCCGACCACCTGTCCCTATTGAGGAACTCAATCTGGTCGACGGAGTCATAAGGAGAACCATTAATACAAGAGAGGTGACTGTTATTCCCAGAGCCCTAGTCCCCAAGCTCCTACACATATTGCACGACAGTGCAATGGGAGGCCACTCGGGCAGAGATAAGACACTAAACACTGCTAGACACACATACTACTGGCTTAACATGAAAAGAGATATAACCACACACATAGATTCTTGTGTAACTTGTAACCAATTCAGAGGCCCTGACCCGAAACAAATCCACATTAAAGACATCCCACTCCCTGCTGAGCCATGGGAAACACTTGGCATTGACCTACTGAAAATGCCAACGAGCCATCAAGGTTCCAATTATGTACTCACAGCAGTTGATTATTTCTCTAAATACACAATCTTAATACCACTCCAAGACAAAACAGCAGAGACTGTAGCCAAAACCCTAGTCAACAATATCTTTTGTAGATACAACATACCACACACAATGTTATCTGACAATGGCTCAGAATTTAAAAATCAGGTGATGCGCGAAATAGCACACCTGTACAACATTGACCAAACATTTGCCACTGCATACCACCCACAGGGAAACGGTCTGACTGAGCGAACAAATCGCAAGGTCCTAGAGATTCTCAGACCATTGGTCAATGACCTCATGGACAGTTGGGAAGATTGGCTACCACAGGTACAAGCCAGTATAAATAGCACAGTCAATTCCGCAACAAAGATGTCCCCACATGAGATCATTTTCGGCAAACCAATGCGCCTACCCTACCAAATATTCAACCAACCACCCCCACCCTTATACAACCTAGATAACCTCGCACACTGCATCAAAAGAGGTATGCAAACCATTTACAAAAAAGTTAGAGCAAACCTGAAAGAAGCCCAGGAAAAGACAAAGACAAAACAACACAAACGGTCAATTCCACTTGACATAGCACCTGGCGACACAGTCATGGTAAAAGACTCAGGTAGAACAAACAAACTCAAACCCAAATTCCTAGGCCCCTTCATAGTCACAAGTTCACTCTCTAACAATGTTTTCCTACTAACAGATCCTTCCGATCACACCACCTTCACCATACATGGAGAGAAGTTGAGAAAGGTCAAACTGAACCTCGACCCAATCTCACCTCCCATCCACAACCCACTTATCACAGACACACACCAATCACCAAAACGCAAGTCTCATCCCATGACTCTGCGTCGACGCAACTAAACATGCACTCTAGCTCTCGCCCCTGAAGATGCAGGACGTCATGTATCTATCAGTGGAGGTTAAAATGGCCCATTTCCAATAAGAACTCCTTTCCGCATAGCTATCAAAACTTCTCTACTTCCTTCCGACCAATATAACCTTAGCGAGAGTCAGATAAACATATCCTCATTCACTGAGACATAACCTTCATCCTCCAAAAGTAAATACATCATTAATTA
>NC_134804.1:23165643-23170643 GCF_046742065.1 Oratosquilla oratoria | reverse complement strand
TGATTGAGTCTTTTAATACGAGACACATAACCAGTACGAGCTTGAGGTTTCACGTGAAAATGAGGAGGAAAAACTACTTTTCTTCGTTGTTTGTTGTACTTTTAATTACAGGAGAAGTGGGTCAACAAACTCGGAAAAAGATTTTAACATTGTCGAAAATGTCATATCAGTTGTTCATTAGAACTTTTATGTGGGTAAATTACTATCCACACAGCTTGAAGTTGAGACACTACAACTTAATGGAGGTATATGAAATATGTTACAGACAGGAGGATTCAAATTGGCAAAGTGAAAGAGTAGCAGTAAATGAGGGCTAGATAACATTCCTTCAGAAGAACAGAGTTTAAATACTGTTAGGTTTATCATCAATTATGTAACCAGTGTTTTACCTGATACACAATGCACCAAAATGTCTTCATTGTTTCATTGTATGTATTCCGTATGAATTTATTTTTTAATGTTGACATTTGTGTTTCAAAGCTATCGCTTCTAACACTCTTTATCTTTTGACCGCTTTATTTCTTTGTTAATGTTTTTATAACATATTATTTGGAGCGTTATGTTATTTGTTTCCTTTGGCAAACATGGAACATTCTAAGGCTTGTAGGCTGACTTGTTGCATCAGTATAGATAGTTACTTTATTTCTCTAACGACTATGCATATGGTATGGTAGCCTTCTCAATAATTTAACCACTTTTCTACTATACACATCAGCATCGTACCCAGTTGGTTTCAAGGTTTCATCTAAGTTATGTATGTAATATGCTTAATGAGATATAATTTTCCTATTGTTAGCTTTTAAATCAGGTCCTTCAGTGACTTTTATCATCCAAACATTTATCACTTCTAGCCTATCTTCAAACCTAGATTATGATATTTCTAGATATCTCTTATACAAGTCTTCTGAACTTTCCAAATTAAAAATATAAATTTCTTTTGCAGCACTCCCAGTGCATCTTTGTAAAAGCCTTGTCAACTTTATTCTTCCACTGTTTCATGCACTTTCATCAAAAGTTGTTGTTTTTTTTTAATCCCAATCTTCTAATGGATTGCCATCAAATGATCAAAATTCTAGTTGGAGCATTTGTAGTACTTTTATTAAGTATTTGTCTTTCCGGTGTACCAGTCTAAAAGTCCCCCTGCTCATCCCCCCCCCCCCCGGGGGCAAAGTATCCTAGGATATTTCTTCCCCCGGGCAAAGTATCCTAGGATATTTCCTCCCCCGGGCAAAGTATCCTAGGATAGTTTCTCCGAAGGGGAGGACATATCCTAGGATAATTATCCCCCTCCAGCCTAAACTGCCCCCCTACTCCATCTCTATAAACTTCACAAGCAGCAGTTGGTTAGGTTAGGTTAGGTTAGGTTAGGTTAGGTTAGGTTAGGTTAGGTTAGGTTAGGTTAGGTTAGGTTAGGTTAGGTTAGGTTAGGTTAGGTTAGGTTAGGTTAGGTTAGGTTAGGTTAGGTTAGGTTAGGTTAGATTAGGTTAGGTTAGGTTAGGTTAGGTTAGGTTAGGTTACGTTACGTTACGTTACGTTACGTTATGTACTGCTGCGACAAGACATATATGTAATGCTGAGAAGCATTAGAGTATGTACTGCTGAGACAAGACATGGATGTACTGCTGAGAACCATTACAGTGTGTACTGCTGAGACAAGAAATAGATGTACTGCTGAGAACCATTAGAATATGTACTACTGAGACAAGACATAGATGTACTGCTGACAACCATTCGAGTATGTAATGCTGACAGAAGACGTAGATGTACTGCTGAGACATGGCACCTTATGTGTTAAAATAATGACCATGGCACCTTATGTGTTAGAATAAACCAATACAAACTAATGTGTGTATCATATATCCTTGATTTTCTTAGGGGCGACATTCTAGACTGAAGGGGGAAGAAGTGGACCAGTCTGTAATTTCCCCGGGGGCAAAATATCCTAACCTAATTCTTCCGGGGGGGAACTCTGGGCAGGGGGACAATGTGGGCTGTGACACCGGTATCTGCATAAACTCAGTATATTGTTTGTACTCGCTCTTCGGTGAATTTGTGCCATCTACATCGTGAGTGTTAATAGGTGAGGCATAGACTTCTGTGAATGGTGTAAAACATAAGCTCTTGGATTCAATGGCACTGAGGTTTGATACGTTTAACCATAGTTTAATCCAATTCTGCGAGATTCTAGACACAGCTGAGGCATGTCTCTCCATAAAGTAATTGCTTGCTTTCTCGTCAGGAGCAGCTACTTTTAAATCAGTATTAATCTTCATTTTTCAAGCTTTCTCTATATCATGGGTTTTCATCCTATTTATGGCTATGTCCCACCCAATCACCTTTTAATCCTGATGTCTGTCCCCCATGTGATGATATACAATTATTATCAAATGAAAAATAAACTCCCCTTCAGCTGAAAAACGCGTAAAAACTTGGTTAAAACCACTTCCAAAGAACAAGGCATCAATAAAAATAAAAAAAATACCCAGACTTTCTCAGTTCCACTCAATTCTCCCCCCCCCCCACCTTAAAAATCATATTTCCCAACTGAAAGACCGAATTACCCTCCTGTGGGGCGTACACCCCATGTTAAGAACCATTGCTCCCACGTTGAGAAGCACTCTATGTTTCGTTTCCAGTTAGTTTCCCTTTTTCCTCATTATAGATCCTAGATTTAGCTTGTTGTCCAGCCCAGTTGACAATAGCATCGGCACATGCTAATTTCATTTTTATGCTAGACTTACTACTCTGGTCTGAATACTATCTTAACCCCTGCCCCCATACTCGCATTGAAATCCCTCAATCATCTATGCCCTTCATGGCAAGGGTCCTCGCTAGCTTAAGACTTCTCTCCATTTTATCTGTTATTTTTTCTAGTTCTGCCTCTAGTACTTTAATCGGCTTATTTGGCTTACTGATTTTTAAAACAGTTTGTATTGTGTTCATACTAAGCTCAATCATATTAATATTTGTTTATTTATGTTGTTATGCAACCTATTTTTCTTTTCATCATCAACAGGTCTACAAAGCTGAAACTAATCCATTATTAGTCAGTTTTCATGCACAGAATGTTTAAGAACTTCAGTCTCCTGTTTCACGAAATTTATTAAGAATTGTGTCCATCTTATCCATAATGGATATCTGATACCTGATATATATGATATTAATATATACAATGGATACCTGATACCTGATATATATATTATGTTAACATATATAATGGATACCTGATACCTGATATACAGTATATGATATTAATATATATAATGGATATCTGATACCTGATATATATATAATGGATATCTGATACCTGATATATATGATATTAATAAGTTATCCCACAGTTTAATTATGATACGATAACAACGAAATACTTCTTTCTCCTGGTCTGGCTTTAGTTGAACAGATATATTTCTTTACTAGCTAAAGATTTGTGTTCATGAAGACGCTCCTCGGCTACTACTTTAATTATTTATTAAAGATTTTAACTTATACATTATGTATTGACAGGTGTGGTTAGTGAAATCCTTTCTAATATTCCAGGATATTCTATTTCTAGACGCAAGATCGCAGATCCTAGATCTTAGTCCACAGTCGTTGTATCTTACACTACGTTTAAGGTTAATATACGTTTTTTCTTGAAACCTTACTCGCAATTCGTTGCTTATAATTCTGTGAATCAGCTCATGAGCTCAACCTCAATTCAAAACATAGTTTGTAATAATCTATGTATTTAATTACATAAAGTTCACTTTATTAAGGCACTAATAATATATCTTTTACGCCTCTCAGGCTCCCTAAGATGCTGAGTTAGAGCTACAGCAACAGCACTGAAAATCTGTTCTCCTCCATCCTGCTTATCCAACCCTTCCCTTCCCCAAATAAAAACCTCTAACGTGATTGCCCTATGAGGATGAACAGCTACAAATAGAATTAAATAAAAATCTCTTTGCCCTAATGATTATATTATATACTCTTACAAAGTTACAGCTGTACGTAATTGGCTCGGGTCGGCCGCATAAAACGCTGACCTTGGAAACTCCTACAGTGGTGCCACATATTCCTATAACCTTTATTATTAGGGTGTACTGGTCTTTATACGCGTGATAATCTACAAACAATGATATATAACTGTTCAAGTGAAGGAAATGTACAGATTTAAAGCATGTCAGGATCAAGTTTAAAGAGTATGACATCACATCAAAATAATTAATCGAGACTTCTACAATCATTTCCCAATAAAGGCTTCCCGTACCATAGATAAAATTACCTGACGTTACCCAGAACAAGATATATAAAGTTGGTCATAGCTGTGAAGGTAATTGATCTGAACGTTCTAGCTTCTGCCTGTGTTACGATTAATCAAATATTGTGTATTTCATTTCAGCTCATTCCAAATCAGATAGAGTTAAAAAGATTCTCGTTGCCACCAATAAACTAAATGACAGCCTCATCGTTTTAATGTACAATAGTTCCACTTGATAGGACAAATACTGTCCACAATTTGTTATTTAAGCGTACTTTACTGATGATTACTTTTGGTATCAATCTTTTGACATGTTATAGCTGGATATTATTCCTGGAAGAGCGTGATTCCTCGGAAAGTGCAAGATGAATAATTGAGTTCAAGGTTGAATTTTGGTAACTAAGTTCCAGATTAATCTTGACTAACATCAACTGATTCAATGTGGTTACGTTTCTACAATATGGTTACATATTTTATAGATACTGATCCTACCTAATGAATGTTCCATGAAACCCATCATTCATAAATTGATTTTTAAACAATTAGAAATGTAGTTAAAATATTCAAATTTTTCTAATATACTTTACTTTAGGATTCTTCTTTCGCATGGTAAGTTTTGTCAGTTTGATGATTAATGGCGCTCAAAACGAAAGTAAACTCTGTAGATTCATCTTTTTCTTTCCCTCTGTTTATCGAGAGACCATTTATCCAAACCTCCAGCTGTCATGACTTCTAACTGCACAACGTGGTCGCTATT
>NC_134804.1:23155643-23158143 GCF_046742065.1 Oratosquilla oratoria | reverse complement strand
GAGAATATGTCAGGAGTTACAAGGGAAGCGACACAGGCGGAACGCGAATATATTGGCCACCGGAATACATACGAGGGGGAAGGTTTCTGCATGTTCCAGCGACCGTGTGGAGCCTCGGAACTCTCCTTTATTACCTCATTTGCCGCGACGATCCATTCCACTCAAATGAGTCGATCCAGAAGGCTGACCCGCCTTTCCCAAAGAATGTCCCTAGGCCATGCCGAGACCTGATTATGCGCTGTTTCGTCAAGGACCCATGGGAACGCCTCTCCTTCAACGGAATTTTATCCCACCCGTGGCTGAAGGTAAAGGACCTCGATGTCCATTTAGAGCTCGAAACTGCCAAAGTCCTCAAGAATAGAACTCCGAAGAAGAATCCTCGAGTGAAACAGAAGTAGCTGACCTTACCAGAGGAGAACAAAAAGAGGAAAAGAGGTCCACCGGATGCAGCGAAAAATCGAGATAAAGCCGGCCAGAAAAGAAATAAACGACTGAAAAAATAATAGTCATGATAAGCATCCTTTTCCTCTAACTAGATTACCAACGCATTCCTGAAGAGAAAACAAAAGCCCCAGAAAGGCCAGACTTTGATCAGCCCAAAAAGACAAAAAAGTCTATAAACAAATTTCCCTGAAGAAGTCGTAGATGATATAATTCCAGGAAGAAAGAATACCTTAAATGTTGCATGCAGTCAAAAATATTTTCCCGGTGTAAGGCATTGCTTCGTGAGGAAAGAATGTCTTATATTAATACGAGGTTTCTTATGTTTTCGGTCAGCACAGAGACAAAAGTCACTAAATGAGTTGGCACCTTCGAAATATCCCCCGGAATTTGCTTCTAGTGGCAAAATATATTTGAGTCCATTGATAGCCAGCGGTTTCCATCCTCCCTTGAAATACCCAGAGCCACAAAACAATCAGTTGAAGTTGAATACACAAAATGCCCGAAGGAGATTAGTAGAAAATGAAAAGAGATACACTGGGACTATTGCTGTACTACCTGGATCGCATTTAAGAAAATGAAAAGCCAAAGAAAACGTGAAGATGACAACGATGAACAACCTTGCTTTTCCAGTGTCTGCCCTTTAGCTCATGATCTCATAAACAACGACAGACGTGGAAATAAGAAGCCTGGATCATTTGATGCAGTTGAGACTAAAAAAGAAAGAGAAAAAGATTGAGACCATAGAAGAGCCTTCTTTCCAGAATTAAAAAGGAAAAGACCTCTACAGTTTGCAAAATGCTTCGGGAAATCGCAACTTGGCCGGAAGAAAAAAAAAATAGAATTCATCCCACGAAATACACGGAACAGGCAAACTCACTGCAGTATCATATGAAAGAGCCGAAACAGCGCTATCTGAACAAAATCTGAGGGCCCTAACCCTTTGGAGAATAAAAGGGTTTCCCTCAGCTGAATGAAATCGTCCGGTAGTCACCAATAAACATAGGTACATATAAACATTTATATGTGTATTGTCAATTCCGCTTCAGATCTAGAAGGCTTTTCTTGGGTACGTCTTGAATCTCTTTTGTTGGATGAAATTTTGTTAGATATTTCAGTCGGTTCCTTTGCTATCACTGTCTAGTTTTCGCAGTCACTTCAGTATCCCATCAGTGAAGCCAGGTTCCATATCTAGGCTGAACCATTTCTCACGTGAGAAGCAATCATCAGCCGCAAAACATAATCAAAAGAGGTAGAGCAGCCAATACATATGTGCATGCATATACTGAAATATAGTATACTTATATAGATACACACGCACACGCATGCACACACACACACACACACACATGCGCGCGCACATACACACACACACACACACACACACACACACACACACACACACACACACACACGCACACACACGCACACGCACACACACACACACACACACACACACACACACACACACACACACACACACACACACACACACACACACACACACACACACACACACACACACACACACACACACACACACACACACACACACACGCGCGCGCGCACGCACGCACGCACGCACGCACACACACACACACACACACACACACACACACACACACACACACACACACACACACACACACGCACACACATATACACACAAGCACACACACACACACACACACACACGATCACGAGTCCAACCCGTGGTCCAAATACCATGTTGAAAGATCATGGTGAAACACACACACACACGCGCGCGCGCGCGCACGCACGCACGCGCACACACACACACACACACCTTAGCCCCCCTTAACCTATTCGGCCTACCTGCCTACCTCCCCTTCTCCTCATCCCCTGCCCCTGTCCAGGAGGTTGACGTTGCCACTAAACTAAGTAAATTAAAGTATAACAGATCTACAACACCTTTTGATCTACCTATGAAAATCTACAAAGAATTTACTCCAGTACTTGCCCTAACACTTTCCTCCATAATCAATGCTTCACTGAGTCAAAACTCCTGCTCCAGTGACTGGAAAGTTTCATATATCAC
>NC_134804.1:23135643-23138143 GCF_046742065.1 Oratosquilla oratoria | reverse complement strand
ACGAACAGAAAAGGTCAATTGGAAGGAATTAAATTACCACAAAGTCTGTGCTCTGGGGTTGGCACAGGTGGGAACTGGTGAGTCTAGCACTGTCCATTTAAGTCACCCAAGGACTAGGAGTCCTACCCGTGATGGTTGACAAAACATGTTGCGCTTGTGCATCTGCACAGCAAAATTGCAGACAATGCGCATGCGTCAAAAGTGGAAGGAAATGCACAAACTGCAGAAGAGGAGGGGAATGCAGAAATCAAGGGAAGCAACAGCCGCTGGAGGCGGGAAGTAATCAACTGGGAGAAGATGTGGAGAATGTGGAGGTTGGGAGCGTTGTGATGGAGATGAACGTGGGTGGTGGTCTTGTGAATGGGAGAGATTCAGAAGAGGGAACTGATCCCATGAACTTGAGGCCGGAGGACGAAAGCCCACGTCATTAAGAGCAGTAGGGTGGGAGAGAGGAGGGCAGGTTCTGGCAGACGTGACAGCAGCACAGGGTTAAGGAGTGGCTGAACGACGCCTACAACAGGATACTTGCCTTCTCCCTAGGAAACATTTCGCCCGCCTAAATGCAATGCAACAAAAGGCCTAATAGAGGAAATGACCCATTTATTAAGAACATATATAAACTCAGCTCCCCACGCCCCGATCGCATTCAAAACGCTAGCTATTCTTCCACACCTTACATGTCAGAGGACCCATAGAAAATCTAAGCACTCGGAGAATGTCCAGACTTTGCAACGGAGGATGGAACAGTGGGGAAAGGGAGGAGCGAAGCAACTGCTGATGGAAGCAGAGGCCATCCAAGATAGACTCAACAAGGGCACCAACAGAGAGAAAAGTTCAGAAGACAAAGCCAGGAATTTTGCAGACAAGATTAGGCAGGGGAAGGTTGCGGCTGCCACGAGGTTGCTCGCAGGGAAGAATGAAGACCCTGGAGTTTTACCTTCTCCACACCCCACCTCTCCACACCACCCCAAGCCTAGATGCATCGATTTAAAAACTATAAACTATATTTTGTATCTATCTATCTCTGCTTATATCTCCCTCATATCTCCCTCTCTCCCTCACGGTCCACTCCCGCATCTCTCTCTCTCTCTCTCTCTCTCTCTCTCTCTCTCTCTCTCTCTCTCTCTCTCTCTCTCTCTCTCTCTCTCTCTCTCTCTCTCTCTCTCTCTCTCTATTTCCTCCTCTCCCTCCTCCTGTCGCTCCTCCCCTATCGTTCTATCTATAAAAAATAGCCAAGAGTCACAAGTTTAGAGCCAGGATTTGACAGCAGCTCCAGAGCATGGTGGGGTTAGAGATAAATATAATATAGGAAACTAGACTGTTCAAAGTTCACACAGGGCATTTACACAAACCTGATGTTAAGGTATACATGATGGTTAATTGTAGAGATAGATATAAGCGTCAATCTGTGTGCGAAATTTTGGTTCGTGGGCAGTGTCTAGCATATCAATATGCAGCCACCTCCCTAGACAAGCGACTTAGAGTAACATGGCTATGCACAAGCCCAAGGCACAATATGGATTTTATGACCCACAGTAGACGTTAGTCCCATCTCCCTCTCCCCTCTTCCCTTCTCCCCCTCCCCCCTTTTTTCCACAGTTGCGTGTGGGCAATTTCGTTTGTCCCCTACGTGCTCAGACGCAGGACAAAATCGTTAACCTGAACATTAATTACAGATTGCAAGTTTTTATAACTAACATTCTTTTCCTATTGAGATGATGTCTATGGTGAGCCCAAAAGCGGTGCTTAAGTCCCCCTTGTTGAAGGTGAAGGGAGATTCGGAGAAGGTGGTAGTTGTCTTTTACGTGTAGGCAGATAGGGGCGTGCAGTCCTCTTACGTGCAAGCTAATTTGTACACAACGTGGGTCTGACGAATTTCATGTGGTTTCAGTGCGGTGTTATTTTTCAGGGGCAAAAAAAGTCTTCCTACTCCTACAGTAAATTGGAAACGATAACTTGTCGCTTTCTTTCGAGGGGATCACATTTCTTTTAATAGTTTTTATTAGCTTCTCACCGTCCTTGTACTTGCTGGACGTGCGGCATTTATAAAATATGCCTTTACTTATTCCTTCTTGCTCTGTTGTGGTGCGATGTGGTTCTTGATACCAAGTGTTACTCTTCGAAGTTTAGCTTGGACTTCGACTTTGGAGTATTCATTACTGATGAGCAGTTGGTGGGCTCAATCGATCTCCTTCTGGGTATGTGACCAAAGTGAACACCAGGTAAGGGCTATGTCCATAAAACTAGGGAGTTTTAGTACAAACTTTCTCACTTATTTATAGATATGTCAAGCTTTACACCTTCAGTAGCCTTCCCTCCTTATACAACATGCAACTCCGTTCTTTTATCCAACCCCGAAATTCCTTGTAGTCATTAAGTCATTCAACTTATCTTTTCCACTTCTTCTTACTCATCCCCAGACTTTATATTCATTTCTCTCTTCACCCACTTCTTGCTTGTCACCTCTCGTTTCGTTTCGTAGTCATCCCTCCACATGATA
>NC_134804.1:23113143-23130643 GCF_046742065.1 Oratosquilla oratoria | reverse complement strand
AGGGAAGTGAAGGTAACAAAAGAGGGGGAAAGACATCTCGGTGCAATGATCGGCTCAGCATCCTTTAAAAAGCAATATCTTGAAAAGAAAGTTAACGAATGGGTGGCGGAAGTTAGGCTCCTAACCTACTTTGCAAAGATCGAACCGCAGGCGGCATATGCCGCATTCATACATGGGGTTAAACATAAGTGGAACTACTTATTAAGGACGGTACCTAACATCACCGACCTACTAAGATCCCTTGAAGAAATTATCAGAAACGAACTAATACCGACTATCACCAACGGACGGACAATAAACGAAGAGGAAAGAAAACTCATTGAGCTTCCACCTAGAATGGGAGGGCTAGACATCTCCAACCCGCTAAACCTTGCTGACATAGAACATCAAAACTCCATGAAACTCACGTCCTCATTGACAAACAACATCGTGTCGCAAGATCAACGGAAGGAGACTAACATGGAGGAAATCGGAGAAATTAGAAGAAACATTTCAAAGGGAAGGGAAGCGAGGCAGAAGGAGGAACTTTAAGAACTTCTAGCTCGGCCATCGAATTGTATAAAAAAAAAACGATAACAGTGGCGCTGGAAGTTGGAGCGTCCAATTGGCTGACAGCACTACCAATCAGGGCAAAGGGATTCACCTTAAACAAAAGAGAATTCACGAATGCCATTGCCCTGAGGTATGGATGGCCATTGGGAGGGCTGCCTAACAGATGCTCCTTGGTGTAAATTTTACTCCGGACCATGCGATGATATACAAGCAGTGTGGATTCATTTGCATGCGACATGATGAGGTAAGAGATCTCACTGCCCAAATGCTTCAGGAGGTGTGCAAGGATGTGACTATCGAACCAACATTACTCCCACTAGGTGGGGAAAACTTCAGATACCGCACGTCCAACACATCAGATGAAGCAAGAGTGGGTGTCAGCGCAAGAGGTTTCTGGACACGGGGACAACTGGCTTTCTTTGACATGCGAATATTTGATCCGATGGCCCCCTGTTACAACAACCTAACTATTGAGGCATCTCACTCCTGGAACGAGTATGAGAAGATCAGGATGTACGAAGAGCGTATACAGAATGTAGACCAGGGCTCATTCACTCCTATAACCTTTACGACTTCAGGTGGGATGGGGCCTAGAGCAAAGGTATTCTACGCTCGGCTGGCAGAGGTGATGGCTGAAAAGAAACAACAACCAAAAAGCAGCATTGTTTCATGGATGAGATGTAGACTGTCATTTTCACTCCTAAGATCAGCCCTCCTATGCCTGAGAGGTACCAGGTTCCCGCCGCCCAATTCAGCACATATACAAAACCTAGATTTTGAGCAGACGGTGGTTGACAGTAGGATAAATGAACTTTTGTATTAGGCATTATTAATAAAGAAAAAAGTAGATAAATAAAAGGGTCGTCGACCACAGTCATTGGCGGGAGAGGGGCCAATGAACTGTGTCTGTGGGAAACAGATCCTGCTGCTTCCACCACACAGTTCCACGAGGATGGAGGTCGTGTTAAAGAAAAAAAAAAGTAGTAGTAGTAGTAGTAGTAGTAGTAGTAGTAGCAGTAGTAGTAGTAGTAGCAGTAGTAGTAGTAGTAGTAGTAGTAGTAGTAGTAGTAGTAGTAGTAGTAGTAGTAGTAGTAGTAGTAGTAGTAGTAGTAGTAGAAGAAGTAGTAGTAGTAGTAGTAGTAGTAGTTGTTGTTTTTGTACCAGTGGTGGCAGTAGTAGTGATAAATTGAACAAGAGTATTGACGTGAATAATATGGTAATTCAAACATCGTAAAAGGATGAAAGTTAAACGATTGAAGTTTCTGCGAACCATTGCTTGAAGATCCAAGAAGACCAAACAACTAAGAAGTTGGGAACCTCTTTCCTCGTCTGTTAAGAAAGAAAGAAAAAGAAAGTGATAGACAGACAGATAGATAGATAGATAGATAGATAGATAGATAGATAGATAGATAGATAGATAGATAGATAGATAGATAGATAGATAGATAGATAGATAGATAGATAGATAGATAGATAGATAGATAGATAGATAGATAGATAGATAGGTAGATAGATAGATAAAGAGATAGGTAGGTAGAGAGAGAGAGAGAGAGAGAGAGAGAGAGAGAGAGAGAGAGAGAGAGAAATAGAGAGCGGGAGAGAAATGGAGAGAGAGAAAGAGAGAGAGAGAGAGAGAGAGAGAGAGAGAGAGAGAGAGAGAGAGAGAGAGAGAGAGAGAGAGAGAGAGAGAGAGAGAGAGAGAGAGAGAGAGAGAGAGAGAGAGAGAGAGAGAGAGAGAGAGAGAGAGAGAGAGACGAAAGATGGCACAAGCTGGTGTTTTCAGCTGTTTTGTAATTGGAGTTTTTATTTGACAAAATTCTTCACAAGTGGCAAGAGTTTCTATCAAATCAAAGTTAACCAAGTCACTATGTTGTTAAGAGCAAATTTTGTGTTCTTCCTTCTATTCTAGTTCCTTCTTTTATGACAAATATTTCCATTAATATCACCAATTCCCTTGACATTGTCTCCTATACATTGTCACCACTTCTAACATCTCTACTACCATCTCTATCATAATCAGCCAGTTCTCTTCTTTTCTCTTGTTTTTTTTTTTTTTCTCATTCTATCATCATCTTAGATCTCCCTCCTTTCATTTCTTTGTGATTGAATATTAATTTCCTGCTCAAAGAGGTATGCTGGTCATCTCTCATTTCTGCTACCCATCCTCCCTCTTATGGATGGGGATGACAGGTGGTGATGGATACGGAACTGCCTAGTGTAGGCCTTATGGTCTCTTGCAGTCTCCTTCATTCTTATGTTCTTATGTTCTTCCCTAAACTACTCTTTTACAGCGCCTATGGCTTCACCTCTTCAGCACGATACTCTCCCCAAGGATAGAGGCGCTGGTTATCGCCTCCTTCCCTTCGTCTTCTTTCTTCGTCTTCCTTCTTCTCTTTTTACTCTTTCTATTCCCCTTTCTTTCCTCCTTGTTTTCCCGCACCTCTTTTTCTTCTTCTTACTCTTTCTCATCCTCAATCTCTACTTTTTTCTTCCTTACCCTTCTCTTCCTCCGCATTCATCTATTTTTCATCTTCTTTTCCTAGTCTCCCTTCTCTTCCTCTTCAGGTCTCTTTATCCTTTTCCTCCTCCTCCTCTTCCTCCTCCTCCTCCTCCTCCTCCTCCTCCTCCTGATCTTCTTAATACTAATCCTAACCCAGATATTCCTCCTCCTCTTCTTCTTCTTGTCAGCCTTCCCCTCTTCCACATTCTCTTTCCATTCCTCCTCCTCTTCTTCTTGTCAGCCTTCCCCTCTTCCACATTCTCTTTCCATTCCTCCTCCACGTCCTTGTCCTATTTGACCTCCTCTCTCTCTTCCTTTTCCTTTTAATCCTAACCCTGATATTCCTCCTCCTCTTCTTCTTGTCAGCCTTCCCCTCTTCCACATTCTCTTTCCATTCCTCCTCCTCGTCTTTGTCCTATTCGACCTCCTCTCTCTCTTCCTTTTCCTTTTAATCCTAACCCTGATATTCCTCCTCCTCTTCTTCTTCTTGTCAGCCTTCCCCTCTTCCACATTCTCTTTCCATTCCTCCCCCTCTTCTTCTTGTCAGCCTTCCTCTCTTCCACATTCTCTTTCCGATCCTCCTCCTCGTCCTTGTCCTATTCGACCTCCTCTCTCTCTTCCTTTTCCTTTTAATCCTAACCCCGATATTCCTCCTCCTCTTCTTCTTGTCAGCCTTTCCCTCTTCCACATTCTCTTTTCATTCCTCCTCCTCTTTTTCTTGTCAGCCTCCCTCTCTTCCACATTCTCTTTCCGATCCTCCTCCTCGTCCTTGTCCTATTCGACCTCCTCTCTCTCTTCCTTTTCCTTTTAATCCTAACCCCGATATTCCTCCTCCTCTTCTTCTTGTCAGCCTTCCCCTCTTCCACATTCTCTTTCCATTCCTCCTCCTTGTCCTTGTCCTATTCGACCTCCTCTCTCTCTTCCTTTTCCTTTTCTTCTTTCCCTCCACTGAGAAGACTGTTTTTTACGACTCCCACAGGTGGTTTTCTGCTGACTTCCGGCGCCCCGCCCTCACATGATTACTGTAACCAGAGATCTTGCAACTTTCCTCGTATACGACAAAAGAAGAGCGGAAGTTTCTCTGAGAGGTTAGCGCCTATTCACACATGAGATAAGAATTTTCTCTTTTTGTTTAATCACACTAGATAACAGGTCTATTTTTTTTTTCTCCTTTCTTCTTTCTTGGACTAAACAGCCCACAATAAGTGAGGCTCTTGTACAACCAACGTATCATTTGTCACTCAATGAAATGTGTGGTCGAGCTCCGATACCAATATAACAATTCAAGTTCTCTAAAGAGATCTCTCTGAAAATGTATGCCACGCTCTCTTTAAGAAAAAAAAGTACCCATCACCCGAAGAACATCTTGACAGAAACCATGCGCCACCAGGGGCTTTGAGAAGTTCCTGTCATTAATAACCAAAAGGTGTTCCTCAGATGCTAACCGCAACCCTCACCCAATGGGAATGATTCTTCTCTGATACTAAATGGCTCTGTCTGTCCTAGAGTACATTTTTCTTGCACTTTTGATGTCATTGTGGCGCATTGGATTCGACTTTTCTTTACCCCATGTGAATCCGGGCACTAAAGCACACTACTAGGAATAATTGTAACCAGTTACAAGCCATTTAGTGAACCATTTTTGGGATATACTTTCATATGAATGGTATTGAAAGAATAACGAAAAGATGAAAATATCCATAGCATGTTTATATGTCATCTATGATATTTTACCAGTATTTATATCCAAACCTATCTTAAAATGACCTAACCTAATCCTACCTATACTAACTAAAGTTAGTCGAATCTTGTCTAACCAAGTTGCATTCAGCCAGCCACCGTTCAAATGGTTTCTTAGTGGATTTTGTCTTTTAACATCCGTGTTTGAATCCCATGGCTACCTGTAGATTTCGTCTTTTAACATCCGGGTTTGAATCCCCTGTGGCTATTTGCCCTGGCGGCCTGAGTGCATCGGCCAAAGATGATGGCTTCAGCCACAGATAAACGCCTACTGACGTAAGCGCCTCACTTTTCAGTCAATTACTTTACGTATTCCACCACTTCAACATATAGCTTTCTTCTCAGGAGCTCACCGAACTGTATTTGTCTGTTTATGAAACGTTTCATTCTGTCTCCTTTTGCTGTTTGCTTCTCCCACTTGAACGTTGATCGTTGTCGATGAATAATTTCTCAACTCCTATTACAATATTTACCTGTTCTTTTATTCTATCCTATTTCCTGTGCATGTCCTCCTTCAAAATTGCGTCGTATCATATTTTTTTTCTTGTTCCTTCCTACATCCAGTCTTCTCTCATACTCTTCTTTTCTTCGTGCATTTGTATTCATTATTTCCTTCACAGTAGCATCATTCTACTTCCTTCATTTATCTTTCATTCGTTCGTTCCTTTCTACAGCCCTTTCAAACTTTCTCCTTTTTTTCCATTCAATCGTTGAATTTTTCCAATGTTGTTTTCTTGTAAAAGTTCTCCCTTTATTTATTTTCCTCCCCTCCCCACCCTTCCTTCCTCCACCTACCTCCAACCTCCTCACTCCTCTCCACGTATTCTGTACTGTCTCACTCTTCTTCTTTTGAACATCTTTCTTTTATTCCTTTGTCGTTGTTTTCCCCTCTCAACCACCTTCTAGTACTTATCTAATTGCTTCGTTTTCATTTCTCCGTCCGACAACTCTCAATCTTCTCTGTGTTCTTGTTTCATTTTTTATATGTATTTCAAGTTTTCTTTCGTTCCTCCTTTTTCGTTTCTATTTCTTGCCGCTTTTTCTGTATCTTTCTTTTTATACTACCGATGTTTATACTTGTATAACCTCAAGATGCCTTCTCTCTCTCTCTCTCTCTCTCTCTCTCTCTCTCTCTCTCTCTCTCTCTCTCTCTTTCTCTCTCTCTCTCTCTCTCTCTCTCTCTCTCTCTCTCTCTCTCTCTCTCTCTCTCTCTCTCTCTCTCTCTCTCTCTCTCTCTCTCTCTCTCTCTCTCTCTCTCTCTCTCTCCTCTGTCTCTATATGCATATCTTTAATCACACACACACACACACATATATATATATATACATATATATATATAAAATACATACATATATATATATATATATATATATTACTTATATATATGTATAAATATATATATATATATATATACATATATATATATATATATATGTATGTATATATATATATTATATATACATACATATATACATAAATACACATATATATAAACACACATACACATATATCCAGGGAGCAACGTAATGCCATCTGTCCACTCTATCGACAACTCCATTGAGGGTACAAAAGAGCCGCAACCTAATATCAACCAGTACCCAGGAATGAAGATGATTGCCAAGTTCCGTCATAAATCCTTATTTCCATTTAGCTCATCGTGATCACATTAGTCTCCGTATTGAGGCCCACGACAACCGGGATGATTACTTTCATTCATACATATATATGTATACACACACACACTTATATACTGTATATGTATGTATGTATGTATGTATGTATGTATGTATGTATGTATGTATGTATGTATGTATGTATGTATGTATGTATGTATGTATGTATGTATGTATGTATGTATGTATGTATGTATGTATGTATGTATGTATGTACGTATGTATGTATGTACGTATGTATGTATGTATGTATGTATGTATGTATGTATGTATGTATGTATGTATGTATGTATTTATGTATGTATGTATGTATGTATGTATGTATGTATGTATGTATGTATGTATGTATGTATGTATGTATGTATGCATGTATGTATGTATATATATGTATGTATATATATATACATATATATATATGTGTATATATATATATAAAAGTATATATACTCATACATATATACATATATATGTAAATGCACACACACATATATATGTATATGTGTGTGTGTGTGTGTGTGTGTGTGTGTGTGTGTGTGTGTGTGTGTGTGTGTGTGTGTGTGTGTGTGTGTGTGTGTGTGTGTGTGTGTGTGTGTGTGTGTGTGTGTGTGTGTGTGTGTGTGTGTGTATGAACAGGAGATTTCTTTTATGCATACCTCATTGAAAGTGATGGCTAGCTGTGCGCTTATTATTTTCTTACGAGTACTTTACATATGTCTTACTACGTACTTGTTCTCCTTTGAAAGCAGGATTATGACTTCACTATAGGTAGTCATTATATCTAAGTCGCGATTTCGGACAAAAGATTCTTCTTCAGTAGCTTGGGATATTCTTAGTGGATAGGGAAGAATGTTCCAAAGAATGGAGTGATGATATTACATTCTATAAATTTGTGTTCATACCTGCTCTTCACTGGGGGAGGTTACTGGATAACTAGGATAGGTTACTGGAAATGAGAGAAGTTATATATATAAAGAGGCGTACATACGCACGCGCACACGCACACACACACGCACACACAAACACACACACACACACGCACACACACACACACACACACACACACACACACACTCTCTCTCTCTCTCTCTCTCTCTCTCTCTCTCTCTCTCTCTCTCTCTCTCTCTAACGAACAAAATACATAATATAATAAGTTGCTCACTTAAAGAAGGAAAAATACCAAAAGACTGGAAAAATGCTATCATTGTACCAATATACAGTATAAAGGAGGAAACAAGGAAGAACCAACTAACTACAGGCCAGTCTCACTAACAAGTACTATGGCCAAAACTTGTGAGAAAATCATCAAGAATAGATGGGTAAAACACCTGGAAGAAAAAAATATAGTAAACCCAAGACAATTTGGGTTCAGACAAGGAAAATCATGTACCACAAACTTAATATGTTTCTACTCAAGATTAATAGACATAGTGCAATAAAAGAATGGATGGGCTGATTGTGCCTTCCTGGACTTACAAAAAGCTTTTGACAAAGTACCATACAAAAAATTATTTAAAAAAAAAACTGGAGCATATAGGAGGGATACAGAGGAACCTATTAAAATGGTTGGAGGACTTCCTGATTGATAGAAAAATGAGAGCAGTGCTCAGAGAAAAATATTCAGGTTGGAAAGAGGTGATCAGTGGAGTACCGCAAGGATCTGCATTGGCTCCAATAATGTTTGCTAATTATGTGAATGACATGGATGTTGATGTGAAATGTTACATGAGCTTCTTCGCAGACGACACCAAACTGTTAAGGAAAGTAAAAACTGAAAAGGATTGCAAATCACTGCAGGAAGACCTGAATAAGATATGGAACTGGAGTCAGAAATGGGAAGTGGACATCAATATTAACAAGTGTAGCATAATGGAGTTTGGAAAAAGCAAAAATAGAATATCAGGACAATATAAAATTGAAACCAAGGAGGTTGTGCACTATACAAATATATAAAACAATGATGTATAAAGCATGAAAGGTGCGTCTTAGTGTTAATATGATGTTTGGATTAGATGTTGTTTAATAAGTGTACAATAGAAAGTATGGGACGGTGTTTATATCTGTCTAAGCGTGATGTCTTGTGGCCTGGGCAGGGCGGTCAGCTTCCGACGGTAGCAGGTTACAAGTTACGATGGTGAGGATGACATAATAGCTTGAGCCCGAATTTTCTTAGAGAGAGAAAGAGAGAGAGAGAGTGTGTGTGTATTCACTTAGTCTTTGGATCACGTGTTGGACTCGTGATCGACAGCTATTTCCCTCCTGGAAGTGTGTGTGTGTGTGTGTGTGTGTGTGTGTGTGTGTGTGTGTGTGTGTGTGTGTGTGTGTGTGTGTGTGTGTGTGTGTGTGTGTGTGTGTGTGTGTGTGTGTGTGTGTGTGTGTGTGTGTGTGTGTGTGTGTGTGTGTGTGTGTGTGTGTGTGTGTGTGTGTGCGTGTGTGTGTGTGTGTGGTGTCTATATGGGTTGGTGGGTTTGTGTGTGCGTGTGGTTATGTGTGCATATGAGCCTGTATGTGCATGCTTACGTGAATATACCCAAATGCATTGTCTGTCTTTGTCGTGAAGCACATTTTCCCATAACATCATGCATACGTTCGCAGTTAATGTTCATCTTCCTAATTGTAATGTATAAAAAGAAAACACGCTGATAGATTTCCGTCTCTTTCCATCAGTAAAACATGATGTGCTCATCTCGTCATACTTCAGTGTGTATCTCTGCCTGACTTTCTTCCCCGGCCCCGGCCATTCCACCTCCACCTTCGCCTCCAACCCTGTTTCCCTGTGAAGAATACTTGCTCGCTTTTATCGCCGAGCGTACTGGCCTGGGATTAATTCCCAAACGACCATTAAAACTTCTTTTATTAGTAGGTCACAGAATGTCAAGTGCAGCTACTCTTATTCCTTGCCTTCTTCCTCCTTGTCTTTCTCTTCCTCTTTCTCCTCCTCCCCTTCCTCTTTCTCCTCCTCCTCTTCCTCCTCTTTCTCTTGCTCCTCTTCTTCATTCTTTTCAACAAATGGGAAGTCGTGCTCTATGAGGTCACGACACAGCGATTGCAAAAATTTATTGCACCTCAGCCTTGCAAAATCCTCCATGTCTCCACTTGAGGCTCTCTGTCCGCTTGTCCCTTTGTTCGCGTTTTTATCGTAGAATGTCATCATCTCCAAGCACATCCAGCTCAAGTTACGTGTAAAGAAAATAGGAACGTGTATTAAGATATAATATAAATTAATCCGTTTCTTCAGAAGTCTCTTGCAGGAAACCTACGACACCCAGGCAACTGGCGACAGCCACTGTATTGGTCCAAAGAATATATATTGTGTTAGATTGGTATGTGTTGTATGGTGTATGTGGAAGGATGTTGTATAAATTCGAGTACTTTGCTGTTGTTGTTTTTTTGTAGTAGTAGTAGTAGTAGTAGTAGTAGTAGTAGTAGTAGTAGTAGTAGTAGTAGTAGTAGTAGTAGTAGTAGTAGTAGTAGTAGTAGTAGTAGTAGTAGTAGTAGTATTAGTAGTAGTAGTAGTAGTAGTAGTAGTAGTAGTAGTAGTAGTAGTAGTAGTAGTAGTAGTAGTAGTTGTAGTAGTAGTAGTAGTAGTAGTAGTAGTAGTAGTAGTAGTAGTAGTAGTAGTAGTAGTAGTAGTAGTAGTAGTAGTAGTTGTTGTTGTTGTTGTTGTTGTTGTTGTTGTTGTTGTTGTTGTTGTTGTTGTTGTTGTTGTTGTTGTTGTTGTTGTTGTTGTTGTTGTTGTTGTTGTTGTTGTTGTTGTTTGTGTGTGTGAGATGGTTGAATCGGATGGCGGGTTCTTGTTTTGAAATGTAAATCTATCATTTTCATGTTGTGTTATTTGGGTAATATTTTGATTTATGTATACAGATTATTGAGGTTGTTTCGGTACATCTCGTTAATATACTCAGGTATTTTTGTGTGGTTTGTTGGGTGTAAATATTTTTTTTCTTGGGTCTATGCCATGGAATGAGCGAGTGCCCCCAACGCTACAAAGACTCCACAATCAGGGCCTTCATCAGAAGGGCCCTCACTCCTTCCAGTAGTTAGAGTGCTACTCATCAAGAAATAGAGAAAGGAACCCAAGTACTAGTTGACAATGGCTACCCTAACAAGGAAATCAACATGATACGACCAACAAGGACGGTGAACGCATCATAATCTTCTACGAGGCTTTTATGCACTCGGACTATAGTGCAGGTGAACATATATTAAAACAAACAATCAAGAAATTTGTCAAACCCACCCAACCCCAAAATTACCTCGACGTTGTCATTTATTATACAAACAGGAGAACCGCATCATTGCTCTTGAAATATAGCTCATATATGAAAACCCGAGGCCTACAAAGGAGCAATATTGTGTATGAATACTCGTGTAAAATAGGGAATTGTGCGTCCCTACTCTCCTCATACATAGGATATACAACAACAACACTTAGTAGAAGAATTACTCTCCACCTCAGAAATGGTACACCAAAATCTCATACTATCACACGCCACAACACCACTCTAACAAGGGAAATATTGATGGAAAACACAAAAATTACTGAACAGACACATTATACCATTTGTTTACAAACTCTCGTAGCCCTTCTTATTAAAGAGATGTATCCAAACTTAAATCTCCAATCTAAAGACCTTACCATAATTCCATCTCCGAAGTCCAACATCACACGGAGTTCCACTACCCCACGGAGTTCCACCATCCCCACGGAGTTCCACCATCATTCCTCCCCTTTGACCGTTCTTTCGTGACCTCACTTGCGCCATGAATCCTCTTTATACCAATATATAAATCATATCATTTATTATAATCAATATCACTTGAAAAAGTACAAAGTGTACGAAAAATCGTGAATAGATTGAGAACGCTCCACTGTGTTTTATTATTCCTCTTGGCAGTAATATTTCTGTACCAGACTCTTCTCATAAGTCTGCAGTTCGCAAAGTAGAGATTATCAACAAGATCACAAATGCAAAGGTCGCTGTATTTTAACTGTATATATATATATATATATATATATATATATATATATATATATATATATATATATATATATGTATATGTACTGTATATGTATATGTATATATGTTAGTAGAAAGTAAACGCTTGACTCGTCGTAGAAAATGGTTAATTCCGACGTTTCGAACCCCGTCCAGGGTTTGCCTTCAGGGACATACATAGGCATACAAAGGAAATCGTTATATATCGACACGTGTGTCGCCCTGGGAAAGGTCTTCCAGTCGACCGTTACAAATATCCAAATTGTACAAAGTGCGGATTCCGTGGAATAAGATGCAAGTAACAATATGAATATTCATAGTTAACACATTAGTACTCCTAAATATGTTTGGGTTTCTGTTTGCCTTTTGTATGCTTGGGTTTTTAATGGTTTGTCCTTTTGCTTTTGGAGGGTCTTGACGTCCTCTGCCTGTATGTTTAGGTTTGGTTTTAACTCTGGTCGTGCTCGTGTGTGTGTGGTCATATATATATATATATATATATATATATATATGTATATATATATATATATATATATATATATATCTATATATATATATACATATACTACATATTTGTGAAGGCAAGGTGACAATAAAACTTTCAGCCAAAAGTACAAAGTTTCATTCAAAACCAGACATTTCGACGTCTCTGGCCTTCTTCATTGGATTATACATACATATATGTGTATATACTAGTATACATATATAATGTGTATGCATATATATATAAATATATATATATATATATATATGTGTGTGTGTGTGTGTGTGTGTGTGTGTGTGTGTGTGTGTGTGTGTGTGTGTGTGTGTGTGTGTGTGTGTGTGTGTGTGTGTGTGTGTGTGTGTGTGTGTGTATTCACTTGGTCTTTGGATCACGTGTTGGACTCGTGATCGATAGCTATTTCCCTCCTGGAAGAGAGCTCAGAGCTCGTAGGTCCGATCTATGGGTAATGCTATGACCTTGCACACACACACACCCCCAACTCCCCGCCCACGAGAGTTGGAGTAACACCCCTCAGCGCTGCGATACTGATATTATTTCAGCCCCGGGCGAGAGTCGAACCCGGACCTCCGTAGTGGCAGGCCAGTGTGTGTGTGTGTGTGTGTGTGTGTGTGTGTGTGTGTGTGTGTGTGTGTGTGTGTGTGTGTGTGTGTGTGTGTGTGTGTGTGTGTGTGTGTGTGTGTGTGTGTGTGTGTGTGTGTGTGTGTGTTCGTGCGTGTGTGTGTGTGTGTGTGTGTGTGTGTGTGTGTAATACATATGTATTGTAGATAATAGTATAATAACAATATACAATTTCCTTGTTAACTTGTTCAATGCTGCGAACAAGATGGATTACCTCAAGAGGAAATACATGTAGAAGATCAGCAAAAAACATCACAACACAACTTCATTCTCAAGACAGAAAGATGAGTTACAATAGATAATATAAATACATAGAAGAGAACTTAAACAAATATTTAGAGGGAGCATAAGTACGTTGATTTCAAATGTAGGAGAGTTCATAGTCATAAGGAAAGGTCACTCACCTCAGAGTATGGGCAAATGATCATCTATGCTATGGGGTAGGTGAGTTTATATTATCTACATGGAAATACATGATCATGGTTTTGGAAGAATGAAGAATTTGGCGATTTTGAAAATGTATATTCATCTCGGGATTGTAACGCTTCGAGAATCATAAGTCGGTCTCTTTTAGTGGCAATAATGGAAGTGACTTTCACGAGGTCTTCTCTTGTAAGTAGCAATTGACGATGGACTCTAGAGTGATTTTTTTTTTATGGCGCCTGATGATAAATGCAGATGTAGCCTTCTCGTAACTTTAGTAGTCATCATACATATATGCGACATGTGAGGCCCATAGTTATCATGCTGGAATTCGAATTTCTATACGGCATGACTACGCTGGATGTTTTTCTTGTTCTGTAATATTCTCAGACTAATGTCAGCGTTGACTGGGGTCACATTGTTATTGATTATTTTTTTCATAGCCTCTCTGTCTTCCTTGTATGCGGATGGCATAATTTTCATGTTGTAAAGGGACTTCTTGTGGTGAGGAATCTTGTTTCAGGAAATTGTCTAAGTGCCGTTTTACCGTTTTATTCTAGTTTTTGAGTGATCATTATAAGTAAAGACATGTTACACTCTCAGTTGTTCATCATTGATAACACACTAAGTGGAGGAACGTGTGAGGTGATCTAATAGAGGTGTTCAAGTGGATCAAAGGCTTTAACAAGGGTGATGCAAACAAGGTCATCATATTAAAACAACAGGGCAGGACTCACAGTAATGGTTATAAGCTGGACAAATTTAGATTTAAAAAGGAAATAGGCAAGAATTTGTTTACTAATAGGGTGGTCGACGAATGGAATAAACTTAGTAACCATGTAGTAAGCGCTGAAACTATCAGTTGTTTTAAGAAATGATTAGACAACTTTATGGATGGGGATGACAGGTGGTGATGGATACGGAGCTGCCCAGTGTAGGCCTTATGGCCTCTTGCGGTCTCCTTATGTTCTTATGTTCTTATCTTGACGAAAGAATTGATAACGCTCTTATGGTATCTCTCTGGGTACTCTCTAATAACCATGGAGGTAAAAACCTCAGGTTTATGGCATTTACATACACTTCAGTCATAAAATATTAGGCATTCCGTTGAACTAAGGTATCAAAGAAAATGTTTCAGGTCAACTTTTCATTTTCTCTCTTTTTGTTCTAAGTATTTATAATGAAGCACAACAAACCACTTTTTGGTTAGTTTGCTCCCAGTACAGATCCCATTTGCCCTTTTTTTTCAGTTACTACCACTTCTACTTTAACACTTTATTTCCCTGTTTCAGTTTTGTTATCTTTTTTCTTATGCGGACTCCCACGGTTTCACATAAGAATTTCCTAAACGAAGGTTTGGGTTTTCACTTCTCTATGATATTTTCATTTCTCATCTTACTCAATTCCTTTTCATTAGAAGAGACGGTTTTTACCATTTGCAAGCACTTTCAAGTACTTCTTAATGATACTCCATCACAATGGTTAGAGAATCTACAATGCTCCACCCATATTTTAAGGTCAATCGAAGCCACTCAATGTAACACTCTAAGTACATTAAACATTATAATATGTCAAATATTTCCGACTGTCATCCCCGGATTCGAACCGAGCACGTGAGATCTCACTGCCGTCGCCTTACCGACTGAGCAAGACAGTAGCTCAGTCGGTAAAGCGACGGCAGTGAGATGTCACGTGCAGGGTTCGAATCCGGGGATGACAGTCGGAATTATTTTATCAACATCACCGTCACTGGTGATTCTATTCAATTATAATATGTCTTTACGTGTAAACACGGAACAAACTGAATACGTCCACAACTAGTTACACACTGACATCTGGTCAGTAATAATAAAAACCCATCAATAAAACCATGCTGCTCCTCTCGTTAGTCCACAAAATTGTTTCATTGAGCCATGAATCTCCGGCAAGAGAGGACGGGGGCAATGAATTGATCATACGATTGGTTGATTGATTGATGTTTCTTTCAATTCACATGCTTCAAGAAGATTAAGGTGTGAGAAAACAAAGCATTTGTCTGTGTGTGCGGCTGTGCGGCTTGGCCAAAGTGCAAAACTTCATCGTTTCGAATTCTCATATGAATTGAAGAATAAAAAATTGCGATGCCTAAGTTTGCTCGCAATGATTAATTGACGTTTCCCCTTGCCCACAGACAAAGTGGTGAATAGCCAAGTCAATTACAGGCAAAGTTTGGAGCGCAGAAGGCTTCTTAATAAAGTCAATAGAAGTCAATTCTTTATTCAAATACTGCTATCATACTTTTTCTGCTCTGTAGGGCGCGCGGAGTCCACATGATTTCAGGAATCTGAGTGTGTACTTTACGATGTTCACTTCTAACATAATTCCAATGCGCAATGATTAGCTAAGTAATATATCAATTGTGTGCACGCACACACAAGTATATGTAAACATCGACACCCTAACATATATAAGCATGTATTTTATACACACACACATACACACACACCTACACACACACACACACGTGCACACACATACAAACACTTACACACATGCACACACATGCACACACTTACACAGACACTTACACACAAGCATACACGCGCACACACACATACGAACCCACACACACATTCCTACACATACATACGAATAATCACACATTGTGTGTGTGTGCGTGTGTGTGTGTGTGTGTGTGTGTGTGTGTGTGTGTGTGTGTGTGTGTGTGTGTGTGTGTGTGTGTTTTGTGTGTGTTTCACCTTGGTCTTTGGATCACGTGCTGGGCTCGTGATCAACAGCTGTTTCCCTCCCGGAAGAGAGCTCAGACCTCGTATGACCGATCTATGGGTAATGCTGTGATCTTACACGCACACACACACACACACCCAACTCCACGCCCACGAGAGTTGGAGTAACGACTCGAAACGCAGCGATACTGATATTATTTTAGCCCTAGTGTGTGTGTGTGTGTGTGTGTGTGTGTGTGTGTGTGTGTGTGTGTGTGTGTGTGTGTGTGTGTGTGTGTGTGTGTGTGTGTGTGTGTGTGTGTGTGTAATAATAATAATAATAAGAAGAAGAAGAAGAAGAATATACGGTTTATTGGGTATAGCAGCATTACTGCTGAAAATATACATCCTACAAGATTATAACATTATAAAACTATGACAGTGAAAAGGTGTTGTTACAAGCATTAAAAAACAAAACAAAACAGTAAGCTAAGGAATAGCTGTGTTGTACAACAATGTTAATTCTTGTTGTTGATTAAGTCCACAAATGTCGGTATGGGGCTCTTCTTATACCGGTCGGTGCGTGCTCTGATCGGCTTGATGGTATTGTGGTGCCGCACCTGTAGCCGTGGTCGTGGTACCTGTGGAGGTAGCAGGTTCCGGTGCCGAGGATGTTTAACTAGGGTGACCACAAACGACCTCAGACTCTGAAGATAGCGATTAGCAAGGGTAAGAAATCCGAGTGTGGTGAGAGCGTGCTAATAGGTGGTGTATTCTTTGCAAAGTATTGTGCAACAGGCTCTTTTCTGCACTTTCTCCAGCTGTCGCTGCTGCGTGACTGTGAGTAAGGAATCCCAGGAAGGTGACGCGTACATCAACTTGGGTAAAACGATGGAAGTGTAGAGGTCTTGAGATCTTAAGCCTGTGCCCCTAATGAACTCAGTCGACGCAGCATATACAGCTTGTAGGAGGCTGCCCTGACGGTGTTGGCGGTGTTCTCCTTCCAAGTCAACTTATTGTCGATGGTTATCCCCAGCAGCTTAGTTGACTGGACCACTTGTAGGGGATGGCCGTCAATTGTCAGCAGGGGAGGGGGGAGAACGTCATTGGAGGTGTGGAAGTGCATTACCACAGTTTTCTTGTGGTTGATGGAGACTCTGTTGTGCACTGTTCATGTGTGTAGCTTGTCCAGCGTGTCCTGCAGTGGGTTGTAGTTCAGGTCAGTGTTGGACACAGGGATCCTCACCGTGCAGTCATCAACATATTTCCACCTGTGCGATGTGCCTACCAGGGCATCGTTGATAAGTATTAGGAAACACAATGTCTGCTGGACTGCAGAGACGTGTCCCTGATATCTGAGAGCTTGACAACGGTTCGTCAGGAAGTCAGATAGCCAAGCCACCAAGGAGGTAGGAAGGCCAAGGTGGATGGCTTTGGTGATGATAGTGGTGTGATCAACAAGGTCGAAGGCTTTCTTGAAGTCAATGAACGCCACTGCAAGTGAAGTCTTGCGCTGCTCGAGATTTTTATAGATAAAGTCAAGAAAGCTAATAAGATAGTGAGTGGTGGAGGATGTTTTCACGTTACCAAACTGCTGGGGATCAATGAATTTGCTGACTTTGGAGTATGCCCACTCGAAGACAAAATCCTCACAAATAAGACTAGGAATGGGAGTGATAGTAATGGGTCTGAGATCACTAAAGGATTGGGGATTGGAAGATTTGGGAATGGAAGTAATGAAGCCTGTCTTCCAATCCGTGGGACATTTACTCTGCGCGCGCGCACGT